>NW_027040706.1:1200000-1790901 GCF_037179485.1 Ochlerotatus camptorhynchus | reverse complement strand
ACAAACCTGGGACGGGACTTGACAATCGGGTAGCGATTTCGAGCCAATTTGCTGTCAAATCCGAGCCAGTTGCTGATTGGTCGATTTGACAGTAACAATCGTCTAATAAAAAGAACATAGGGATCATATCAATCTGTCTGGCAGTGATGCCGGAATCATTGTTGACGTCAATGGCGTTGTTAATTGTTTATATTTGCGAAAGGAAAGTTGGAAAATAGGGTCCAGGGCGTGCTTTAAGAGATGGATATTCTTGTTTGTTTATGGTTGTTTTTATTGTGTTAAACAAAAATGATGTACAAGGTGTTAAGCTGCGGTAGAAACTCCGAATCAAATTAAAATTAAAATAGAAAAATCATTTTTCAATCCTGGCATCATTGGTCAACTCCGTCAAACACCATGCACTAATTTTCGACGGGCATTCATAAAAAAACATTAAGAAGAGTGAGAAGCTGGATTGTCAAGTCCCGTCCCGGGTACAAACGAGCTCATTGAACGGGCTGTAGTTAAGTGTGGCGGATAGTACCATCTGTGCGAAGGTTTCAAATAACACGAACCTATTCTGGATGTGTAATGCTTGCAGTAAAGTGATGGAAATATGCTCGATTCAGGAATGTCATGGTTTTAACGAACGCCGCAATATCTCAGAACTTTGACGAACTGAAGAGTGAGATCCGCTGCAGTGTATTGGATGAAATAAGGTTAGAAATTCGCACGAATTTCAAAGAGCTTATCGAAGCGGTACCGAAAACTTTAGTTCCAGTTCCAAGTGTCTCGTTTTTCAGATCCTCTAAGAGAAAACGAGAGAACGACAGAAAATCTGAACCGACTCCTAAAAGTTCATCGCAACTACGTCGTGGCATAGACTGTTCAGGGCAATCTGTCTCTACCAGCACCACAGTAGATAGCAACATGTTTTGGTTGTATCTTTCGGATATAGGTATCCGTGGTAACTCCTGACGACTGTGTAGCATAATTAGTACGACAACGGTCATCTTCAAAAGACTTTTAAAGCTCTTTAAGACGCACGTTTTATACCAAAAGTTGTTGCCTGTATCTCTTCTAATAAAAAAAATAGTACCCAATAAAATAAATAACTAAATTCAAATTGATTTTATTCGAGTTTGAAAAATAACGTAGCACTATTTTTTAATATTATTGATAATAACATACGCTTGAAAGGGCGTAAAAAAACTTTTTTTTTGTTTGCCTTAACCAGAGATATTAGCACTTGAAAAGGGCATGTTTTTATTAGAAAAACGTCAATAACTCTTGATCGACGAAAGATATCGACATGCTCTGTGCGCCTGCAAAAGATCTAAAAGTTAATTGGGAGATTAACGTAAAAGCTCGACGCAGATACCGCCACTGCATGATGATGATAGCAGACTGCATATAAAATTCGTGAAAATTAGCATTAAATCATAATTTCCATCAAGCCTGCGTAAAATCCTTCCAATATAATATTCGAATTGAAGAAGAAAATGTTTTCACGATCAGACTGATGTGCATCTTTGACTTTTCCAGATGAACTTTCATAAGATATATTCATTTCATTTCACAGCTCTACAATGCTGCATCGTACATATGATGTAAACAGAAGTAAATTGCTCAATTACTCAAAATAAAGATGATTTGTCATCTTGTTATCACTTTATAAACCATCGAGCACCATTTTATAAGATGGTGCGTTTTGAGTAAATCAAGTTCCGTTGCGTTTTCCGTCGAAAATTGTGAGTAGGGTTAACTACCCTATTTCCGGCCTATTAAGCACAACCCGAACTTAGTCTTTCTTAATCTAGCACAGTTTAGCTCCAAAAGGGAATGTTATTATCACTGATGGCTTTCAAATTTATTTACCTTTCCGTACGTACCATAATATTTGATAAAGATAATCCAAACGTTGAGATATTGTCAAAAGTCTAACACTGCTTCTTGACGCCAAACTCGGCCTACAGATTCTAAACTAGGCCTAACGCATTGAAACGCCATTGAAACGCTAATGAATTCACTTCGGCCAATCGTATGAAGATAAAAATTGATTCAGTCGGAGTGCTTCTTTTGTTTTTGGGAATAATGGGTGCAAACTTCAATACCACGCGTTCTCATTGACGTCGTTCGGTAGCTTATTAACTAAAGTATCGTACCAAACGCATAATTGTCTTGTTAACTCTGAAATCATGGATTATTTTGAAGTTTTCTGCTCGATAGGCCCAAAATGGGGGATTAGGCCGAAGTAGTTCTCTACACTATCTATATGTTTATCTAAAAAAGGCCAAAATGAACATTTATTGAATATTGGCGTCCTATACAACCATTTCTCCATTATCACCAGCATGATACAATCTTTCCTAAGTAAATTAACTTAATTTCCACCTTCATCCTAGCGGAAATCGCACATATTCACCATTTTTCGAAAAAAGCAGCTGCGCAGCAGGTAACCTCTACCTGTGAGTGCAAACTTGTTATGCATAATTTTCTATGAAAACATCTCCGATCCATACCGAAATAATAACAGTTAGTTTGCAAACACGTTTTCTTACACGATTTAAGTAAAAGTTTCCACCGGAAATTATTAGTTTTTCTTTATGTACCGATTTCCCCCAAAAATCGTCTGTTTTACTTGGAGAATTTGGAAACTATCCTCCTTCTAGTAGTTCTCACTTCGAAATGTAGGTGGTGAAAGCTTGGCAAAGTTTCACTGCAAGACGCCAATTGAAGACGTCTTTGCTGAGAAATTTGAAATAAGAAATCTAGAGCAAAACACTTTTTTTTTAGAGACACCCTAACTCAATTCAAGAAAATAGAACTAAATCGGCCAATTTAAGAGATACAAAAAAGTGGCAAGTGCTTCCAAAAATTTGGTATTTTGTATTCGTAAAATTGAACATATTTGTAGTTCTGTGGCGAACGTTTCAGCTCAATTGATCTGAAGATAACAAAGTTACAACTTTTCAAAGTTGACCATTTTGTATGGAAATCGGTATGCGCTGCTATTATATTGAACACAGGTGTATCTGATACAGATTCTTATTCCCAGTGATGCTGCCACGACGCGTCAGCTAAATCATTGACAGGTGTGTATTTTGATATTTTTTTTGATAATTTACAGTAGGTTTAGGGACCATAGTGCCATTTTTGTGTTGATTCCTTCCTAAGTCAAAGAAAATCAAGTACGCAATCAATTCATGCTATAATACAAGTCTAAAATGAACAAATACAATTTTATTTATGAAAAAAAATCTCACAAATGTTGAAAGTAAAAATTGGTCCAGATTTAGTTTTTTCTAAAAAACCCTGCGCTTTGGTCGGAGTGCGTCGTTGTGCTAATCTGGTCGTGGCACATTTCGAGTATGAGAGAGTGATTGCAGTTAGATCAAAAGTGCCTGAGAAAAATGCAAGTACTTTCGCGGATTACCCGAAGTTGCGATAGTGAAGGTATGTGATCATACAAGCAGACATAACATTCTTAAAATGTTCATCGAAATCGCTTTTAACGGTCAATTTAAATGTTTCTTAGTTGGTAGTACCGCCACTTGTGGCGCACATTAGCAGTTTCCTTGCGTTTGACGTTTACACACTACAGCCATCTGTTGAATGTATTGCCCATCATAGTGTATATGACAGATGACGGTAGGGTTTAACTAAAGAGGCTGAATTTATAAAGAGATGACATGTCAAAATTGGAACAATCGATTTTCTGTCAAAGTCATAGGAAACGTTATTCCAATCGAGCAGAAGACCTGTCAAATGGATAAGATGTCGCCTCTTTACCCAATTCAGTCTCTTTAGGGTTTACAATGAGAAATCTTCAATATGTTGTGTCTCTTTGTCTGTGATATAACATTGAGGTAACATTAGGATGAAATCAAAACACTGGGAAATATAACGCATCACTTTCAGAAATACTTCACTTCGCAACCGATGTACCATTCTGACGACCATATGAGTACGCAAGTAACCATATAGTCGCAATATAGTTTGTAAATTTTTACTTTGCTTGAGTATGGTTAGTTGGGGAATTTGATGAAACTGTCACTTCTTGAAACTGATCCCTATCGTATTTCTTTCATTCTCTTTTCACACACAGAGCGCTTGGTGGACCAGCGACTTTGGACGTGAGAATCGTCCCAGATCACCATGGCAATACAGTGACAGATGGTGGACATGAAACCGACCACACCAACCAGCGAGGAAGGAGTCAACATCGAACCAGGAACGGAAATTAGTGCGGATGGGCCAACGGAATACTGTGGCAGTATGGAGGATGAGAACTTGTGACCGGAAGGGGAAGACAAAAGCTTTCGACAAGGATATTTTTCTTGAGGCACTACGTGTGGACAGGAGCCCCGTGGCTCTGAACGTGGACGAGCTGACAGAAACGTTAGTGAGAGCATGTGACACGACCATGTCGAGGAAACTGGAGCCAAATAACAGACGACGTCTAGTTCATTGGTAGAACGAGGTACTTAGCACCCACCGCGCTAGTTGTCGTGTTCAGAGAGCAAGAACAGAAGCAGACAGAGAGGAACGAAGAGGAGTGTTTCGAGCGGCCAGGGCCGCAATTAAATGAGAGATAAAGCAGAGCAAATCAAACTGTTTTAAGGAGCTGTGTCGAGACGCTGTTGCCAACCCCTGGGGCGACGCATACCGAGTCATGATGGCGAAGACAAGAGATCCAACGATGCCCGCTGAAATGTGTCCATAGAAGCTGAAAGTCATCGTGGAAGGACGTTTCCCGAAGCACGACCCAAAGACCTGGCTACCTACATCGTACGGGGAAGGAGAGGGAGATAACATCGAATTCACCAACGAGGAACACGTAGCAGTGGCGACAGGATTGAAGGTGAAGAAAGCTCCCGGTCCGGATGGAATCCCCAACGTAACGTTGAAATCGGCGATACAGGTGTCCCCGGACATGTTCAGGAAGGTGCTGCAGAAATGCCTGGACGAGGGTAATTTTCCTGACAGGTGGAAGATAGAGAAGCTAGTGTTGCTGCTGAAACCAGGAAAACCACTGAGGGATCCAGCATCGTATAGGCCTATATGCCTGCTGGATACACTCGGAAAATCTTGGAGAGGATCACCCTTAACAGGCTGACGAAATACACGGAGAGTGAGCACGGATTGTCAGAGAGGCAGTTCGGATTCCGGAAAGGGAGATCGACGGTGGATGCAATTCGGACAGTGGTCGAGAGAGCTGAGAAGGCGTCCAAATAGAAACGAAGAGTAGATCGATATTACGCCGTGATAACGATCGACGTCTAGAATGCGTTCAACAGCGCCAGCTGGGAGGCCATCACCGAAGCGCTACATAGAATGAGAGGCCCTGACTACCTGTGCAGGATCCTGAGGAGTTATTTCCAGAATAGGGTCTATGAGACAGACATGGGGCAGAGATCGATAAGGATCACAGCGGGAGTTCCACAAGGCTCCATCCTTGGTCCAACGCTCTGGAACGGGATGTACAACAGCGTGCTAACAGCTGCCCGAAGGTGTTGAGATCGTTGGCTTTGCGGACGACGTCGGCTTGACGGTAACAGGCGAGACGCTGGAAGAGATGGAAGTGTTGTCAACCGAGGTGATCTACATGATTGGTAACTGGATGCAAGGAGCAAAGCTGCAGATAGCCCACCACAAAACGGAAGTGGTATTGGTCAGTAACTGTAAAGCGGTACAACGGGCAGAAATCACCGTCGGGGAGCAAGCCATAGTATCGAAGCGTGTGTTAAAGTGCCTGGAGTGATGATCGATGACCGGCTAAACTTCAACAGCCACGTCGAATATGCCTGTGAAAAGGCTTCGAAGGCCGTGATAGCTAGAATCATGCCAAACAACGCTGGTCTCAGCAGTAGCAAGAGGCGTCTTCTGGCCAGTGTGTCGTCATCGATACTGAGATATGGAGGTCCAAGTTGTGAGAGTGGAGTCATTGGCTAAGTGGCAACAGGAGTGGAACACGACGGAGAACAGTAGATGCTGGGAGCTTAATGGCTCACAAATTGGAGAGACGATCAGCGAACTGGAAGCGCCAATTAGCTGAGGTAAAGTGAGGTGCGAAATGCACGGCCCCCTCCGAAGTAATACGACAAGTGGTTCCGGGGGAAAAAGGCAAGGCGTCTATGGAGGTTTTAGTGCGGTAAGAATCCCACACACCGTGTCACCGCGACTGTGCGCCCAGTCGTCAAGCGTTGGCACGATGGCCTTATTGAGGGTTTCCCACTTGCAAAAAAAAAAAAAAGACACACACAAACACACACACACACACACACACACACACACACGCACACACACACACACACACACACACACACACACACACACACACACACACACACACACACACAGGGCTACAAATGGTGAATTGACAACCTGGGAAGAGCGTTTTTCCTATCTCTGGTCCTCACAAGTTCCTACCTCACACCTCCCCGTGGTGTAGCCTGGGCAATGTTGTCCTTCTGACAATAGCAAAGTGAGGGGGTGCGACGCGAACACTGGCGCGGTAACCATAACACGGCGATCGAGGAAATGCTTCGTCAACCCGCAGGAGTGCCAACCGGCACATTAGGATCGACGCCAGTAAGATCCTTATTACGGCATACTGGATACGGCATGGAACTATGGACACGACACGGCACAATGGATTGGATACCACGCTACAGGGCTGACAGTCGTGCTATTCTGCTCCCTAAGTAAAGAAGGGTGACACCTTCTTGAAATGGCGAGTGGGCTAATAGTGCGGCTGCCCCCGTCCCGGTAAAACCTTGGCAGGCCTCCGGATACGTTCAAAACTCGTCACCAATTGGTGATTGGTGAGTAGTAGACTCAGATGTAACATTCCTGACTTACGCCGATCTGGCTCTGAACACGGCCCCCATGAAGGACCGTGTCAACCCTAGCATGGCCTCCCTGCTTGCATAGATAACCATGGGATCACGATAGGCGACTACATACAACGAGTGGAGATAGCGGCCCGGAGGGGGGACCCAACAGAATGGAGAAAAACGGAGAAAAAAACAAAAAAGAAGAAAATGAGAAAACCCAAAAAAATATGAAGGACGACGGCAAGACGCCAGAAATTGAAAACGGAGGAGCGAACGTGTTCGCAAGGAGCGGGATATTGCAGAGATCACCAGTGTTGAACCTGGAGGCAACAGCGAGTTCCAACAGCAGCAGTAAGCCCCAAGGTGAGCAGCAAGGACACCAAGGAGAGCTAGGTCTTATGCTAAGCCAGGTGTTCACACCGAAATCCAGCAGTAGCACACCCCAAGAAGGATTGCAGCTTGGGAAGACCAAATTGATGGAGGTCAGGAGGAGGATCAATGAACTCCATGACTTCATCAAGGATAAGAGCAACGTCCACAAGGCAATAAAGGAAATGGTGACGGGCATCAAATCCGCCATTATTGCTGCCGAACGTGAACAAGATGCGCTGAGGACGAGGTCCGTAACTGCCGAAAGGGCACTGATCGAGGCCAAGGAGAAAGCAGCAGCTGAAATACAGGAGACGCCAAAGGGACCTCGAAATCCACGCTCGGAGAAGAGGAAAAGGGAAACTCCAGGAGAGGAAGAGGAGTTGAAAAAAGTCAAGAACGACAAAGAAGACAACAAGGAGGAAGGCTGGCGTACCGTCGAGAAGCCAAAGGAGAAGTGGAAAAAACGGAAGGAAAAAGACGTGAAGAAGAAAGCTGAACAGAAGAAGGAGATACCCAGGACTCGTCGGGAGCGAAGTAAGGGCGATGCTCTGATCGTCGAAGCTAAGGACAAAACGTCGTATGCAGCACTCCTCCGGAAGGTACGAGAGGATCCGGAGTTGAAGCAACTAGGAGAGAACGTGGTGAAAACCAGGCGAACCCAGAAAGGCGAGATCCTCTTTGAGCTGAAGAAGAATCCTGCTATCAAGAGCTCAGCCTACAAGGAGCTCGTTGAAAAGTCTCTTGGCGAAGGGGCGAGCGTAAGAGCTCTATCCCAGGAGACAGTGGTCGAGTGCAGGGACCTGGACGAGATCACCACAGAAGAGGAGCTAAGAAGTGCGTTGAGAGTGCACTGCGATCTGGGAGATGTCCCGATGTCAATCCGCATGAGGAAGGCGTACGGCGGCATGCAAACGGCGGTTATACGGCTTTCGACAGCTGCAGCGAATAAGCTGTTGGAGACGGGCAAGGTCAAGGTTGGCTGGTCATTGTGCTCGCTGAAAGCCACTCCTCGGGTTACCAAGCAATTGGAGCGATGCTTCAAGTGCATCGGATTCGGTCACCAGGCGAGGAACTGCAATGGCCCTGACAGATCTGATCTGTGCAGGAAATGCGGAGAGAAAGGCCATATTGCAAGAGGCTGCACGAAGCATCCGAGGTGTATGCTCTGCAAAAAAGAGGACGGTAACGATCATACGACGGGAGGCTTCAAATGCCTAGCATACAAAAAGGCGATGGCAGGCCAACAGTAATGGAGGTAACCCAAATAAACCTCAATCATTGCGACATTGCTCAGCAACTGTTGTGGCAGTCGACAACAGAAACAAAGTGCGACGTTGCAATCATTGCGGAACCGTATCGAGTCCCTCCCGATAACGGTAACTGGGTTGCGGATAGAGCTGGGATGGCAGCTATACAAGTTATGGGCAGATACCCCATTCAAGAAGTGGTTGCGAGCTCATACGAAGGCTTCGTCATCGCCAAAATCAACGGAATCTTCATGTGTAGTTGTTACGCACCCCCCAGATGGACGATGGAGAAGTTCCACGAGATGCTTGATGGACTTACCGAAGAGCTGGTCGGACGACGACCGGTAGTCATCGGAGGAGACTTCAATGCTTGGGCAGTGGAGTGGGGAAGCAGGTGTTCCAATGCAAGAGGGCACAGTCTGCTGGAAGCTCTGGCAAAACTGGAAGTTATGCTGGCCAATAAAGGCACCAGCAGCACTTTTCGCAGAGATGGCCGAGAATCCATTATCGACGTTACTTTCTGCAGTCCGTCGCTGATGGCAAACATGGATTGGAGAGTGTGCGAAGGATATACCCATAGCGACCATCAGGCGATACGATATGGCATCGGTCAACGGAATACTGTGGCAGTACGGAGGACGAGAACTTGTGACCGAAAGTGGAAGACGAAAGCTTTCGACAAGGATTTGTTCGTTGAGGCACTTCGTGCGGACGGGAGTCCCGTAGATCTAAATGCGGACGAGCTGACAGAAACGTTAGTGAGAGCATGTGACACGACCATGCCGAGGAAACTGGAGCCAAATAACAGACGGCGTCCAGTCTACTGGTGGAACGAGGCACTTAGTACTAGCGCTAGTTGTCTCAGAGCCAGAAGACGTGTTCAGAGAGCAAGAACGGAAGCAGACAGAGAGGAACGAAGAGAAGTGTTTCGAGCGGCCAGGGCCGCTTTTAAACGAGTGATTAAGCAGAGCAAGTCGAACTGTTTTAAGGAGCTGTGTCGAGACGCTGATGCCAACCCCTGGGGTGACGCATACCGAGTCGTGATGGCGAAGATCAGAGGTCCAACGATGCCCGCTGAAATGTGCCCAGAGAAGCTGAAAGTCATCGTGGAAGGACTTTTCCCGAAGCACGACCCAACAACCTGGCCACCTACACCGTACGGAGAAGGAGAGGGAGATAACGTCGAAATCACCAACGAGGAGCTCGTAGTAGTGGCGAAAGGATTGAAGGTGAAGAAAGCTCCCGGTCCGGATGGAATCCCCAACGTAGCGTTGAAAGCGGCGATCCAGTCATCCCCGGACATGTTCAGGATGGTGCTGCAGAAATGCCTGAACGAGGGTCACTTCCCTGACAGGTGGAAGATACAGAAGCTAGTGTTGCTGCCGAAACCAGGAAAACCGCCGGGGGATCCAGCATCATACAGGCCTATATGCCTGCTGGATACACTCAGAAAACTCTTGGAGAGGATCATCCTAAACAGGCTGACGAAATACACGGAGAGTGAGCACGGATTGTCGGAGAGGCAGTTCGGATTCCGGAAAGGGAGATCTACGGTGGATGCAATTCGGACAGTGGTCGAGAGAGCTGAAAAGGCGTCCAAACAGAAGCGGAGAGGAGATCGATATTGCGCCGTGATAACGATCGACGTCAAGAATGCGTTCAACAGCGCCAGCTGGGAGGCCATCACCGAAGCACTGCATAGAATGAGGGTCCCTGACTACCTGTGCAGGATCCTGAGGAGTTATTTCCAGAACCGGGTTCTGGTCTACGAGACAGACATGGGACAGAGATCGATTAGGATCACAGCGGGAGTTCCACAAGGCTCCATCCTTGGTCCAACGCTCTGGAACGGGATGTACAACGGCGTGCTAACGCTGAAACTGCCCAAAGGAGTTGAGATCGTTGGCTTTGCGGACGACGTCGTCTTGACGGTAACAGGCGAGACGCTGGAAGAGGTGGAAGTGTTGTCAACCGAGGCAATCGACATGATTGGTAACTGGATGAAAGGAGCGAAGCTGCAAATAGCCCACCACAAAACGGAAGTGTTATTGGTCAGTAACTGTAAAGCGGTACAGCGGGCAGAAATCACCGTCGGGGAGCACACCATAGCCTCGAAGCGTGTGTTAAAATACCTGGGTGTGATGATCGATGATCGGCTAAACTTCAACAGCCACGTCGAATATGCCTGTGAGAAGGCTTCGAAGGCCATCAACGCGATAGCCAGAATCATGCCGAACAACGCTGGTCCCAGCAATAGCAAGAGGCGTCTTCTGGCCAGCGTGTCATCATCGATACTGAGATATGGAGGTCCAGCCTGGGTTCCAGCGCTGGAAACGAAGCAGAACCAAAGGAAACTGAGCAGTACGTTCCGGCTTATGGCCATGCGAGTCGTGAGTGCGTACAGAACCATCTCGTCGGAAGCAGTATGCGTTATCGCCGGTATGATCCCTATCGGCATCACCCTGGCGGAGGACAGCGAGTGCTACAGGCAGAGAGAAGCCGGAAGAGTACGGAAAGTTGTGAGAGTGGAGTCATTGGCTAAGTGGCAACAGGAGTGGAACACGACGGAGAACGGTAGATGGACACATAGACTAATACCGATTCTTTCGACCTGGGTGAACAGAAAACACGGAGAAGTCAATTTCCACCTAACGCAGTTCCTGTCTGGCCACGGCTGCTTCAGGAAATACCTGCATCGGTTCGGACACGCAGCGTCACCCCTCTGTCCGGAGTGTGGCAACGTCGATGAAACGCCGGAGCATGTGGTCTTTGACTGTCCAAGGTTCGAGGCAGTGCGAACGGAGATGCCTGTCCTTAACGTGGAGAATGTCGTTGATGAAATGTGTCGAGAGGAGGACTCTTGGAATGCCGTCAGCAGGGCAGTCACACAGATTATGTCAGAGCTGCAGCGTAAATGGAGAGAAGAGCAGCGATCTAGCAACGCCAGCTAGCGCTGAGAGTACGACAAGTGCATGAGCACAGCCACCCCCCGAAGTAGTCGCTTCACAGTGGTCCCGGGGGGATCCAGGCAGAGGAGAGAGTAAGGAATGGGTTTTAGTGGAGCTGCACTAGGCAATTAGTGGATACCACACCGTGCCACCTTCACTACAGGCCAGGCTTCTTGAAGCTTTCCTAAACCTTACTATAAAAAAAAAAAAAAAAAAAAAAAAACACACACACACACACACACACACAAAGATTTAGTATTTTCTCCAAATCGTTTAAAGAGGTCCTGGGTGTGCATAAAAATTCCTGAAATCTTACTACCGACTGTAAAAATATTCAGGGTTCACTATACACTGGAACCTCCTTTTACGAACCACAGTGTTCGTAAATCGAAACAGGGCGTTAAAAACCCTCATTATTTGGGATTTACTCCGCAAAAAAAGTTTTGTGAAAACATTGTCAAATACCGCCACAATATAAGTATTTTTGGAATGGGGGTAACGCGTAGGTAAATCCATGTATGAAGCTTTTTTGAAATGCAAGAAGGCAGCTTCCGATTAGAGAAAAACTTATAAATACTGTCAAAAACCCCACAGTACTGGTATTTTTGGAATCGGAGTGATAATGTGGGGTACTTGACAGTATTTTCAAGTTTTTTCTATAACTGTAAGCAGCAGTCTTGTATTTCACCCCGATTTTAAAAACACCCATATTGTGGTATATTTCACAGTATTTACAAGTTTTTTCTCTAACTGGAAGCAGTTATCTTGGATTTCAAAATGGCGTTAGACATGGATTTTCAGACCCTTCATGGCACTCCGATTATGGATCCAAAATATCCATATTGTCCCCATAATTATTGACAGTATTTTACATTTTTTTTCTAACCGGAAGCCGCCATCGTGGATTTCAAAATGGCGCCAACATTGAATCCCGGTTCCGGTTCCTACACGTCACCCAGATTAAAAAAAATACCCATATTGTGGGGTATTTGGCAGTGTTTCCCATCCCCGGAAACCGCCATCTTGGATTTCAAAATGGTGTTAGACATGGATTTCCAGTCCTTACACGTTACCTCGATTCCAAAATTACCCATTTGGTGACGTATTTCACGGTATTTCCAAGATTCCCATAAACAAAAACGCTATTTGAAATTTGCTTCGTAAAAAACCTCGTTATTTGGGATTTATTTCGTAAAAAGAGGGACGTAATCTGAATACTTCCTAAAAAAAAAGACTTTGTAAACTGACTATATTATATAGTTTTGGGCTCGATTGATTGAGCCAGGTGGAAGTTTGAACAACTTATATAAACCTCTTCTTTTTTATTTACCCTTCTTCAAAATGTTATATTTTTAAGAAACATTTGGTAAATGAGCTGAGATTTTGCTCATTTTTAATACAAACATATATCTTTTATTTGGCATCAATTTAACTAAAAGACAGTACGGAAATTGTTACAACAGTTATGTTTGTTCTGATAAAAATGGCCGTTTGTTGACACAAATATTGCTCTCAAATTGTCATTTAACATTTGTTCTGTCTCAGATATATACGGAGTGTTGACAAATGCCAGAAGCTTCCACCAGTTTAAAAAAAATAAAGATATTGTGACTGAACAAAAAAAATATTAATTATTGCTGGTCAAATTATTGTCACTGCCTTATAAAGGGTTATAGGAACATCAGAGCTATTCTGATTGGACATATTACTCAAATATTACACTATAATGAGGTATCGTCTCTACCGAATAATTACTAACAAACATATCGTTTGGTTGAAATTTGTTTGGTGAACTGCTAATTTCTAATTAATCTGAATGATCGAAATTGCAAGAGCACATACAACATACAACAATGAAACTGGAACTTAACGTTTGCTGCAGTGCAAACAAGGATTTTAAATTTTATGAGCAATGCCGCAACAGTGTCCATGATTTGTGCTCTAGAAAACTTGAAGTGATAGGGTATAGCCAATATGACGGCTATTTTTGAGTTCTTCAATAAATCACCTTAAATAAACTACACCTCGTTAAAACATTTGAAACCGGCAAATAGCATCGTGACACACATTTTAGATATAGCGCTCAACATTCTCTAATTTATTATTGGATGTGGAATCATGGCAGCAGATGCACATAACAAAGTTTGACTTTATTATTTATTTCAGTAGTAGGGAAAATGCTCGTATATTGACCATGCTCGTATTTTGGCCATGTTTTGGCGATATTAACGTTTTCTACAAGTTTGAGGTCTTGAGTTTTGTTAAGATTATTGATTCAAATCATATTCATCGGGGTACACATACATATCGCCCACAAAAGTACGAAAATTGTGGTTCAATCGTTTTTCTGAGGTATGGCCAAAATAGGAATCCTATGTCCAAGACTGGTGAACTAAACCTTGTATTAATATTCAAAGTTTAAAAGAATCTTTGCGCCATAAAGGGAAATTGATGGCTTCGGAACTTCTTTACCTATTAGCGTCAGGGGGTGTTGACAGTGCTCAAAGACTTCATTTACTCTCTGACGATAATAGATAAAAAGTGCCGAAGCCGTAATTTCCCCTACCTATTGAATTTAAAAAAGTTAACATAAATTTAAAAACAAATTGGAAAGGTCCATTTCAAGAGTACTTTATTCTTATTTAACAGCAGGAGTGCGCAAGTAGGATTTTCTTGCAGAGTAAGATATATCGAATGAAGTGGGCTGCCCTAGCTGTTATTTACATAGGCACTGTGCCAGAGTCGTGAACTTTCCTGTTCATACTTACAACCTGGCCCCGATCGGTGTGCGCCAGATTCATTCACCCAATTCGTGCTAGGGACTAGTTTTTTTTCTCTCGTTCGTTCATATGCAAGAATATCATATCATATCTTGCTTTAGATTAAGTTGGACGTATCCACGTAACATTCACATTGAAATAGTTCCCAGCTTAGTTTTAATGAAGTGAATATGTGTTACACACCGGTTGGCATTTGATTACTGGCGATTTTTTTTAAATTACCGGTTAGGTTTGGGCCGAAGGGTCTTCGATTTATATGATATCTTAACAAAAGTAAATTTCTAAAAAATCAGGTATGACAATTTTCCGGAAAACCTTAGTTAAAGTTTTCCGATTTTCTCGGACACCACCAACATCAAAAAATCATATCTTTTGAACCAAACATACGGACGGTGTGCGAGGAGAACGAACAATTTGTTTTTTTTTTTTTTTTTTTTAAGAAGAGCGCTAGACCGGTTATCAGTTTTTCGGGCATATCTCAAAAACGGTATGAGATACGATACTGAAATTTTCACCGAAAAAAGTTTATAAATGTTAAAACATGAGAACATTGTTTTGATATAAATCCATGGCACAGACGATAATTTCCACAGCTTTTCTTATGGATTTTCTTTAGTGGTGAAAACCTTCATGCGAAATTTGTTTCCAATTGTTTTTTTTTTATGAATAGTTGACCAAATTTCAAGCAATTTTTGTCAATTAATTGTTATAGTTTTTTTTTAAGTTGGTGGTGTCCGAGAAAATCAGAAAACTTTAACTCAAGTTTTCTGGAAATATTGGCATCCCTGTTTTTTTTGAAAAATTTACTTTTGTTAATATAACCATGAAATCTACCTACGGGCGAAGTTTCATAGAAATCGAAAACCCTTCGGCCCAATTTGTCCGATAATTTTAAAACAAAATCCCCTGATATAAGTGTAACAAATCAAAATCAAATACCAGTTTTAAGGTAGGATAAGGTGAGGAAAGATTTATTTGTTGTCTTTGTCAACAGGTTCAATGCAACCCTAAAGATTGTTTGCATTGCAGATTGAGAGCATCTTGAAAGTGATATTAAGACTTCTAAAACCTTTAAATAGTCAAAAATATACTGGAACGCTGCGTTCAAAAAATACGAAAATACACATTCTGAAATATCATAAGAGGAAGTAAATCTTAGATGAACCCAGTCTCTTAAAGAATATTTTTTAGTTTATTTTTCATTGTTAACTTTTAAATAAGGACTTGACATAAATAACCGTAAAACTTTTTTTTTTATTTAAAATATATTTTTACGGATTTTTAAAGAAAAAAAATTACAACTTCACAAATACATGTAGGACTGTAGGGTAGCCCAGAAACTAACAACTAAGTTTGATATTGAAATAAAACACTTTGGTTGCAAAAAGTGCTAGAAGAAACATGTCCCAAACAGCCTTAAATGATCGAATCCATTAAACAATGTTTTTGTTTAAAATCAATAGCATGCTAATTGTTTCAATAGTTACCCAGTTGAATTCTCAAGATATGTAGATGATATGGACGAGCATAATGAACACATGCGGAAGCTTAAATAAATACTGACTATTTAATGGTAGATTGACAAACATGAGACGGACCAAAAAGTTGTGGAAAGGAGAGGGTTAAGGATCTTATTTTTTGTATGTACGTAGGGGAAATGACAGCTTCGGCACATCTTTACCTATTATCGCCAGGGTTTAGTTTAGTTGAAGATGCTAATTTCAAATAACAGACTAAAGTGGTAATTTTTATACGATAGATGAGGAGATGAAAGTATAGAATTGAGTACGGCAGTGTGAAAATTCCATATAGAGAGTAGAATGCGAGCAAGGACAACTTTAGGAAGGTACAAATCGGTTTGATCATCTCTCTTTACCAAAGTTGGAGAGGGGCGGTGAGGGATATTCCCTCCTGGCCTGTATTATTCACCTTCACCGCCTTTTCCCCTACATGTACTTTTTAGCATACTCTTGCAATTGCGTTTTTGGTTACTGAGCAGAAGATCGTGGGTTCAATACCAAGCTCATTTGCGTTATAGGATCGTTAGCACACCAAATTCAGCATATAGTTTACCGAAACAAATCATGTTGCAAACTCAACCCTTTAATCTAAGATCACAGTGATTTCTCGTGGCAGTTCAGAGGATTTTTCTACTTCCATTCCTTTCTTGACCTGCATTCGGGCGTGACCGGCGCTGGTATTACCTAGTTTGAGATCACCAGTATTTACATATTGAGGATGCCCTCCCCATGGACATGGAGGTTGACGGTATTGAAGCAAAGGGTTATGTTTAATTTCTTTATATTTGCAACGATGATGATTTCCTATAGTGACACATATCACCTTCTTAATGCTTCAGTATGCCTCAAACGATTAATTCTTGGTTGTTAATAGAACTTCCTTCATGAAATCGGCTGCTTCATGCAGACTGAGCAATTCTGATTATAGTATCAGATTTGTTCTGTATACAGAGGAACTGGTAGGGCTTATTAGAAACTTCTCACCAATAAAGTAATGATCTTCTAGTAAATTTTGCATATCATTTTATTAAAATTTTATTTTATTTTAGCATATTATTTTTGTTACAGTCAATTGGCATTAGCATACGACACAAAAGATTTAATATTACTTGCTCGTTTTTGCGTAAAATAATCAATAATACCATTGAAAATTTTTTTTTCAATTTTTTTTTGTGATCTGAAATTTTTTCCAGTTTGGTTAGAAGTTTCGAAGCTAACGCATGTCCACAGGCCTAATTGAAAGATAGGCAGAAAAAGTGTATCATGAAGAATGGTTGCATGCAGGGTTGCTTCCACTCACTTGCTATAGATGAGTGATTTTCGGAGTTTTGAATTCGTTAGATGTTGTAATGGAGATTTGTGTCGTTGGATGCGGGAGGAGATTGGAGGGCGGGTGTTTGACGCATAGAGCCTGTCAATTTCGCTTTCAGAGTGTCGCAGTCAGCGGTTTTATGATTCGTGAGCGCTCACGATTTGTAGAATCGTTGATTGTGACTGCAAGTGGATTTGGCAGGTTTTGTGTGTCGGACGCTTGCTTTTTGGCCTCTTCTTGTGTCTAACATGTGCAGAGTATCATTATAGCGTCTAATGGTTTTGAGATTCCTGGTTGCGTGAAATATATTTGGGATAATATCTTTTTGAGAATTTAGTAGTCACGTTTTGTTTGTAGCTTTTATCTTATTCCTTTCATGTAATTATCGTAAATAATAGTTTTTCAATAATAGATAGTTCATCCATATATTCGTACTTTGACGCGAAGCGCTGTGGATTATGAGATGCTCGATGACCCTGGAGGGATCGATTTTGCTTACTGAGCAGAAAATCGTGGATTAAAACCCAAGCTCTTCCACAGCACAATAAATCGCCACCATCATTTGTATATTTGATATTGAACGTTAACCTCGAAAACTATTTGCATATCAAGCGAAAACGTAGTCCTGTATTGTCGCGAAGCGTTATGGTTCTAAGATGCTTGATGACCCAGGAGGGATCGTTTTTGCTTACTGAGCAGAAAATCATGGGTTTAATCCCAAGCTCATGACTCTTAAAATTCATGATCACTAATCAAAATGAATATGTTCTTTCGATAGCCGGCTATCGAGATATTAAATAAACAACAAATAAACAATACATACTTTTGGTTGCATCGACAACTTGAGGTGAATCCTAACCGCATACCCTACCAAACCCTTCAACTCCGTAGCACTTATAAGGGTGTCGCTAAGTCGGTGGCCTCTCGTTAAGTAAGTACTACATCAACATTTCCTTCCCTATCCCTAGTTATGGTAAAGATGGGCGTGGCCGGGAATAGCGACAGTCATGCTTCTGTTACTCTTGTTTAGATTGGAACCAATGTTTACTTTAATGTTTACAATGTTTAATTTACTCCCCAGCATTATTCCTGAATGTAGTCTAACTGAGAATTTCAGAAGAGACGTGAGTGTCGCTAGTATCCAATCTACGAAGTATATCATAACAACGCTAACGCTAACGCAGTATTTACACATTGAGGATGAATGCTTGTCTAAAGCACCGTCTATTTGTTTTTTGTGTAATTACTGCTTATCTGGCAATAAACAGTCCATATAAAATACAACATCATAGTGAACGACCTTAGGATGATACTTAAAAATTAAAAATTTTGAGTGATGGTTTATGGTATTAAAATGTTCTACAAAGTTGCAGAGCTCATAATTTGCCACTTATTGAGGGTGTTACTTTACGGAGAAAATAAAATTAAGGCTGTGAACCATTTGCTGAGTTAAATTTAACAAGTGACATTTCGAAAGTTATTTCTTATGTTCGAAAATCCCCGTGCTGTCGATCGACCGGTTTTCGAGCCACGGTCGTCAAAATTTAACTTCTTGTCTGTCAGAAATAACCACGCTCGAATAGCAGGGTTAATCGATAACTTTCCATCTGTCAAATTTTAACCAAAAGTTAAAATAATTCACCAAATGGTTCAGAGCTTAGAGTGACAACGAGTCATCACGGTGACGTACATTGTTGCATTTTGCACACAATCGAAGGACATTTAAAAAATGAGTAGTACATTTTCATGTAAAATTGCTGTATACAGTGTATCTCAAAATTGACCGTACAGATGTCCTTAAATTTTAGAAAAAAAAAACAGCTGAATTTCTAGCTGCTGAATCATCATAGATTTATTAATTATTGGTACAGTGTTGGGCTTATTTGGTTGCGTTTATTAAAAGTAAGAGCAATTTGTGAAAAATGCCTTTTACTTGAAAAACCTTAATATATTGAAATATAATGAACTAAACTTATTAGCGGCGCCGGTGGTGTAGTGGTAAGCGTGATTACCTCTCACCTCAGCAAGCCTGGGTTCAATCCCAGTTGGCGCCGCCGGGATGTTTTGAGGCATAACATCTCTGATCACGCCTTCCTTCGGAAGGGTCTAGGTGTGGGAGCTGCCTCCCTGGCGTCGGTAGCATTGGTGCTCAGCACGAAAAACAAGATCGACGGAAAACAAATCAAGGAAAAAAAGCTAAACTTATTGAAATTTTGCTCATTTTTAATCATAATAAAGATCATTCATATTTCACTAATTTAACTAAAATTCGTGCACTAGGTAAAAACTTCAAAATCGTGGTAAAAAATTGAAAATAAATCTAATTTCATACAGGTTATTCCAGGTTAAATTTCCCGATTTCCCTGGAGTATGATTGTACCTGCCTCATCGTTATACTGTATCTTATCCCAGTCGTAGCTACTGCACCAATTAAGAGTAATACTTAATTCAAATTGACATTTATATTGATGACTCACCACAATTAATATTAAAAAAAAGTGGCACTAGAAAGCATGACAAATTTCTTACCTCTCCACCGCTCACGTTGCTGACTAGAATACCACAGTATTCGCTGTTGCCTTGTTTGGCCAACAAGTTGAGACTCAGTCCGACCACGGCCGATCCGTTTCCGAAAGTCATACAAGCTGGAGATCGATAATCCCTCGCGTGGACCACACCGTTGTAAGGAGTGGTGAATTGAATTCTGATGTTCATAGATCCCGATTTGCACGTGGCCGTTACGTGCGGAGCGAATTCTGCATCCTGGGACGTGACCTGGTGAAGAGAAAAAACAAGTAATTAATAGAAACGATCTCATCGAAAATGTGAGGTTTTTGAACTCGTACGTAGGTTTTGTTATTGTTTTGTTTCATTTTTTTTTATATTTAAATTAGAGAGATGACCCACAAATTTAACTTCAAATGGAAACTAAACAAAAGTAAACCGCTGGTGAAATTAATTACCAGAGAGGGCCTACTATATCAACCACAGAGTGTAAATGAAAATGAAAGAGAAAGAGGGTTAATGCAGGGCATTCTTTGACGGTTTGCGCGTAACGTAGGCATAGTAGGCACATTTGACTGTGCACAATTTCAGCGCTTGTTATGCCATAGTTAACTATAGCAAGCGGTGAAATGAGAAAAGCCTGAACTGATCACAATGGTGATGGGACTGAACGCTAACACCACAATAATAGGTTGAAATGGATGAAGCTTTTTCACACGACTTGGCTTCGTAACAAGCCAGGGCATGAAAAGGGATTTTCAAAGTGATAAATTAAACAATTCAATATTTCTTAATACTTTTATTTCGGTACAATGCACCTATCATATGTGCATATATAGGTAGGATTAAATTATTGTTAATGGTTAAGAGTAATAAGGTACGACGTGTTTTAGATCAAGTCAGATGTGTGAATGTGACTCATGATGTGATCTACACAACACAATAATTGTGAATCAAAAATCAGTCGAAACTGTGTACAGTGCCCCAAAACTATCCTTTGTCTGGAAGCCTCCAAATGATAGCTAAGAGTACGATGCACATAGAATTTGCGAACAAAATTAAATCCAGGGATGGGTATTGATTAGCAATAGATTTGTATAAATAAATCATCCAGGTAAAAAACATAGGCATGATGAAGTGATTAGATTCTCTTCGATCGTGATTTTGCATAAGATTTTTTTTACGGAAACCATACGAATTACTTGACATTTTCTAAATTGAAAATTTTATAAAGCTTGCACATACTTTAAAAGATGTGTAGAACGTGCTTTAGTTTTATGAAGCAAGTATAGAAGTCCCAAGAGGTCTTATTGACCAAATGGCTTGCTCAAACCCTCGACATCTTATGGGCAAACAATCTAGCCTTTAAAGTCATATACCATGTTCCAGATATGCCAGATATTCCAGATTAGGGCTGTATTTAGGAAAAAAAAAAGTATTTGCAATCTAGTAGGCCACCCTCCTGTTTGATTTATAACCCTAAAATATTAGCCCATACAGAAAATGCAAAGGTTTGATCATGGTCGCGAAGTTTGTATGGAGATTATGACGAATTATTATCGGGAATTGTTTGAAATTCACTACTATTGCTCTATCTTTGGTTCAACTTGTCAGAATGTTGTCTGAATTGAATATGTGGCTGCCATGACAACGATTAACAAGCCTTTCGTTGATGTGACGGAAATCGGTGTTGTAGTCAAGCACATATTCAACTATCAATTTACCATATTCTGACATAAATTCAAATCATTATCTTTTTTTTTCCGTGTCGTGGACATTTACCACTGCGACCAGTGTTTTGATCTATTGTGGTGTAAAATCATTATCTTTCTTGAACTGCTATTTATTATATTTACCACAAGAAACCGACTTGTTGGTCATTATAAGCCTCATATTATTTTATTCATCGCTTGGACAACCAAATCTTATTTTCACGTCTTGTTATTTTGTGTGTGCTCCAGTGCTCTAATTAATTTTATAATTTTATTTGTTCTGGAGATTACAGCAAGCGGCTTTTCTATTCAATTCCCTTATTCCCTAGAAATTAAGTGGATTAACAGGGAAACCGAAAGCACTCGCGTGATCTGCAGTCGGATGCGTGTGAAACTACACCAGAAGGGAATGGACTGAAAGCTGAATTGGAAAATTTCGTGCTGGCTACACGATGAATGCGTTAACAAAGCCCTACTGGCAATGATGCAGCATGAACAAAGAGAATGTAATTAAAATGGAAGTTTATGGTTAAATAGAGAAAATTGTTAGCTTTAAATTTCATGTGTAATTGCCGGTCAATTTACTGGAATTGAGATTAATTTACTTCATTTCACAATGGTTCTCTAAGGGAAATTGATGTGCTCAAATATTTACATTCCAAAAGTGAGGCCAGATAAACGATTTAAAAAAAATCATAAATAGAAATTATTTTGTCTACATGATTCGCCATGTTTAGACTATAGCTGATATTACGTAATATAGACGTAGGTTAAGGTTATGTTGGCATGTTGAATTCATTTTGATACTAAAATTAGGTGGAAATAATAAATATTTTAATATGTGTAATATTTGCGAATCTTATACTTAGTCTGACAGTTGTTTTGTTTTGTTTTTGACTATTTTTGGTTTGAAGTGTACATTTGACATTCGTTTAATAAAAAAAAATGGATTTCACACCAGATGCAAGTCATTCTTTGATGATCTTGCTGGCCACCGCCACCAAAATCCGCTCCTTGTTCTAAAAAATTTGGCATTATTTGTTAGCTGATCTTAGTGCAAATAATCAGTCGCACTTCTGTCTCAGAAAATAGTCATTAATTTCCACGAATTCTTCATCGTCTGCGAACCAATGTGCTGTCCTTCGATGGAACGGGATTCGACTGACTACGCCTCCCTTGTAAACGGAGTCCCAGAGTGATGGTTCCGTAGTCGTATTACACTCGATTTGCCATGAGCTTGCAACTGGCAAAATTTGCTGCTGGGGGAACGTCCAGTACCGTTTTTATCATGAAAAGTCGAAGTCGAAATCGATCAGAGCTATCGAAAACGAAAATCTAGGCAAAAATGAAAGCTGCAGTAAATATAAACAACAACGGTGAAACTTCATTGAGTGTATGCGTTAAATTTATATTGTTATATTTTTTTTACTTTGAAGCTGTCCGCTTGACAGTTAATATCATTAATGTTTATACTAAAAATTATAATAATTATCAATTTGAGCCATTTTTACACCAAATATTACTGCAGATCAAGTTGTACTTACCCTAGGATAAGACCTACAAAATTGTTGGCCATGAGTGGTTTGTAGAGAATCATGTGAGCATAAAAAACGTTTTTTTTTTGAAAATCATTATTTTTGAAACAAAAATATTTTATAATTATGGTAAGGAACTATAGTCGCTATATTCATAGTGTGAGGGATAAAATTTCGATTTATCAAAAAGCGGAAACAAGTCAATATATTGTAGACCACCAATTGAAAAGGCACTTTCCACTTTTATAAACAAAACGATGATTATTCTTTCCTCGCCAATCGAACGCAAATTACCAGCATCGTCGGATAGGGCAAACTTCCCCAACCTAAATATGGTATTAATTTGTCTTGAATCACGAAAACAGGGGTTCCGAAGTTTTGTTCGCAATAACTGATATGCTCTTTTTTGTTGTTGGTCGTGACTATGAATATAACGACTATATAAGGTAGTGGTTTGAATCATTTTATGCACTCACTGGAATATGTAACTGGATATAAATCTACCTGTTTATTTTTTATCTAACAGAACTTACCTTCATAACAGAAAATCTCCCTCGCAAACTTTCTGAGCAATTGTATAAAGTTCCCAGTTGAAGGACACTATTTAAATAACCCGGATTGCATTTTGATAAAAAAAATGCTGTCTTCAGCACCTAAATCCATACACAAACTAACTTATGTCAAAATCGCGCACTTGTCTATCGGTGTGGTATGAAAAACACACACTATCGAACTCAGGCGTGGGATGTGCTGTCAAATCGGCATACTGAAAATCCATCAATGAGATGTAAATATGTAATACCCCGTACAGACCATGGCTTATATCATGTAATATAGGCTGTCTTGCAATGAGCACTTATACATAGGATTTCCAGTGAAAACTAGATGTATGAGTGCTCATTGCAAGACAGCCTATATTACATGATATAAGCCATAGTCTGTACGGGGTATAAGCAACAATCAATACGAAACTAACGATTTTAAAATGGCTCACTACTTGACTAGCCTATTGGTCCCAAGCAAACGATTAACGTACCCCATTCTAGTCGAAATTCTAGTACTACGCAATGTTTGTTTTGATTCGATATGAAAGTTTGACAGATAAAATGAGGGGTTAGTGGTTTTTCCTATGTTTCGAGGGGTGAATCGATTAGCTTGGGACCAAAGAGAGTACCAGAGCTGAGCCAAAAAGTTGAGCACGTTATTTCGGGACCTTCTAGTCTTAGAGTTACCTCTATGGTATAAGGCTCAGTGAATTTTTCATCTCTTTCGTTCTCGGTTGAAGGAGTGTGACGTCAAACTCCGTCATCCATTTACTCATCCGGAGAACGAAAGAGACCACACAAATTTACTGCGCCTCACCTGTTTACACTCATTGATTTTCCATATGTGAATTTGGTTCCAAACATCAACAATTCGGAAATCGGAAATCGTTTAATTTGGCTAAATCTACCGTGTGCAGTGTCCTCAAAAGTTTCCGTGAGCGAAAAACTATTGTTCGGAAGGATCACAGTAAGCGTCGTAGTGGAACTTACGATCGGCATTGGCAACTTACAGCTGTATTGGAAGGTATGTATTGAGAACAATTAGAGCAAACCCAGGGCTCTCTGATGGCGACATTGCCATAAAATACAATTCCAACAGAAGCACCGTCCGGAGGATCCGCATCGCCCGAAGGATCCGCACCGTCCAGAGGAGGGACGCTACAGACAAAAAACACAAGTTTTCGTTACAAATGTGTTCCTTTGATTGCTGAAAAATACTGTTCCCCTAGTTTGAAGTAGTCAGGACTAGGAATCGGTGGTAGATCTTAAATCCCGTAACGTACCACGAAAAGGTGATCTACCCACGTTACGGGGCCGCGATAAAAACTGTCCTGTACACTTAATTTGTTTCGCCAAGATTCCAACAGCTGAGTAGTTCTGCAATTTATTTTGCTGAGATTCAGTAAAACAATTGCCAAGACTCAGCTAACAAATAACTATTTGCTGAAATATCAGCTAACAAACAGATATTTTGCAGAAATATCAACAAAAGTAAATGCCGAGGTAATAGGCTGTTGGAGATTTTACCGAGCTAGTTTAAGTACACACCTACATAGGTTCACTACCCAAGTATGGATCTAAATATTCTTGTAATTGTACTTTCAAACGATATGATGCGTCGCAGGATAAGTTTTGGCTCCTTTCAATATTTACCCCAGTAACGGTTACTCTCAAATGAATAACTTTTGCTTATTTCTGTAGTAACAATTACTCATTTATGGGTACAACTTTACATGGGGAGTACGGTTTGAGACTTTGAGACAATTTAGAAAAAAATACTGCTCCCTCTATCGTTGATCAATCTGCCCATAAATCAAAATATGGCTATTATGCCACAAACAAAATTCTGAGTTTAAAGGGGTTTAAATGTATTAAGTGAAAAATCAATAAAATCACGTAAATATCGTATGAGCCATGCGGTTTGGATTATAATTTCAAAAAATGTGCTGTCTAAATGTGGATATTAGACAATTCTTCAGCCATTTCGATTATGCAACTCGCAGCCCTCAAAATTCAGTATTTCAATCTTTTTTCACACGGTCATTGATATAGATCATAATTACCACGTGCTGTTGTTTTTTTTTCTCGATTTGATCTGGGTTCTATAATAGCCGTTTCTTCGTTTATGGGCAGCAATGTAAACATCGATAATTGTTCACCATTAATGAATTTTGTGAATCGCTTAGGAGGCAAAATTAAACATTTTCAGGTCACAAAGAAATTCTTTATCAAAGAAACAATAACGCTTCTTCTACGTTCTAGGCTGTGCGTTCCGAAAAAAATATGGTGATTGTAGGAAGAAATATACAATGAATAGTCTGATGTTTTAAATGACTAAACTAAAATGTTTCATTTCATTTTTTTATGTTTATCTGTTGTGAAAACATTTAATCATACTTAAAAATAATAGATAATTAATGAACATTATTGTTATTCATCGTCGAGATTGCATTTTTATTAAATTAATAGATTTTATACTTTTAGAACCACTTTACAAGTGGAAATACACAATATACGTAAGCATGTGACTTAATCCATATTCCAAAAATAGAGCGTTTCCTCTTAAATAAACATGTCTTGTGATTATCATTACGAAATTTCAAACAAACAATAAGGCTGGCTTGTACACAATATACGGCTTATCAATCTCAAATGACCCATGTCCACTCAGTTGACGGTAGTATGATGGCTTTGTATCTCTTGTTTTTCCTACAAGCCTAACGTTGCATAACCAAGCATCATTCCTCGTACCTTGCTTGTTCTCTTGAATCACATTCACTTTTTGCACACCCGTCGTTTTCTCGCAACTCTCAGAGCTACATCACTTCGTATGCAAAAGTATGATATAAGATTGGTACCCGCATTGGGATAGGTGTGTAGAAGGCATTTTTTTTATTGATATTGCACCGTCAAAAGAAAGTTTTGTATCAGTTGCATCCAATAAGTTTCGCACATACTGGTCACTTCCTACTGCTTTGGACATCATGGTCTATTCTATCCCGTCGTTATTCCCTGGTTATAAAGTTATGATTTATTATTATAAAGATGCTATTTTATTGATAAGAAAACAACCATAACGAAGGTCCATAAAAACAGCAGCGGACGACCGAGAGAATAAAAAAGTTCGCTCAAAATTTTCCTGGGTATTGGGTTGACTTCATTGCTGAAAAAAAGTTTAAAAAACGCCTTCCGACAGGAAAACCAGTTTCAGTGGACCGATGCCGTTTCACAAACGAACCCAGACTGATTAACCCCTCTGCGACCAGTCTACACTATGGCAGACCTGTAGGGTCGAATGTTAAAATAGGTCACGAGGTTCTATTGTCATTTTCCTCACTAAATTTCCACTAGTAAATAATCTTACATAAAGTCTACGGATCAATTCACGTTAACATGAATATATTTAGAATCATGATTTCAAAACTCACTTCTATCGTGTCCCATGATTTAAAAAAAAAACAGCAAGATTTATTTATGTGACGTTACATATTTTTGATCTTTGAAGTTTTAAAATATACCTACGCACTACTGCAGACTCGAGCCCAAGGCGAACCAGCCAATGGCTGAAAGCCTTGTAAATAAAGAAAAAAAAAAAAAAAAAAAAAAAAATACTGCAGACTCAAGTAAATACGAGCCACCCTACATTAATCGTTCATTCATCTGTTTGAAATGCTCGTTGTTCTTATAACTGACATAAGCTGAATCAGCGCTGATGTGACGTAAGCGTCTACATTTTTAGTTGAGTGTTCAGAAAGGAATTTTTCCAGACGAAGCAAAGTGAGAAAACAGAATCGCCTTCTTCGAGTATGCGTGGGTTGTATTGAAGTAGCAATGTCATGACATGCTGTGTTCTAGAGCTTGTATTTATTATTATTATTATTATTATTATTACTTAAGATCATTTGTGTTGGTGTTAAGTATTCGCTAAAATATCGATTCTCAATGTTGCCACGCCGCGCCGTGCCAGTCTACACTACATAGCGTCTTTGTATGTGCTTTTCGTTCAGTGGAGGTACGCGTACCTAGGTTGAGAAGCGATGCGCTTAAACAACCAGACCAGATCAGGGCTGGCAAAGGTTATTTTCAATGAAAGGTCACACGCAATTTTTACAGAGATACTTCTGTCACTATCATCGGATGAGAAAACGATGATAGAGATTTTCTTTAAAATCTCATCGATGATTTTGTCAAGACAGAACGTGACAGTGTTGTGAACATTGCAATTACTAACTCATTTATTGATTTTATTGTTGCTTGTACCGTGGAAATCTTAAAAATATGTTCACTCTACCAATTACACATTGTTGTTCGCTAAAAAATTCTCTTAATTAGTAAGAATTATTTGATTTAAAAAACGTATGAGAATTATTCTCACGAGTGTTTGATCATTGGGCAGTGACAAGAAAGCTCATTAAAGGTAGTTTCGTCCCGTGATAGGGAGAAAACCTTTTTTTCTCATTTTCATACATCTACGGAACCAGATAGCCGATCGGGATGAACTATTGATAAGGGTCTACCGGAGCTAGAAACACATAATTTGGAACTTGTTGTGCTTATATCGGTTCAGCCATCGCCGAGATAAGTAAATGAGTAAGGGGCTGTCCATAAACTACGTATTTTAGGGGGGGGGGGGTTGACAATTATCTACGGCCCATTAAAATTAAAAAAAAATTGTATGGACAATTGTCTACGCAGGGGGAGGGGGGGGGGTTAAGAATCCCAAAAAACTGTCTACGTAGTTTATGAACAGCCCCTAACGCCGCATATAAAGCACGGCCTAGTTAGTAATGGAACAACATCATTTGGGTCTATTTCGGATTTGAATTAACGGATTTGAAAACGGTTTTCACTCAAGAGCATACTATTCCTTATATTTTAAGAAAAAAAAAATACGAAACGAATTATTCGCGGTTCCGAAGGAATTCTCGAACTTTTCCCTTAATACGAACCATCAAGTGGCGCACATCGGTCTCGTCCACTGTTTTGGCGATTTTATACCACCATTATTTCATCTGAGCTGCGGTTTTGATGACTGTACCTTTTACTTTCAGTTTCCTCTTCATAGGAAAATTAAACACTTTAGCCAGCTTCCACGCGGACCCCGATGGTGACAGGTGACTGTCCACGGTTTTTTAAACGCTGCTCTTGCATGGTTGCAGCGTTTTATGAACTGAAACAATACACTGTTATTGTTAAAGTTGTTTACAACAAATAGATGTCATTAGTTTCCGAAAACGACCCAAAAGAGTTTGTTCCATAGCTAAGTGGGCCATGGTTTACATACGATACAACACACACAGCAATTTTCTGATCTCGTCTAACTGAGCTGATTGGTATGTGACATTCGTCCCTCCCTGATAATAAAAATCATCTCAAACGATTAAAATATGTTTGGTCATCTGTTTGTATGAAGTCCTGTTTCTGTTTACCAACCAATAACTTACCAAATTTAAAAACCTGATAGTAGCATGGTCCAATGGTTGTTTACCCAGCTGTGTGCTATTGATTATTAAAGTGGACTTGCCATGGACTTTAACAACATCACAAATCGCATTTTGTGTGCTTATCTGGCGTATTCAAACAAAGTTACCCCGAGCAGAAAAAATAATAACGATATAAATTTTAGCTTTCTGGAAATATATTTTAAACCTTAAGCCAATTATCGGTATGTGCAGCAGCAACGTCCATACAGCAGCAATGCGCGATTGACTCACGATTCGAGCGGGAATTGCAGATTGCTTAAGCATGTTGTTCGAAAACCATTCGCTAACGAGACACATTTAACTCCAAGTGCCCAGTTGGTGTTTCAAGTTTGAGCGCATTTATTGTCGCTCGGAGTCATACCCTCCCTGTCTTTAAAATTAGATAAGTGCCTTTCAAATTGTTTTGGAATTTTGAGGCACGACACTTTGCCTGCGTTTATGAATATGCGGATAATTGGTTGTTTCACAACGAACCTCATGGAAGCCCCATACGTAAATGATACATATTAGTTAAGCGCAGAACCTACAACTAAATTTTAATTGTTGAAATTCAGTTTTGTAAATTGAGTTGAACCGAGTGGATTTCATGAGCTTTTTCTCTTGTTGCACCAGATGCGACAATATTGATTTAGCCACTTAACTCAACTGTGGATATATGCTGAATGAACCAATTACTATCGTTAAACGATCCTATATAAGATTACTGCGAGTGAGACCAACCGGTTGGCTGACATTGAAAATGAAACTCATTTATGCCATAGTTGACGAGGAAAATGAATAGCGGAAGTTTTCCACACGAAAATATAGACCATGGAGAAATCCCTGCCATAAGTATAACTAAAATGAAACCCCACGCTGCGCTTCTCGTTTATGGCTAGATTCGAGAGCATGCTAAATTAATTACAATAAAACGACGACAACATCAACCACAGCTGTTTTCTTTCTTTTGTCTATCGTTTTAGCTTTGGTTTTCAGATTAACTTTGAGTGCGATGGTAGTTTTTGTTTTGTTTTCCGGCTGTATCAAAACTTAATCAATGGGAAAAGTAATGAACAGTTCACACACAATGCAAGTGTATAGTGAAATTTTATGCAGCTAGGTAGGTATTTGTATGTCAGGGAACGATGAAACTAATCTGCCGCACATCTGTCGTTTATTAATCAGGTAGATGCGCTGAGCGTCAGTCAATACAGACCACTTGTTAACAGATGAGCCTCCTCTGAGTATCGCAATATTTCAGTACGTCGTACCTACTTGTGTCCTCTAGTTCTAGTGCTTGGCAAGTAGAGAAAATATAACTCGAGGCATGGTGAATCGAAACATAATATCTTCGATCGAAAGTGGATAGGTATACGATATATTCACTATCCTCTTGACTCAACTGTCTGTGGATATAATTTAGCGTTTTCACAAGTATGAGTTGTAAGAAATGCCACACTCAAGTTGCTCGACAGTTGCTTGCGATCAGCTCATAATTAGAAGAAGTGTTGATCAACTCTCCAAGAATTTGCCCACTATACTTACTGTCACGGTCTGTGGTAAAAGTTGCAACTTAACCTCGTTTCCAGTGACGTTTGCAATTTATGTGACTGAACTAACTGCACTTGCGCTAATGAAAATCTACTCAATCATGAGCAGCTGTTAAATGGATCTTTTATGTACATTTTTACCACGAGCGCTTTCTTTCTGAGTGTTTCCGCGGTTCCATGCTTTCCTTCTGAGAAACTCGAGCGGAGAACTTGAGTCTCGCCGACAATAATGGAGAGTGGTTCTTCATTCAGCACTCAACGATACTGTGCGCTCTGGAAGGCATTGTTGCGGTTTGAGCTGTGAACATTGATCACATGGAATAATTGGCATTGTAACTCAGAACTGTTACAGTATGTACGCGGATCTAGATTAACTCTGATTCACACTCTAATTAGATGATGTTTGCGCTTCTACTTACTTACTACTAGTTACGCTGGGTGAGATTGACAGCTTCGTATACCCACATTTTCCTATATGCACCGGAAATCATTCACTATTCGCTTGATGACGCTGCATGCCTTCAAGTGATTTTACAAGGAATGATAAATGTTTCGTTCATATTTTTAATGCCTTTTTTTTTCTAATCACAAGTGCATCTGGCAATGCAGGACTTCATTTCCAAAAATATTAAAAAAATAATTTTCGGTAAAACGTGGTCACAATGATAGTTTTTTGGTTTTATTTGTGTATTTTTTACAAGAATAAATGTTTTTCCAAATATTTTTTTTTAAACAAGTACTGAGGATCCTATAGTCAATTTTTTAGTAACCTGTTTAACGTAAATTATTGCATTTGCACTATTTTTTTTTGTCCTGCGACCGAACATCAGTTAGTTTTGTTTTGGGGTTACTGGATAGAGAACTACTTCGGCCTAATCGCCCATTTTGGGCCTATCGAGCAGAAAACTTCAAATAAATCCATGATTTCAGAGTTAACAACTCAATTATGCGTTTGGTACGATACTTTAGTTAATAAGCAATGGAACGAAGTCAATGAGAACGCGTGATATGAAGGTTTGCACCCATTATTCTCAAAAACCAAAAAAGCGCTCCGACCAAATCAATTTTTATCTTCATCCGATAGGCCGAAGTGAATTCATTGGCGTTTCAATGCGTTAGGCCGAGTTTAGAATCCGTAGACCGAGTTTGGCGTCAAGAAGCAGTGTTAGAATTTTGACAATATCTCAACTATTGGTTTCTCTTTATCAAATCTTACGGTACATACGGAAAGGTAAATAAATTTGGAAGCCATCAGTAATAATAACATTTCGTTTGGTGCTAAACTGCGCTGCTATATATATAACATTTAATAAGTGACTGTTTGAGCGCTTTCCAATCAGGAGAAAAAAAGAAAATGCCTTTTTTTAGGTATTTAGAAAATATGTAGAACATACTATTAACAAACTCAAACTCTATACGATATCAAAGGAAATACACTAAGCTGCAAAATAGAACCGATGTTTCCAATTCAGAAATACTGCAGAGAGTAAATTTTCAAACTTACCTGCTTTATCAAATATACCCCGTTTTACGATATTATAAAATCATTAGATGTTATAATTATATGCTGTACTTATAAGTTACCAGAAGCGGTTGTAAAGTATGTGTTTAACAAATAAACCTGTCAATTTTGCTTTCAGAGCATCACAATCAGCAAATCAGCCTCTTCTTTAACATACAAGTACAAAATAACATCAAATCAAGAGCCACATGTGAAAAGGGCATACAAGCCTTTTGTAAACACACCTTTGTAGGCCCTTATTTCGCCAACCAAGGGTCGCCCACGCAAACCAACAACATCATCGAAAAGGGCAAAGTTTCCCCTACCCGGTTATGTAGATCGTTTGCGTTGGCAGTAACCTTGGTGTTGATAGCAGTTGTTTTTAAAGTGATTTAAGCTTCGTTACGATTTATGCAGTTTCGAATGTGCCTGACGGAAGAGGACCGAAAAAAAATGATCATGCACACCTACGCACAGTGGGGCAGTGAACCAGTTAACTTGGCCAAAGCCTCTAGTGCCTTGGGTTTGGGCATGCTTCCTACAGATTTGCGATCTTCGACAGGCCAGTTTAAGCGATGCCGGCTTTAGATAATTTTTAATTAGTTTGAAAAAGTTGTGCATTTTAAAATTTTGAAAATTTTTCTTGAGAAGTCAGGGTTGCGGAGACGGTGAAAAATATTCCGACTGCGACTGTGACTCCTCAAATGTATGTCTGACCTCGATTCCGACTCCCAAGACAATATATTAATAGAAAATTATTGTTTTTTTTCCGAAAACAAATTTGACATAAATCAACAGCATGACACCAAACAATTTGAAATTTCAGAAGAAGATTCATTAGAGAGTACTAATCAAGTAAAAAAATATGTCAAAGATCAACGAAAAACTATAATGCAGTTTACTATCAAGAAAGAAAAAAAATAGTTTTGTTGTGAATGTTTTCATTTTTTTTTAATAAGTACTGAGGTCCTATTCTTAATTCGTTAGTAATATGCTTAATGTAAATTATTGGTCACCATTGCTCTATTTTTTAGACCAAACATCTGTATTTTGATTTGACTTTCATAATGCTATAATCCAAAAACGTCATAAGCAATAAGAAGTCAACATTGAATTTGTGATCGTTGTATCGGAAATACATTTCATAAGTTATTGTTTGAGTGCATTTTCAAACAGGCGAGATTCAAGAAAATTGTGTTTTTTTTCAGATATTTAGATAATATGTAAAACATACTATATAAAAACTCTATAAGATATCAAAGGCAAAAGCTACAAAATGGAACCAATGTTTACAATTAGGGAATAGTGCAGAGAGTATATTGCATCATTAAAGTCTACTATCATGATATCAAATATACCCCATTTTACGGTAATTGAATTTTGTTGAATTGGAGTCGGAGTTGGTTAATTTCAAATCAGAGGAGTCGGAGTCGATCGATTTCCATCCAACTCCACAGCCCTGTGTAGAAGTTTAGCTTTACCTTACAAGAACCGTTAAAAAACTGAACAACTAAATGCAAATTATGCAAGGGTATATGATTATTTAGCAATTGATAATTTCAATGAAGATTGAGACCGTTTTTTGCATGCTGCTTTGAAACCCTTTTCGTTGAACTTTTTGTTGTTCTAAAATGCCAGCATCACAGCTGAGGCTTTTCTTGACGAATCGAATTGTGCATGCGAAAAAAGATAATAAGCAGCTGCAGCGCAAAGCGGCATGCAGTCGCCCTTGGACATATGTAGGCATGAAGGTATGTATGATTCCATGCATGTCTAGTGGTGCGTAATCGCGCGATCTTCTTCTTTTGTGTCCAAGCAATTGCCGCGCAGCCGTGGAATGTGAATCCCAGAATAATTTGTCGACAATGTGCTTACCGTCGCGTCGCTAGGCAAGCAAGGGAGGCTATTTATGGATGGTCCCTTAATTGCGCACCGCAGGGAGAAAAATGCTCAGTTCACAAGTAAGCATCAAAGATGACCTTTTCGTGCTACGGATGCATGCACTCATATTGGTTCCATGTTGGTAAAAGAGGATTTTTGTTGAAAAAAGCAAACGAAGCTCGTTATACGTTCTGAAGGTTTATTATTTTTTGTTATGGCTATTGATGGGTTACAAACAAATATGCAACATTATCTCAGAGTAGCAAGCACCAGCAGACTGCGTTTTGTGATCTGAAACAAATTGGCCTTAGTTCCGTTCTTGGAATCGTGAAAACCGTTACCGAACTGTTTGTACAAGATCCGGGGCACAGGGAACAGATTAATAAAAAAATAACTAACAAACTTTGATAGTCAAACTTAAGACAACACAGGACATATGGCTTCTTTTTATTCTTCTTTGCAGATTTTTCATTCGCTCCTTCAATTCCAGTTGAACATTATCCGTACTTGATCAATACAAGCAGATCAGACCGTAATTTTGTACACATTTAAAACAAAACAAAAAACAATCTTAAACTTGAAAATCGACCAATTAGCGACCAGATCATAAGCTGGATCCAAATCTATAACCCAGATGTCTCCCCCTAGGTAAAATCTAATAAACTTTGTTAATATGGTTGCTATGTTGCTTTTATTTATCCACAGTTTGCTTCAACAATTATCAACATCATTTTGTTTGATCCCAATAACTTGCCACAGTTACCGCAGCTTCACAGATACCAATGCATGCGCCTTTTTAGGAGATCTGCTTCCATCAGCTTCGTTGAGAATTATTAGAACACCTAAGCAAGGAAAGGTCAATTAATTATGTCACGCAAATTTGGCCCATTTTCAACCCCCCTCCCCCCTTTGTCACATTTTTTGTATGGACCTTAATTTTTTTGTATGGCTCGTCACAGTTACCAAATCCCCCCTCCTCCTAAAAGTGTGACATAATTAATGGACTATCCCCAAGTTGCTGTTACCGGGTTTGTTTTTTCGAATACCGGTTCCGGTAGTAAGGCTGTGTTCCATTTGGTGAATTTTCACTTAAATTTGACACTTCGAAAATAAAATAAGATGTTCGAAAATCCGAAAATTTTCGAGAAGGTGTCTGTCAAAATTGATTCCTTGTCTGTCAGAAATAAGTCTGCTCGAATAGCAGATTTTTTTTTATTTTTCATCTGTCAAATTTAAGTGAAAATTCACCAAATGGAACACAGCCTAATCAGTTCCTCGTCAAATAACGAAACGATCATCGAAGGTAATTTTTTTTTATTGGCAATTCAGAGAAAAAATTGCATTTGGTGTCAGATAATCAGCTTCAAGAGCATGATGCGGTTGTTAGTTGGGTTGATTTTTTTTTTCACTGAAATGTCAATATTTTTCTGGTTTTTTACCCTAAATTACTTGAATTTTTTTACCGCGTATATTTTTTCCTACGACTTTGTCTCAGACGTCATTTCGATTGGAAGTGACGTTTTCAAGTTCTGATTGTTGAAAAAATTCGGATACGCCATTTTGAATTTTCAAAAGATTCAAAATGGCCGAATTTTAGCTCAAATGTAAATTACTGACCATAACAAACAATTATGCAAAGCTTCATCCTTCATGCAAATCGGAGAAGGTCGAGTCTGACATTCAATTATTTAAAAACCTTGGAAATGATCTAATGAGGTAAAAACCGATAATTATTTAAAAAAATAAAAAAAAAATGGAAAATTGTGAATATTTACAGTATTTCTCCCGTTACACAGTGGGGCATTGAACCTAAAACCGTGGTCAAAACCGTGGGTATGCATTCTACAGATTTGCAGTCTTTAACGAAGTTTCTCAGTTTGAGTCAACTTTTGATTAGTTCGTTTTCCTGCCGCATAGGCTACGCTCGAATTTATCTTTAAAATTGAGGATCCTAGAGGGATGTTTTTTTTTGGGTAAAGTGGTGCACTTTATAGTTCTGAGAAATGTTGTCATAGACATTAAAGACCAGTGACTCACCTAAAGTTCGTTTGATTGATTAGTATTATTATTATTTAACTTTATTAAAGAGGCTTTCAGCCTTGGGCTGGTTCGCCTCCATGTTGATTGATTAGTACCAAACTTATTCAAACGCACTGATTGATTCCTCGTAACAGCTCATGAAATTTTAACTAATTTGCTCTAGGTTTAATAACTCGGGGGGTTCAGAAACTATTGGAGTGGTTTCTTTCAGAAGAAACAATATTTCAATAGAGTAAGGTGGGACATTTAGAATCAAACTAATTCCATACACAGGATCCCTCATCTAAAGTTTACAACTTCATACAGAACTTTAATGAGTTTTCAGTCCATTCATAGGTAAAACAATTTTTTCGGAAGAGTGTTCAACACGAAGTTTTGCCCCAACGGTGGGTAAAAGTTCGTTTCATTATTAGCAGTTTTTGAGACGTTTTGCCGCTTCAAATCTTTGAATATCCCATGTTTGTGTGAATGACATGTAGAAACCACATGTTTGTGCCAGATTTTATCAGAACTTGGCAAAGAACACAATCCTCTGAAAAATAGTGTTTTTCCAGAATAAATGCAATAAGTTAGCCAGTTTGTCTAGGTTTTTGCCACAATCTGCTCTATTTATGATTATTTAAAGTAAATAAATGTGTTTTAGACATTTGTGAATGATTAAATGTGTGTGGGTGCCTCACTCAAACATTTGCCCCATTATAGGCAATTCCAGCTTCCTGATGACATATAGAAAGTCTGATACTGCTAAAATCATCTTAAAGAAAAACGCTATCATGCCCTGAAATAAAATTGCCCCTTCGCTATTCAATTTTTTTCCAATTTTACGCCCCAGTTGTTACAAATGTTATAAGTTTTTCCCCATTCGAACTTTTGCAAAAATATAATTCATAGATGAACTTGGGTCACATTAGTAAGAAACTGACCTCGCACCAAATGTTTTGTTCATATCTATCTCAAAATTCACCAGTTGAACATTTTCTCAACTACAACTTTGTTCAAGACCACTTTTCAATCAAATGTAAGGAACAAAAGCTATTAATGTTTCAAGTCACTAATGTCTAATGATTATGCTTAATTAACTGTTTCTGGCGCGTAGAATACAGGAAAAAATCATAGCTACTATGTCACAGTGCAGAATACAGTGTTGCTCACAATACAGCTGCTTAATCATGCCATAAGGTTATCAATCTCTTAAATAATCAAAAACTATTTGACGTTCGGCTGAAAAACAATCTTCTCCAAAGAAAATTACCCATCAGAATAGCGATAGTACTTGTTAACAGTACAATATGAAAAAAGTCTAGAAGGCACCGAACAAAAAGAGGAGGCTAATCAGGACCTGATTTGGAACCGTTTGAGCACTGTGGAGTGAACATTTCAAATTTTGCATCAGTCTACTATGCATACTAGACTGATGCAAAATTTGACTTTTTCGCTCCATAGTGCTTAAATGGTTTCAAATCGGGTCCTGATTAGCCTTCCAAAGTTACAACTCATTTGGTTAGAAACAGACTTCGCACAAGCCATTTAAAGTTTACTTGTGAATTACTATGGGAAATCTCAACTTTTTGTTCATTACCTTCTAGTCTTTTTCGATATTAAGCTGCGAAACAGTTCGATAGCCATTCTTATAGAAAATTTTCTCAGCTATAACTTTGCTGAAGATTGTTTCTATGTAAAACGAGACAGGAAAAAGTTATTAATTATTTAAGAGATTGGTAAACTTATGACATGATCAAGCAGCAGCTCTGTAGGCAACACTGTATTTTGCAGTGTAACATAGTAGCCATGATGTTTGTGTCCTATTCAACGCCCCAGAAACACCAATGTTGCCTGCTGAGCAGTTGATTGAGCATGATCATAAGACATTAGCGCATTGAACCATTGATAACTTTCGATCCTTGCATTTAATTAAAAAATGGTCTTGAGCAAAGTTGTAGCTGGAAAAATTTCCTACAAGTACAATTGAAAGTTTTTGAAGCAGGCCTATATGGTGAATTATTAGATAGACATGAACAAAAATCTTGGTTTTACCATAGTAATTCCCATAGAAACTTCAAATGGTTTGTGCCATCTCAGTTTCTCACCAAATGGGTTAAAATTTTGAAAGGTTAGTCAGGATCCGATTTAGAGTCGTTTAAGTATTGTGGAGCGAAAATTTCAAATTTTGCATCACTCTAATGCATACAGCTAATAAAGCATCTAAAGTACAGTCACCCACAATTATGGGCCACTTCCATTTGATTAACACGCAGCACTGACTGATCCATAATAGTGACTAGCAGGCCCATAATACTGGGGTGATTGTATATCAGCTTTATATTGCATGGGGCTGCATGCTTTATATTGCATATAGAGTTGCCAATAATAGAACAACTGTCTCAAACGCAGTTTAAGTGGGCAGGGTGCTGAATAAAAACAGTTTACTGTCAAAAGCCACACTCACCATGGACGTTTTTAGCATTGTAAAAACGTTTTACAGCAGGTTTTGGCGATTTCATCTAGTAGCAAACAAATGTAAACAAACAAGCGGATTCACATGTATGCGATATGCAGAGAAAACCCCCTAAGATTCTTTTACCGATTTGCATGAAAGGTATGTGGAATTTGCAATGTTTCGCGACATGAACACATTCTGCAATGATAATTTCTTGCAAAAAGATGAGGAAGTAGATGCGAGAAATGAAAGAAAATTTTTTTGATATTGATTTGCTTTTGAGTATCTAAGTTTAGATGTCGCTCCCCTTTACTACCGAGACTGTCCACGCTGTTTACACTGCCGTACTCGATGAACTATCAATTTAATATTTTCATCACCTTATCATATAATAACTTAAGTCTAATATTGACATTCATTAAGTACCTCGTACTTACCAATTATTTTGTAAAAATGCCGAAGGAAGTGTGAAATTCAATTTTGGTTAGTGCTTACTACTTTTATTGATATCAAAATCACCATTCAAAATGTAGTTTCCGATCATTTGAATAAATATAATTTTCTTGATAACAGGTTGTTGCAGATGTTACTAATTCAATTCAACTTGAACTAACAGTGTTGTGAAAATCATTCTCAAATCTCATTCATTGAGCACTCCTGAGCAAAGAAACTCACTTGTGAAATTGCAAGTAAACCTCATGGTTGAGATTAGCATGCATTTTCAAGCACTCACACTCACATCGCCAAAAAATCATTCCAGCTCAAAACTCATAAAATCCGGTCAAACGTTAATTGATTGCATGCAAATTAATGTTTTGTTGGTTCTCCAAAGAATAATGCAAAAATAACACTTAGAACAATGCATATAAAGGAAATTAAAGGAATTACTTTTTCAACCGAAAAACTCATCAGTAATTTTTGCACAGCTTTGGAATTTGGCATAGTCGAATAATCTTAAACATGAGATTTAAGTTTTCGAGTTTTCCCTAACACTGATTGTAATTTAAACTTCAGGAGTTACCCCGACTGAATATGCATTCTATCTCAAAATTACAAGGTGGCAGTTAAGCAGGAACAAATTTAACCACATTTAATTTTGTTACATATATGGTTACTTGTTGTAACTCACTTTTTAATCAGGTTATCAAGTATGCAAATAATGAATTTTGTAGAGAGCATAAAAGTTAAAGTCGAACGATTTTCTCTTTATTCACTTCGCTACAAATTCCGTAAATCCACAGGTCTATTGGGATAGCTCATCCTCTTCTCTCTGCTTCAGTTGATGTTGTGGGCAGTAAGCGATTCATTGAGCGAATTAATTAGAAATAGAAAATTAAATTTACAGAAAGCAAATCCGCAATCAGAATGAAAATAGCTAAGCACCAGGGAGTTTTGCTATATTTGTTTTCCTCTGTGCTCGATACGATACGATCAGTGTGTTCTCTCTTACCCTATTGTTGGCCGTTTTAATTCCATGAAAGCAACACCAGCGTTCATGTAGCGCAAGCAAAGAGATATCCAAACGGAATGAGAAGCTCATTATAATCATCATCATCATCGGCATTATCATTATCTCGGCTGAATCTATTTAGACGGCTAGAATCGCCTACACCTCATAGGCATATCAACGCTTCCGTGTTTAGTGATAGTTTTAACTGTGGCGCACTACTTCCGACTCAACGTAGCTAATATGGTTTTGTCTATGACAAATGCTGATTGTTATTGTTTCTCATCGAGATAAATTTGAGCGTTTTTATTCATTACTGAAATCTAGTACCTAGGCAAAGAACTCGGATTCAGAGGAGAACCTTATGTCGTAGTGGGTTGACAAATCATGTCTCTTTTATTTTGTATATGTCAATATAACCGCATTTTGTTCATGCAAGTTATTTCTGATGCCTACTTGTTTATGAAAAGAAGCCAACATTATTCTTTTATCTGTATTATTTTTTTTAGTATTTTTCAATTATTAACTTTTATCATTTGGTTCCTTAATCGTCAAATTGAAATTGCGCGATGTGTACATATTTTAAACATTTCTCGATACGTTTGATGTTGCATTTGATAGCCAATACAACCTGTTACAGCACTGTATTGAACAAATTTCAGAAAATTGCTGCCCTTAGCTGTGCCAATTTAAAGAGGAAATCGATCATCGCGGTTAAGCGTGATCACTGTTGATTTTATCTTAGAAAACAAGTCGAATGAAAAAAAAAGAAACCAGTGTGTCATGATTACCTGACTTTTGTAAAAAAAAAAGCACGCTGAGTAACATTTTGAAACTTTTATGTTGATGGAATATTGAAGCCTCTGCCTCTGTACCAAAACGTCAAAATTTGACGTATCGATTACTTTTTCAAAGGGAAGTATCAGCTTTTGTAAACAATGCATTTGATTGTCGATTTGGCGTAACTGGTAGCTTGCACACGCTTACTAACACCACTTGCAGGTAAGGAAAAATTTCCTCTATCTGATGGTAGTGTTAGCATGCATGGGTGACCTACCAGTTACGCCAAATCGACGATTAAATGTATTGTTTACAAAAGCTGATACGTCCCTTTAAAAAGTAATCGAGAAATGTTGGATTCAAACTAACCCATTTTTTCGGGTTATAATCGCTGCGACCAACACATGGATCATTTGTGATAAATATTTACATTATTTGACAAATCTCATGTAATCATGACAGCAGAAGGTCTCTTTTCTTCATTCAAATTGTTTTCAATAATCAAACGTCATGGGTTTTGGGTTTTGTCAAATAAGGTAAATATTTCCATTGCTTGCACCAAAGAATTCTCAACTAGCTCATATCCAAAGTAAGCAAGTAAATAAAGTTCCAATTGTAACGTAATATGAAGAATGATGAGAAAACAGGAAAAGTAGTTCAAAAGCGGAATGTAAGCACCAACTAAAAAGTGTATTGAATTTTCACTTATCTTCTGTTATTGCTCCTATTAAAATTAATCATCTGGATATAATAGGTTTTGCCTGCAGGTACTACAACAGGGCTCTACACAGTACTCCGATTTTGTAGGTTTGCCCTAGTGGTCCATTGAGCAGTATTTATATGTGTTTAAAAAAATCCCGTTGGAATAGGCTTTCAAAAGCCGTTTGGTGATTTCTGGGTAGATGTATTAATTTCCTAATGCCGTGAAGTGGACAGCATGAAAGTGGAAACAAACTTTCCGAGATTGTTTATTTAGTGTACCAAACGGTAAAGGCCGTGAAGTTGCTTGCTCGTGGCTGTATAACCATGGACGAAAATATGCATTGTAGCACAAGCAACGTCGTGGAACCAAATCGTTTGCAGTAGCAGTAATTATGCTTGAATGAGTTCTATGATTGAATTTTAGCATGTTGTCAAACATTAGATAACATGCAGATTTAGAGTTTGAGTTTAGTAGACCATAGTAAAGCATGGTCCATTTATAAATGAAACAATGTTTTTTTTTGGTTATTACAGTGATCCTTGTAGACGGATATGAAAGCTTTTGACATCTTCATGTTAAATATTTGAAATGCAAGAGAAAAGAAAAGAAGTGAAAAATTCATCATGGTCTACATCTAAGTTTGCGAAAGTGTTGATTAAGGACCTCAAAGTGATTCTGTCTGTCAGTTGTCAACTCTGACGAAATGTCATAAGGACCCAAGGCCGACCTAAAGGGTGATACGGTCAAAATTTGGTCAAGGGAAAACGCGTGTAAATCGGTGAAATCGTTTATTTAAAAAATCAAATTAAATTTCTTTTTCAAGTTCAATTAGTATAAAATTCAGGAAAAATATTCAGTTAGGCTTCCGCTTTTCCAAATCCGAATTGCCGGGCCTTACGCTTGACCCCTGCCATCAGATTTTGTACAGCCACCTTGTCCACCTTCTTCGCCGCAGAAAGCCAGTTTGCCTTGAACTGCTGCTCGCCCTTAGCAGTTTTTTTGGTCTTCTTTAGGTTCCGCTTGACAATAGCCCAGTATTTCTCAATTGGGCGGAGCTCTGGCGTGTTGGGAGGGTTCTTGTCCTTGGGAACCACCTGCACGTTGTTGGCGGCGTACCACTCCATGGCCTTTTTACCGTAATGGCAAGATGCCAAATCCGGCCAAAACAGTACGGAACAACCGTGTTTCTTCAGGAAAGGCAGCAGACGTTTATTCAAACACTCTTTCTCGTAAATTTCTTGGTTGACAGTCCCGGAAGCTATGAAAATGCTGCTTTTCAAGCCACAGGTACAGATGGCTTGCCAAACCAGATATTTCTTTGCGAACTTTGACAGTTTCATGTGCTTGAAAACATCTGCTACCTTTCCCCTTCCTTTTGCCGTATAAAACTCCTGTCCCGGAAACTGCTTGTAGTCGGCTTTGACGTAGGTTTCGTCGTCCATTACCACGCAGTCAAACTTCGTCAGCATCGTCGTGTACAGCCTGGGATCGCGCTTTGGCCGTCGTATTTTGTTTATCATCGCGATTTGGAGTCACTACCTTCTTGTAAGTCGATAGTCCGGCTCGTTTTTTGGCTCGATGCACGGTTGTAGACGATACACCCAGCTTATTTGCGGCATCTCGGAGAGAGAGGTTAGGGTTTCGCTTGAAACTACCGGCAACTCTCTTTGTCGTCTCAGCGGCTTCCGGTTTTCGATTTCCCCCCGATCCAGACTTCCTGGCTGTCGACAAACGTTCCCCAAACACTTTAATTACATTTGTAACGGTTGATTTGGCAACTTTTAGCGATTTTGCCAACTTTGCGTGCGAGTAGCTCGAATTTTCGCGATGCGCGAGCAAAATTTTGATACGCTGCTCTTCTTGCTTGGACGGCATTTTGACAACTGAAGAGTGAATTCCAAAATCAAAATAGAAGCAACATTCTACACACACACACCTTCAAAATGAGGGGTGTTCAGGTTTTTTAAATGCAAAATTGAAAGAAATACGTCAAGTTGATATTGACCAAATTTTGACCGTATCACCCTTTAAATACCTGGAGCTGCGGCGATAGGCCGAAAAATTCGGTGTCACCCGCAGTATCGTGCAGTGTTTACCATCTCCGAGAAGACTTTCAGTTCTACCAAGTCTGCAGGCAACTGAATCTGGCTTTTAAGCAAAATAATGTAGCTAGAATCCGTGCTCGAGAGCTGTATGACCAAGTACAGACCAAATTCGATGGATATCCTTCATGAACAATGAAACCTACGTGAATACCGGGTTCAAACAGCTATCGGGACATAAGTTTTACTTGGCCACGGCTGGACATGCGCAGTATTGCGCACAAATAGCTCATTTATTGATAAGTTTGCATTTAGTTGTCAAAATATGATTTTTCTCTAAGCGAACGATGGAATAGAGTTTAGGCTTGCATAGAACCGTAACAAACAGTAGATTTGTATTCAAGCGAAAAGCTGAACCCATTTTTGCAAATGATGTGAGAGATGGTCACTGCTTATCTCGAACTTCTATGTATTTCGGTACTTAGAAATTAAATTGCGGTTTACCCGATAAAACCAATATTGACCATACTTCACCAAAAATTAAACAAATGTTGTCAATATAGAGCATAAAACTTAATATTCGTAATCTGCATTACAAATTGAACCGAAATTCAATATTTCATCGATTTTGGAGCACTGGAACTAGCAAAAATCACTACCTTGGATACTTTGTATGGGAGTGAGATGGAAGTAAATTGGATCGAAGAAATATCGTAGTGCTAAAAAAACGAAGCCCATTCAGATGATGTATAGTAACCGATAAATTTTTCAATATTATAGAACTCAATTGGTAATGCATTTATACAACCACATTAATAGAGTATATCGAGTGTATCCTAGTGTATGTCTCACATGGGGTTTCCCAACAAACAGTGAATCATATAGCCGAGCAGTTTTGGAAAGACCTTCTACCAGAGATTTAAAGGAAATTAAACAGCAGTTTGTTGAGTTTGTTGAGGGAGCTCATGGTTCTAGAATAAAAATAAACTCAAATTATTCTACCAGGATATAGTTCTACTGGAGAATTTGCAAAATTTATTCAACTACTAACTACATTGAACTGCTTGGCGTTGTCTACTGACATCGAAACGTTTTTTATTCGATTATACCTGATTTGTAACAGAGCTTATTCTATCACATTTTCGATAGGCCAGCGTTTATAATTGCTTTCTGAATCAGGATCGCTTGATTTTCATGTGTAAGTAACATTTAGTTAGATACTATTCTCCATGGTAAAGTTTGAACGAATGGTAATGCGATTATTGAATTGATGAACTCTGTAATAAAAATTACAGTAAAAACTATAAAATGAGGCAAATGGTGAATTCTGTGAAAAACTACCGAATATACTATAAATTTTAAATCAGTTTACCAAACTTTTGAAATTTCAGATTGTGAGACGCCTTTGTTTATAATTGAACGGTGAGAAGCAGTGCTGTTAATGTTCATGCCCATCATTAGAAGAGCCACTTTCTCAACCTAACCTCATCGTCACTCACTTGTTAATCGTTAACTTCAGCGTGGGAATTTTCATTGAAGACGTTAACGGACGTTAACATCATTAACTACCTTGCTCAGTATCAATTGAAATTGACCTTTCTGGCGTTTATATCTCGCATACTCGCGTAACTCCATTTACAAGTGCGAAGTTTGTTATACTCACTTTCGCTCCAGCCAAAAACCCTGGTTTGTTATTGTTATCCTCACTTTCGGACCATCAATACTCGTGCGCATAGAATGAACTATTGTTGGATATAGTGCACATCTGCAGCGGCGCTGGCGGTGAAGTGGTAAGTGTGATTGCATTTCAATGGGTTCAATCCCAGTCGGCGCCGCTGGGATTTTCTGAGTCATAAAATCTCTGATCACGCCTTCCTTGGGAAAGGAAGTAACGCCGTTGGTCCCCGGTCCATGAGTTAATGGTCGATATTTAGGGTCCAAATGTGGGCGCTGCCTACCTGGCCGGGCGTTGCACAATCGAAGGCCATACAAAAGTCGGACAAAACCTAAAATGTTTCTGAATCTGACTGTAAACCACTTATTTTGTAAATGAACTAATCCCCCTAAAGGACGATCTCATCTTCCTAATACCTATGAACCCATTGATTGAGTAGATTGCTAACATTTATATGTTAAGCTATATTAATTTATGAACCAGCGCCGGTGGTGTAGTGGTAAGCGTGACTGATTTTTTACCTTGATTTGTTTTCCGTCGATCTTGTTTTCCGTGCTGAGCACCAATGCTACCCACGCCAGGCAGGCATCTCCCACACTTGTTTTTTTTTATTTGTAAAATTTGTTTATTCTTCCGAAAGTTAAAAAGCAATTACAAAATAATTATTCAAACTTCGATATCTAATTCGAATTCTAATGAGGATACATCAATAACATAACAAAGGTGACATATTTTATGAATAATTCGAGTATTCTATGTTTTTTTGTTCTTTCTATGCTCCCCAGTTGATGCCTTAATAATTCGAGAGTCTGCGCCATCCATTGAGTAGTATCGTTATCTTTTGCTGCTGCAATCTCCAAGCTAGCTCCACTCGTACACATTCACTGTACTTGTGCTTGGCAGCTTTACAGTATTGGCAGTTTTCCCCATCGGCTTTCCGTTGACCAACAAGAATAAGGTACTTCGTTCACTTGAATTTAGCTGTAGCATCTTTTTATTTGTCCAGATTTGCCGCCAGTTTGCTGTTGGAAACTCACGAGTTACTACGGGGGGGGGGGGCGTAGGCTTTTGCTGAGTAAGAAAGGACATATAGAAGAGAAGGGAAGCGATATCACTCACATGTCTAATTTGTAGCAGCGCCTTGCACTTCAAAGCTGGCAAGTGCAGTTTCAAGCCACCTACTTCTCTGCTACGCGCGAGCTGTTGCATTGGAACTCTTGCCGCGATGCCTCGCCATAGGAACGTTCCCATCATCGAGGTCAGTTTTGGTGTATGAGTGGCAGTTAGTGTAATAATGGATGCGAGATACCATATCTGACGTGATGAATGTGTTGAGCAGGATCACTTTTTGGTGCAAGGTGAGTGTACGGAGAGAGTGGAGATAAACCTGTCGAGAGAATTTACCTTCAAGCTCATCCCAGTTTAACTTGTTCATTAGCCTATGGAGTTAGCGAAAGTCACCCCCAGAATACGAACGGTGTTTTCGTTCCGCAGCCACAGCACTCTGAGTGGCATGACGTCAGTGTAGCCGATTGATATCGACACAGATTTCTCTAGGCTCAGCCTTGCACACTTAGAAATTATCGCCGACTTCGGTAATTTTTACCGAAATCTGAACAGCTGAACTTTTCGGTAAAATTTATGCAATTCAATTCAATTGCTTTTCAGCTACTTTGAAACTAAATCTCCACTAAAATGACAAGATTTGATCATTTAAACAACCCAAGTAACATTTTAAGTTTTATGAAATACTACAAAGCAACTATAAAACAACATTCATAAAACCCTGGTCAAGGCTATTTTGTCATTAATGCATCCACCAAAACCTCATTAAGACTAGAATATGTCTAGTTGGCCCACCCTGGAGAAGGTTCTGAAGGGTGTATTCTCGAAGCTCTTCAAGATTGATCTACTGCAAAAGGTTGTATGACGAACGCATTGATAACCATTTGAAAGCTACAATAAAAGCTATTTAGCAACAATAAAAACCCTTTCCGAGCCATTTCCCCTAGCCGCATGCTGAATCCACTAGGAAAGCATAAATCAAGATAGAAAAGGATTTATGAATCCGATCTTATCAAAATAATGAAAATAGAAACTGATGGTATAAAAATCTTGTTGAATATCCAAATTTATTACAATAGTTCTCATTAAGTGGCCTAGTTTTAAGTGCCGTATTAAATTTTATGTGAAATGTACGTGAAAACATCGAAAAAATTAAGTCCACCCTCGTAAAACGTCGATTTGACTAATTATTTAACATAGAAAAAAAAATATATTCTTCAGATCGAGCTTGGCCGAGACTTTCTTTTTATTATTTTCGCATTTAAATGTTTGCTGATTGCTAAATTTACCAAAATATAGTTTTATCTAAGAAAATATTGATTGAAAATCGAAGATTGTAAAAAACAAGCAATCTAATTGTAACATAACGGTGGCATAAAAGTTGATTTTCATGGGTCATTTGTGAAAAAGTTGTTTTGCTTTCAAGAATTCCTTGACAAATTAATAAGGGTTTAAAATGGCTTTTATGAAGAAAACTTGCAGGCTGAATTGTATTTATCTAAAGCCATTTTGCTTGATCCTAACCCGTTCCGATTTATGGCAGCATTTATGGAGGCAAAGTTGCCTGCAAAAAGTTAAACGTCAAAGTTTGTTTATCTTTCGATAGTTGCGCTGTGAGATCCAGGATTCTTCCAGGCGGTTTTCTCCCGATGGATTGGAAGCAGTTACTCAGATAGTTTGCGATACTGTTTTACAACATTTCGCATGTCGAACAGCTGGAAGTGCAATCGTTCCCGAAAAAGATCCCCTTCTTCCGGATGGTTACAGAAGTGCACCATCCAACGATGCAGGGATGTACGTTTGAATGAAATTTTTTAAAGATTTGATTCTAAAATCGCTGCTATGGATCGGAAACCAGCTAATCTCCGCTCACGAACAGTTTCAGTGGTTTGCTGTCGGTTGATACTTCGCAAGATCTGGAGAAGGCTGGTATGTGTTTTAACTTTCGACAATGTTTTATGGCACCGCTCAGTTTACTCTTCTCCGCCAGATGGTCAGTCGTTGATGGTGTGCTGATTCTTCTAAGGAAGTAAATTTTTCTGAAATCGACTTGAATTTTTCATCCTACTTCGTCTATTCTATGAGATTTCCTTGTCATAAAATTGGCATTTATTAATTATGAGGAACCATCTATTAAGCTCAATTTGTAAACAGAGTAATTGGGGAGTTAATGGTGCACTTTAAAAAGCCTAAAAAGCAACAATAAATGCTTTTTGCTCTAATGCAAAACCAAATGATTTTATGGTTGCTTTTATAATGATAGAACACGTTTATAAAGTATTTTATCAAGACATTAATAAACAATTGCTAATGACGTTTATGCTTGAATTACAGAACAGTTTTAAGGAGGGATTGATAACTGTTTTAAATTTATTTTTAAAACAAGACAGTTTTTGACTTTCTTGCAAGACTATAAAAGGTTTTTACAACATTGAAAAGCTGAATTACTAAGCAGAAATGTTTTACACTTTGAAATGCTATATTTAAACTAATTGGATTGTTCATTGTCGTTATAAAACCATCATAAATCAGAGTGGATGCTAAATGGTTACTGGATTGTTACTTGGGAAGGTTGAAAATGTTTTGAAATTATTTTCAAATTCAATAGCCTTTAAAATGAAGGTCAAAGTTTTACCGAACGTTCAGCTGTTCTGATTTCGGTAAAATTTACCGAACACGGAAACAAAATCTTAGTGTGTGCACCAGAGGCACGCTCAAAAAGTTGAAATGTCTCGCGTATCCGATCCATCCTTGCCAGGCACGTGCACATCATCGGCATATGGAACAACGAGATTTGGTCCACTTATCACCTCGAACTGCTTCATCAATGGGTGTAAATAGAGGACGAAGAAATTCATGGAGAGAGGATCTCCCTGGCGAACCGATCGCTCGATGGGGAATGCTTCCGAGAGATTCTGTTTAGTAGACGAACGAGATTCGAATTGAACTCGAGCGAAAAAAAAAAACTGGTCCGCTACGTCGAAGGAGTGGCGGAGATCGAATAATGCCAATAGAAAGCGTTATTTACATTTTGTCAGTCGTGCGATTCGATCTTCCAAGGCAAGGGTAGCCTGAAAGATATTACAGCCGAAGTTAGAGCATTTTACGACTATCGCTGACCACTCGGTGCGTACTCATCATCCTTTTTTGAATACGAGAGAAGATTTTTTTTATCAAAGTTGAGTAATGAGATCGGTCTGTAAGAGTGCGCTAAACAATCATTTCCCTTTTTCTTCACGAGCACGATCACTCTGATCAAAATCAGCTGGGAAGTCACCTGAAAGTGCCTCGTTTATGACTAGTGTGATTTCTCTCCAGATGACATCGAACGTGATAGCACTCTCTTGGCAAAGAGTCTCCTCCGGGAGACTTGTTCGGGCTGCTAGTCTTGATGGCTGAGTAGATATCGGCCTGAGTTATCTCATTCATACAGGACTCATTTACCGGGTGGTTTTCAGGGATCATTCTCTCGCATTCGAATGTGTCTGCTGCTTCTATTTCCGTCTCACCCGAAGCGTATTCCATCTCACCCGAAGCGTATAGGTAGAAGCCAAGCATGTGCCGTTCCATCGCAACAGGATCATCGATGAGTTGGTTATCGTCGTCTCGCAGTTGTTTGATGGTTTTTTTTTCCTACGCCTATCGCCCAGCTGGAATATTGAGATCGGTTCTCCAGAGATGAAGAACTCGTTTACGCGCATGAATGCCTGCGTGAAGCTGCGCTGACGAGTTAAAATTTTGACTTTCACACGGTTTATTGTTAACAGCATTGCAGGGTTTTGGTAGTAGCCACCGTATGCTTGCCGTAATTCTCCTTAGAGCCGTTGGTGCTCCTGATGAAAATCGTCGAAAGCAGCCTTTGATTTCCAACGGAAAAATGATTTTATTTTAGGCTTAGCGCACGACAGCCACCACTGCATCCATGAGGGGTAATTTCGACGCTGCCGGGTCGAGTATTGCCAGCGCACCTGGAACTCGAGAATGTTGTCTGGTGTCAACAAGTGGGGGCGGAGCGACCAATAACCACGACCAGGTTCGCGGCTTGATGGGGGAAGACAAATTCGCGATGTCACGGCTTTATGGTCAGAAAAAGAGCAAACATGCGCATTAGCTGTTCTCAACTGACTTCGTAGACCCTGGATAACGTACATACGGTCTAGGCGAGAAGATGAGTTGTGTGTAATGTACGTCTAGCCGGGGATCTAGTTGGTGATGGTGTTGATGTTAATCGAGGTGATATTATAGCTGCTAAGATCCATTATAATTCGTTGTTTACCTTCTCGTCCGCATCGTCATGTCGTTGCTTTTTGCCTGGAGGACGACCACGTCGGCGCTTGTAGCTTCCCCAAGTCAATGACTATCTGTTTCGTTTCCATCGCTGGTTTGACGTGTGACCATTCTGCTGATTGAACCTATCAGAGCCGGTAGTGCCATGAGAGTAGCACTTTGTTTGGTAAGGTTTGTTTTCACCAGCTTCGTGTGGACAGCTTCGGAGCAGTTAGCGCAGTTTGAGTTGCGCTTGGTCGTTGGGTTAATGAATTGGTTTGTTGCTTTCCTCCCTCCCGGGCTTCGGTCCCATCGGTTTAACGAATGATGTTTTCTGCGTCGTTGCAGAGGCTTTCAGGGCGGTTGGTTTCGGTTCCGGTTGTTTTGCCACATTGGCATACGTGTACGTTTTTTGCACAAGCATTTTCTTGTTTTGTACACAAGACAGGCCATTGTGTACAAATTCGCTGCAATGGCGGCACGTTTGCAGCTGTCCGACATATGTCACACTCGTTGACTGACGGTCGATAGTGATGTAGCTTTCGATATTGCACTTCACCATCATGCGCGCGATCCGAGCCACAGTCGGACGCCCAGCAAAGCGATATTTGCTATCCCATACATGATCAGTGACCGAGAGCACTTCACCGTAGGCGCAGAGATTTTCAGCGATTTGTTCGTTTGTGATACTTTCGGACAGGTCCGTCAGCTTCACCTTTACCACACCGTCCTCCATTGTGATCCGAAGCTTGTAGTTTTTTTACCGTCTACTTCGGTCTCGTGCTTGTTGTCGTGCTCTACTACAATCCTTTGCGCTAGATCTAGGTCGACGACCTTCACAAAGGCGCATCCAAATACCTTACTCGGCTGGAGACGAAGAACCTCTTCGTATTGTAGACCCAATTCGGTAGCAACAAAGTCATAAAGCTCATCATAGGATTGCTTCTTCGGCACGTTCGTATAATCAATGCGAATCGTGTTTTCGCGTCGAACACTCATCGCGGCGATAATCGCGACGAAAAGAACACGCGAAACAAACACCAAAACGTGGCGAACCGAAAATTGTAAGAATATAGCTTGCATGGCTGATAATAAAATATAAATAATACGTCTGCTCCGCTTGGAAGTAACTGACCCATCAACTCATGAACCGGGGACGAACGGCTTTACTTTCCCGAAGGAAAGCGTTATCAGAGATGCTATGCCTCAGAAATATCCCGGCAGCGCCGACTGGGATTGAACCCAAGCCTACTGGGGTGAGAAGTAATCACGCTTACCACTACACCACCGGCGCCGCTAGTATGTGATTTCTAATCTTCTATTCGTTGTTCTCTAGGTTGAAGTGGTTAAGTGGTGGTGTAGTGGTAAGCGTGATTACCTCCTTCCCTGGCAAGCCTGGGTTCAATCCCAGTCGGCGCCGCTGGAATGTTCTGAGGCATAACATCTCTGATCACAGGAGGTAAAGCCGTTGGTCTCCGGTTCATGAGTTGATGGGTCGATAGGTAGGGTCCAGGTGGGTGTGGGAGCTGCCTCTCTGGTGTCGGTAGCAATGGTACTCAGCACGGAAAACAAGATCGACGGAAAACAAATCAAGGAAAAAAAAGTAAGGATAAGGGGACTTTGTGTATATTTAAGGAATATTAGAGCGATTTCCCACCGCTCAGGTTTTGTTGTGTGGTAAATGCCACCTTGGTCTCCTGTAGAGTACGGTGCTGCTCATCGTGCACCAGCGATAAAGTGCAAATGTTATTCACATACCATATCAACTAGATAAAACACTATTTGAAACAACGTATTTTTTTTATGACTTCAAGAGCTGGGTGCATCGTTATTTTTGGGAGATTTATATTTAAGGGTGCAGGTCAATATTAGGTGCGACTACTTAGCTCAAATTTTAGGAACTCAGCACTGCTTATTGTCAGATTAATGTTTCAAAGAAATAAATAAGTAAATACATAAATAAATAAAACAACCACAATAATGACTATTCATAAGATGCATGCTAATTTTAGAATGCCACTGGCTTAAAAATTCACGTTGATTGATCTCTGCAAATGCATTGCGTCCGGAAAGATTAAACTTGTGCATGGTTTGCTGTCAAAATTGTATGAGTATCTGTCATTCAATGCTGGTATTATAGTAAAAAAATAAATCGAACGAATGGATGACGTGCTGAAATATGTTACAATCAGTTATAAGCAACGTATGTATACCGAATGCTTATATTGTATAAATGATGATAATTACCATCCATAATCAATCACGGTAATCCTTGAATGTTGGAAGTTTATTTCACATCGTGATCATGCTCTATTTGCTTGGGCCCACAGGTATCTTGCATGATGATACTCCATTTTACTTCTACGTACAGTTTCTCATCAACACGCACGGGAAGTAGAACCTCGTCATAAACGCGAGGGCAGGCGCCTTCAATTATCCTCAATCACGACCGTCTTCAGCGTCCGTATATCCACCATCGTAACCACGAGTGGCGGCAACAATGCACGGTGAATCGATGTTATTATGTCATTAAAATATGTAACAGGATCAAGGAGGGGTTATTTTCACTCGTTAATGGCATTTGAGCCGTTTTGCAACGGGCGACTGCGTAAATGCGATTTTAATTTAGTGAGTCATTTCAGTAATGGCTACTCGGTGGAAATTTTCCAGAGCACTCGAGTCATTGACAAAATCTGGTATTTAGGGTTTTTTATCTCAAGACCAACAATTGAAAAGGCCTCAACTCCATTTGGTAAACAAACAAACCTTGTAAGGCCATTTTGTCGCGAACCGAAGTCCACCAAAGCAAAACAACATAATGAACAGGTAGGGGAAATTCTCCTCTACCCGATTGTGGTTTAGGTTTTCGAATTGTTGGTCTTGATCTATTTAAAGTACTAATTATCTTGGAAGGTCTGCTTCATGCAGAATTATGTTCCTTTGCGATTATGATCTTTATCTTAATGTTGAAAAAATCACCTAAACTAGGATATGATGGATGATTATTATGGATAGCACAGAGCCTCTAAAGTTTATTCTATTTATATTGAATTTCAAAAATTCCCATCATTGGCATAATCACATTAATAATGTTAAGGTGCAAGATTGGGCCTCCTGATAGTAATGGGGGTTTCTAACTCACATAAGTAGTAGAAAGCTATTAACAAACCCTTCTGTTGCATGTTGAAGTCAATTATATTCTGGTAAATCGCCGTGGAAATCTTATTTATGATTAATCTCATTATTACCTCGAAATTTCAAGAGCACAAATATCAGCTCTCATAAAAAAATACAACAATGAAACTGAAACTTAACGTTTGCTGCAGTCCACCATGTCGCAGCAACGTCCGAGATTTGTGCTCTAGAAAAATTGAAGTGATTGGGCATATCAGCCTCATGATGGCCATTTTTGGACTGTTCAAGAAATCACCTTAAATGCTATTCAAATTAGTTCACTAGACGTTCGCTAACTGAAAGACTTTTAACTGAAACGTCCTTTAATTGCAAGTCCGCCAACTGAAAGAAGTTTCAGGACATTTATCTATCAAATTGGTTTGACACATGAAATGCATTTCAGTTAGCGAATGCCGCTCGCTAAGTGAAAAATAAACCTGTTTCAGTTAGCGAACGTTTAGTTATAGTTTACTTATATGACGCGGCTTTTCCAGAATAACCCCAATGCTTCACAATTACTAAAAACTGCAGTAGCCTAGCGCTATCAACTTACTAGAACCATGAACCAATCAGCAGTGTGTTGTCAGGAACCTGAATGTCTTTTTGGTGTACTTATACGTCCATACAGATACCATATTTGTGATCGGATTGTGGATGATTACGTCATCGTTCAAGGTGAGCGGAGGCCATCGCGTCGCTGTGTGCTCTCAACTAAATATTAAATAACATGTAGGCAGGCAGACAGATACCTGCGAATACCAAACATGAACTCTTGCTTTTCGAATCCGTCATATAGGCACGACCAGTGAACAACGGGTATAAAATTTAAACAAACCGTCGTATAAGACCGGGTCAACAAAGCAACGTCTCTGCCCATCGGGTACTGCTTTGATTGCCCTAGGGCGCATTTGGTTATCGAATCTCATCACAGATGTGCTGAGAAAATGGTGTCAAAGGTGCAAAAACTTCACCCTGTTTACGTAATCCGATTTAGGATGATCTTTGGAAAGGGTTGCACAAATGAAGCAATTTCGTTTAGCAAATGTCATTCAATTTCAGTCATTTTCACCCTAGAATTGATGCTTAGACGATTTATTTGCAGATCAGTTGACAAGCAATGCTTACACACGACTATGGGATGATGCAGTGCCATTGTCGTTACCGTCTGTAGGTGTTACCGAATGGGCAACAATTTTCATGGTCACTATCCATTCGGCTGTGAACGACGAGTGAGGAATGTTTATTTATTCACATATATTAGTACACAAACCGAATAAGCAGTTCCATATCCGTACACTACTACCCATAAGTAGTACCCTCATCGTCAGTAAACTTGACGGTACTTTGCTCATAAACGAAAGCGAAATCACTTTAGCAAACGCGCTAAGCACGTTCATGTGAAAAAAAAGATCAATAAGTGCCTAGGTAGGTATATACGATACGTCAATTCCTACATCAACGTGTGACAAATCTGGGAGCGAAGTTGATTTGTCATCTTTCTTAGAATGCGACTTGTTTCTTAAATCACTAATTCTTGGAACCTACACAAGGGTGAAACTGATGAATTATTAGGGTTGATTGATGATGAGCCATGCACATTCTATGGTATGGACGTTTTTCGACAACTTTTTAATAGCAACCAAAAACAACCATTCAGATGATAAATTTATCTAGGAGTGTGACCCACATCGAGAAACTATCATCTCGTGACCCATTGCACTATGGGGATTCAGGTGGCAAATTATCCAAAAATAACTCTCTTCGCTTCGTAATTCATGTTCGTCAATCCCCAAGTAACAATTTTGGTTTTATGAAGGTTCTGTAGACCAGTGGTTTTCTTGGTGTTCAATTTTGTTCACCAAGAGTTTTGAGTAGCAGTTGTTTTGGATTTTGTGTATTCGATTGTGTGTTATTGTGCTAAACTTCGAAGAACACAAGTAAGTAAATACAGTGAATATGTTTTACCCAGGAAGTTTTCGTTCTAAAATCATTAAATACAAGTGTTAAATTGTTGTATTAATAATATGAGAATGTGATGATTGAAGAATATTTCAAAAAGAAGACGAATACAAATTTAATTACCCTTTGTAGCCTTAAGCTAAAACATTCAAATATTGAGACCATTATCCATCATGTGACATGTGCATACCACACTGTCATTGCTATTTTTCCATCATGCACTTTTAGAAGACCACACTTGTGGGAGTATGCTGTGTAGCTAAATCACACCCGTCATCGAACCTTCAGTTCAATGCTTGTTCAAACCTATTCAGTATTTATGACGACAAATAAAGGTGTCGTATGACAAATTCATGATACATGCTGTTACCATGTCTACAGTCATGACTTTCAGATACTCTTCCTTTCCCTTTTTAGCAGTCTCCAACCAAAATTCTGCATAAAAAATATGAAATAGAATAAATCAATTACATTTCGACCATCAAACGCGACGTATTGTGGACAGTGAAAGATATCATGGTCATGAGTTCAGGAAACAGGACTTAACAATTAACAAATGACATTGCATACAAGGAACTCATTTTCTTATAAATATTGACCACTGATCATTTTGTTTACGTGTGGTAAGGGCTGTTAATAAATATTTGGTTTTTGTAAAAATTATGGCTCTAAATTATCTCAATGTTTAAACACTTCTCAAATTTTTTAATCATCGCTTGTGGCGCTCTTCGCATTGTTGACTGTGCAGCATTTATCCATGATCATGACGGTTATTTTTTTTTCTTGTTTTCCGTGCTGAGCTCCAATGCTACCAACGCCAGGGAGGCAGCTCCAACACCTGGACGCTACCTATCGACCCATCGACTTATGAACAGGGGACCAACGGCTTAACTTCCCTTCCGAAGGAAGGCGTGATCAGAGATGTTATGCATCAGAACATCCATCCATCAGAACAACACTTTTATTTATTTGGGAAGAAAATATCCACAGTGCTGCTCAGCTATTTTGTATGAACAGTTGCATACCCTTAGGCGTCATAGACAATTTGATCCAGGACTCCAAGCAACAAGCAATCTTATAACAATTTATATAACCATTATATAACTGGATTCAATTGTAAAGAAGTTATTTAATAACTGATATCGTGAGTATAATAGGGAAAATGTACGTAAAATGCATATGGTGGACAAAATGCGCCCACCTAATATCATATCTGTTAGCTGATATGCCATCGAAATCCTTACATACGTTGATATATGTGAATGAAAACGAAAAGTTATTAGAAGAAGTTTATTGGAAATTTGTAAAATTGGAAAGCAATTTTAGCAGAAAATCACGCAAGAATAGTATTTTCTTTCGGTACGATAGCTATAATGACATGTTTATTTAAAAAAATAGTAGTTATTTTAAACATTACTAGGGTTACGGAATGTAATGTCAGCCTAGCCCCTCACTTCGGCCTAATAAGCAAATAACTCATTCATTCAGCAATAATACACAATAATTATGAAAAACTAATACCACATCTGCTGCAAAATTCTAATCCGTAAATCAATTGCCTATTTTTGGTACAAATTTTGAACATTTATTTCTCTTTTCAAATAAAAAGTTTAGTGAAATCTACGCTTCGGGAGGTCATATAAAAAAAATCTGATAATTGCATGAATTGAATAAACTTACCTTTTTGTAACATGCTAGCCTAATAAATCAACATCACACTTATCATTCTTATTACAAAGGAGATTGGGCAAATCTGGTCCTATGATGTACACGAATGACATATATCTCATTTGAAAGGTCTCATTAAGGCAAGAAAAAGTTGGTATGGGGTCAAAACTTTTTATCGTGGGAGAAAAAAGTTATCCAGTATATTCTAAACGAATTTGATGTGTTTCAGTTTTTTTCCATCTATATCGAAAAAAAAATAATGATGTCTCACATGCCAGTGTAACAAACTCTACACATGCTATTTAAACTAAATTATTATGAATAAATCAAAGTTTTAAAATAATATGAAAAAAAAATAAAGACAATCTGTTGTATCACCTGCAGTTAGTAAACTGATTAAAATCATTTTTTTAAAGCTTTATTTGCGTTATTTTTAGCCCTCGGGTAGATTTTTGTTATATTGCTTATTCAACAATTACTTTATCTAAAAATTGAGCAGACTGATTAATATTATGCTGGAATCTTGCGTATCTTAAAACCATACTACAGTCATAATATGTGCACTACATCCTAGGGTTCTTTTGCCAGAAATGCATGAGCAATAATAATAACCTATTGCCTCTCTACCCACCTGGTCTCGACCAACAAGAATGTAACTATAGTATTTTCGTGATCCAGCATGTCGAGAATGAATTCTGCATCTTAGCAACCAAATATTCCTGCTAAATCGTGAAATTCTGATAGATCCCCAGACACTAGCAAAAAAGTTGCTCGTTGCCTGCTCAAATGGTTGTTTATGACGTATTCAGACAATCGATTGGGCAGGTTGATTGTTTCATTAATGATATCAAGAAAGTCGGGAGGCCGTGCGTTGTTCGCAACAGGTGGGTAGAACGCATTTATGAGGGTTGCTGCCACTCTGAAATCTTCAAACATATGCTGCATAACCACATTGGAATAACTTTGACGGAACTTGAAATCTCGCTTGAATATAATATTATAAATATTAATAACTACCTCAATCACCCATCGACAGATGGTAACCAACCGTGACTGATTAGCCTGCTCCGTTGTCAGTTGATCTTGATTCCGGCTTTTTTAATGTGGCATCACTGCTTCATAGCCGAATAAACTCAGTTCTTCCATAGCGTCCCGAAATATTCTGTCCAAAATAAAAACATCACATAGCCTAAGAAATCAATTCAGCACTCCTTCATCACTGAGCAACATATTTTTTTAAATTGTTGCATCCAACGTTGTAGCTACATAAGGATCATTTGCTTTAATTATGTATTCATCACATCAAACGCTTAGAAAGGGTTTCAATAGATTATCGTACCTATGGAGACTGTACGATTTTTGCTGGAAAGAATAGTTACTGTTTTTTTTTAATATACATACGTACGTGCCATCGCAGATGACGAATGCTTTTCGCATTTCCAGTGGAACATCCATGTTTCCGTGTATTGCGTCTAGGATCATGAGATTTTTTCTCACCACGCCTTCTCGGTCAATATGATCAAATCCTTAATGCCTGGGTACACACTCCAGTAATAAACATTCTCTGGTTTTGTTAAGGGGTCGTAAAGTGTCCATCAGCTCATTTTAAACAATGCACTTAGATTTTCGTTCGATTAACCACTACGCAACTTTACAAGATATATTCCCAAAGCCGTGCCTGGAGTGTCACATCTGTTTGTAAGGAACGGAATTTGCTCAAGATTGTTTTCGAACTGTCAAATCCTACTAAATAATACAGTTCATTATCGTCCATTTCCAACAAGTTTTCGAAATCCAATCCATTTGGCTGCAAAGCAGCTCTAAAAATATCAAACATTTTTTTTTGTATGGGTGGCGTTGAAATAGTGGATTAGGTTGGGAGAATCCAATAATTCATCCCATTCGTTTTCGCGTAAATGCTCCTGGTACTCTGGAATTTTGTGGAACATATTTGTAATGGTGGATTAGCAAACACTTCTTGATTCCACACGAAATACGGCATCTTGTATCGTTGTGGCAATTAGTAAAAATACAGCGATTAGATGTATTTGCTGCCGTGAATACTCGTCAATCTCGAGGAATCCCACGGTATTAAGCTATACATTTCCAGCATGAGCATTTCGGTTAGCTCTGACCCAGTAAACATGACAGAGATATTCCTCGATGTTAAAAACAATCTATGAATCAAAATGTTAACAATTCAACAGAAATAGTATCTAAGTCTTGCATTATATTTATTGTCGCTAGACTTGGAAACCGAAATGGCCAACTCGCGACAATCGATTTTACTCTCGTTCTGTACGTTAAACATAACGTCGCATCTAGTGCGCTGTATAGACTTCTCTGACGTTTGTGAAATGTACAAGTATTAGTGCAGAACTTGGTGTAAATGAAAAGTATTCGTGCAAGAAAAACTATGAATTCACCCAATGTTCTGCACTAATAATTGTGCAGTTCATAAACATCAGAGAAGGCAATTCGTTAAATGATGCGCTATAGATGCGACGTTATTGTGTGTTGCAGGATAATTTCTCAAAATGGGATTATACCATCTGCTTTCTGTTTATGGCCGTACGACTGCGCCCATTTATTTAACACACGGCGGCTATTTATCCAGGATTCGCTCCTCAAGCCGCTGCCATAAAATATTATCTAAGCTACACATAAGCGGAGTTGCATCGCGCTTATGAGCGGCGCGTTTCGACCGTCACTAAATGAGAATTTAACATAAGCGCGACAATATCCTAAACGTACAGCACGAGAGTAAAATCGATTGTCACGAGTGGGTCATTCGGTTTCCAACTCTAACGACAATATATCAAGAGCCACATGTTAAAAGGGCCTACAAGCTTTTGTGAACAAACCTTTGTAGGCCCTTTTCTCGCCAACCGAGGGTCGCCTACGGAAACCAGGATTATCATTGGGAATGGGTGGCGTTGGTGTCATATGGGTGGCGAGAAAAGGGCATAAGAAGGTTTGCTTACAAAAAGCTTGTATACCCTTTTCACATGTTGTTCTGGATATATATGCAGAAATCTGGTTTGTGTGAGATTGAATGATATTGACAAGGGTTATCAGTCAAAAAGTCCATAATGTCTTTTCGTAAACGCCTGCTATGCGAATTTTCCATTGCAGACGTATACAAAAATACGTTATCGAGTTATCGATTAACAACCCTGATATTGCACTCAATTCATGGTCAAAATACAAGCCCTTATCACGGTGAAAACGAAGTGAAATCATAACTTGTCACTCACGGTGAAGTGATTTCCTATTTGATTTGCCCAGTAATCACTTCAGCGTGCATGAGAATTCGTCACTTCCCTTCATTTTCCCCATGAAATGACACCCGTTATAAGGGCCAAATATTTTTACATCACACTAAATCCAAACAACTCAAACAAATTTTTTGCTTATTGAGGCACTCATCCCAAAAATATAAACGGATGTACTACCTCATTAGGTGCAACTGTATCAGTAATGAAAACGGCCACATCAGGATGTAATTGTAGTTAACAGACGAAGACATCTTCGAAGTACCGAACAGTTACAAAGTAGGCAAAACATTCTGTGTTGCACGGGAAATCAATTGAATTTATTCTAAGCGAATGCTTAACGAAGTATCTGCAGAACAAATAAATATTTTAAAGATAGTTGACATTACGCTTATGAATTTTATTACATGAAAAACTGGACAAATGTAACAGAAAATACTGAGATATTTATAAAGTTAACGAATTCCGGCAATCAAAATGGAGTTGGCAATAAATCTGGGTGAATTTGGTTTAGATAGGATACACTACTCGAGCTCCGTCGAAACGTTACCTATACTTATAGCAAATCAGAAAAATAAAAAAGTGCGAGATCAACAAATAAGAGTGTAATTATATCATACAGGCCATGGAGTTAATTTATTTTCACCTAGGTTGATGCTCCCTTATTGAAATCATCGAACAATGGTGTATGATAATGATAATCATATACGGGAATCTGAGGTCACTTGATCCCTGTTATTAGTTTCCAGTGCTATTGGATCCTTGTTATTAAACTGTTTATAGAATTCTCTAACAATCATCAACTCTGATACTTTTATTTAATACTCATTATTTGGCTACTCATACTTATATACTTGTTGCATTCCGTTGATACGTAGCGTTAATCTGACTTAGTAGGCGCTAAGGCCAGATTTCTTTATTTAGTACCCCGAGAGACCCAATTAAAGAGATTAGTGATGTAAGGCTGCTCGTGTTAACCTACAAGCGTATGTGAGATCAGCGAGCTTGTAACTCGGAGCCACGGAGCATTTGAAAACCACCGCTCTATGGAAGTGCCGGGATGATGACACAATACACCTCATGCAAAAAGGAAAAGTTGATTCAATAGCAAAATGAGCAAAAATGGCCAATTCCTAACGTTACATATTGAGTAACTTTTTTCTCCTACGGTAAAATTTTTTGACCTCATACCAACTTTTTCTTGTCTCAATGATACCTTTCGAATGAGATATCACTCATTGATGTATATTCTTGGACCAGTCTCCATACATTTTTGCCTAATCTCCTTTAGAAGATTTCACGCTTTTAACGCTTTATAACTATGGACCGAACTTTATAATTTTGAGACGTGTTCCTAATTATCGCCTATGAACTTTATTTGATAACTTTGTTTTGGTATTGGTGAAACCATTCGCGTTGAGGATGACTCTGCAGCTGTTCACTCCTATAGGAAAATGCCATAAGTAAATGTCGAATTTCGTGAAACATAGCGGATCGTTTTTTTTTTAACTCTTTATTTGTTCCAAATTCAAAATAAATTACATTTCATTTTAACCTAGGTGCTCCAGTTACTGCAGTAACGTACCAGCCTTAATTGTTATATATATCTAAGTGTTTTTACATTGTTCATATCTTGGCAATTCAGTATTTTAAACAGGTGTTTTAAACCTGCATGTCAGTATAACAATTGATATCTTAAAACTAAAAACTAAAACTAAATCTTATCTAAGTATAAAGGGAATTAATCGTTGCAATTGAGGATTGCAACGATTTTTGCCGGAAATTATTAATTATTTTGTTGGACATTTGTGCTAAAGTCTCAACATTCGAAATTCTATGTACTTCGGTAGTACTGTACCAGGGAGGCAACTTCAAAATCATCTTCAGAACTTTATTCTGAATCCTTTGAAGTGCTTTTTTCCTGGTTGTGCAGCAACTAGACCATATTGGTACAGCGTAAAGCATGGCCGGTCTAAAAACTTGTTTAAATATTAGAAGTTTATTCGTCAGGCAAAGTTTGGATTTCCTGTTTATAAGAGGATACAAACATTTTATATATTTGTTACATTTGGCTTGATGTGATATTTAAAAGTTAATTTTTGGTCAAGTATTAATCCAAGATATTTCACTTGGTTTGACCAGGAAATAGGAACTCCGTTCATAGTGACTATGTGACTACTACTAGGTTTCAAAAAGGAAGCTCTAGGCTTATGTGGAAATATTATAAGTTGAGTTTTGGAAGCGTTGGGAGAAATCTTCCATTTTTGTAAATAAGAAGAGAAAATATCTAAACTTTTCTGCAGTCTGCTGCAAATAAAACTTCTTCCGAAGACTTCTTCCTTTAGCGGAAATGCCTGTGTCATCAGCGAACAAAGATTTGTGGCAACCCTGAGGCAAATCAGGGAGGTCCGAAGTGAAAATGTTATACAATATAGGCCCAAGAATGCTACCCTGAGGAACACCTGCTCTAACAGGTAGTCGATTAGATTTGGAATTTTGATAATTTACCTGCAGAGTTCTGTCAGTTAAATAATTTTGAATTAATTTCATAATATAAAGTGGAAAATTAAATTTTTTCAATTTAGCAATCAAACCTTCATGCCAAACACTGTCGAATGCTTTTTCTATGTCTAGAAGAGCAACTCCAGTTGAGTGGCCTTCAGATTTGTTTGAACTAATTAAATTGGTTACTCTTAAGAGTTGATGAGTAGTTGAATGCCCATGGCGAAATCCAAACTGCTCATCTGCAAAAATTTAGTTCGTATTGATGTGAAGCATCATTCTATTCAAAATTATCTTTTCAAAAAGTTTACTTATTGAAGAAAGCAAACTTATTGGGTTGGGCGGTAGCTAGCAGCTTCAGCTGGATTTTTATCCGGCTTCAAAATTGGAACAAATTTTGCATTTTTCCATTTATCAGGAAAGTATGCCAAATGGAAACATCTGTTAAATAATTTTACCAAGAAAGACAAGGTACTCTCTGGGAGTTTTTTGATGAGGATATAGAAAATTCCATCATTACCTGGAGCTTTCATATTTTGAAACTTTTTAGTTGTAGACCTTACTTCGTTCAAATCAGTCCCCCAGGAACATAGCGGATTGTTTTTTATCCTTTCACTCCACTGAAAAATCCCGTAGGCAAAATGTTAATCTTTGCGTTAAAGGAGGGGTCGACACGGTACACACGCTATTTCTAAGCAACCCAAATTCGAGAAGGATCAAAAGTAGGGTACCCCAAATTAGGTGAACAAAGTTTAGACTTTACTCATACTCGCAGGTCACTCGTAGAATGAGTAAATTTTTATCAAATATGATTGAATGTCCTTCATGTAGTAACATTTACTTATATATGAGTGGGATTTACTCATATTTGAGTAAAAGTTTACTTATTCTATGAGTAAACCAGGTTTTTGCTAATTTGAGTGAACGCGATTCAAATATGAGATTAATTTACCGTGCAAGCCCTTCCAAAAACTATCAAGCTGAACAATGCATTGGATCCTAAGTAACATTGATCGATTCTCCTCGTTGATTTTCTCTTTCGTTAATAACTTGGCTACAAACCCGTTTATAGTCGTATTTGCAGTATTAGATGCTAGATAATAGCATCTTATATCGAACTATGTGTTGAAAATAGCTGGAAGAGAAAATCTACAAAGAAAATCTGTCAATGTTACTTAGGAGCTAATGCATTGTTCAGCTTGCTAATACTTGACTTGACAGTTCGTTATATGTGTGTTCTTGAGATGATCTATTTGGCTTTATTTTTATTCTAAAAGCATCGTGATTTATGTTATCTGGTTCAACCGAAAAAAACACTGTCTATTTCATCCACGTGACGTCAACAATTTGTTTACGTATGAATTATAAAGAGTGAAAAAGAAGCGCGATTTCACAATTCAATAGAGAAAGAACATACATAAAGCCTAAATGCAAGCTTCCACGGCACCGCAGTATTTCGAAATCAGGTTTAATTTAAACAAGAATTTAACAATTTTCTAATCTAAACCAAACATATAGATAACATTGAACTTAAATATCAAGGCACTTTGTGGATTAATCGGGAATCTTCCTTAGCATCTTCACTATACATATCTGAAAGTTACGTTCAACCATCGTAATTTCGCAAAATAACAAAACGTGCATGCTTAGCTGTGCAACAATTGGAAAATTTTCCTATGCGAGAAATCGATATCTTCACCAAGGGGTGGGCCACAGGAACGATAATCGAAACGCACCGCAAGCGTTTTTGGATGGCCACAAGTTCGTTACGGTGATAAAGAAACACAACGGAAGTTAGCAAGTGGTAGGTAAAATTCCACCAGAGCAGAGAGGAATCAATTTGAGAAAGGCGTACGTGCAAGATGTGTTCCCCGGATCTGTGGAGTTGCATCGAAGCGATGACCACGGCAGTCTACCGACGAATCGCAATTAACGTGGTAAGGAAAGATCGAGCGAACGAAACATTTATGGAAGTTGTTAGAAAGGATGAAGATTAATGCTATGGCGCATTTATTTTTTCTTACAAATGAATACCTATCATTCGTTTCTATATCAATTAGTCGAAATTCATCAAAATATACCTATACCATTAACACTCAATTTTGAGATTCACTGTACATTCATGATTTATAGCACCTGAGAAATAAAAGTTGAGGGTTGCATCCAAAGCACGACCGCATTATTGACGTAGAACTACGAGATTATTTTGCTGTACCATTCAATAATATATAAATGACAGAATAAATGCTTTAGAAATTTAATTGAAAATTCGAAATCCTTGATATTTTTCACGGATGTCCCTTGGAACTTTCATTAGAATTCACTTGAAATAATCTTTCTAATTCCCTCAGAATTCAATACTCTCGGAATTTATTTATAGTTCTCATAAGAACTCTCTTAACATTCTTCTCGGAATTTATTTAAAATATTCATTGGAAATTAACCTGTAGTCCTCTTTACAATCGTCATGTAATTTCACACAGAACCACCTAATTATTCTACTTTGAACTTAATGAGATACTTGCTTCTCTGCAGCAGACATGTAAATTCATTTTGAGCTTTGTCCATTAAGTAGATCACCAGATGTGTGTCCGTGAAAATGCGAAGTGGTAAAACAAATTGTATGGAAAATGAATTCCCTCATTAGTGTCCTTAACTTTAGATTGGATTCGCTTATAAAAATTTCTAAAATGCAGTGAAACTCTAAATACTTAAATATAAGTGCGGAGAACGTATAAATTGTGACTATGGCATGACCAGACACTCCCGGGTAGCTAGCTCAGTAGCATGAGACCCCTGAACTGTGTCGCAGGGCTGGCATGTTACTGGGTATTCGGAGGGGCTACGCGGACAAAGTATGAAAACACAGGAATATTCACATTTTCTAAAATTTTTATTGCCTTATTCTGTTGCGTGTGGGTGTGGGTTTTCACATATATGTGTCGTGTATGCTAGGACTTAAAATGTGCACTGTACTCACTGCAGCAGCGGGATCTCCTACGGCGTCGCGACGCTGGCGTTGGCCCACACGGCTGCTCCTGCACTACTGTGTGGCCGGAAACTTGCGGCGCGGGCTGCAGACAGTGTTGCAGCTTTGGGAGAATGGCGGATCTGGTGGTGTTCATCAGCCACATACGGCTCAGCAGGCGTTGCTGGCTCGTTTGACTGGCAGGCGTCTTCCGTCGTTGACGGCATCGGCTGACAGTGGCATGGCCACCTTGTTCGAGCCGAGACGGGACCCTCCTTGGCAAATAAAGCCACCGGTCTAAGGGAATCGTCCCTGACGGACGATCGAGTATCATTTACTATTAGGCTCAAAAGCCATCTTGACTTCCGAGCCGAGCCGTGTAAGACCGTTTTATTTACGGTACGAGGTGTACAAGATGCACAAAAGCATAAGAGGTCCTGAGAATTATCACAATTCAGTCAGGGAAATTTCCGTCAGGATAGTAAAAATCAATTACCTTAAGAACGGAGGCAAGCTTTCCAGCCCAAACCCCACAAGGGGTTTGGGAGGGGGGGGGGTTGTATTCTATATGCACTGCACTTCACACTCAACTGGTCTACACGAACGCCTGGTTACTTCTGCCTAATCTTCCAAATCTAAGATGGCTAGCTATTCATCATCCAATTTGCGCATCCATTGTTATTTTAAAGCCAAGATTTTCCTCCCTTCAGTAACGTTACGTTTTTGTTCTTTGCAGCGGCACAAGCCCTCTCGCTCTTGTGTGTGTCTACTGTTTTAAGTTTAACAAAACGTGAATTTTCCAAACCACAACAACTCATACAAACGAAAATCCACGGATTGTAACCAACTGGTTACAAAATTTACCGTACGTATACTTAGAGAGTATCTCTAAGGGGCGATCCGTTAAATGCGTAACGTTCTTAATGGAGAAAGTCGGTATGGGCTGGAAATCTGCAACTAGCAATAATGCATAAGGTATAGGAAAACGTGATGAAAAGGAGAAGGATGATTTTTTTTTTTTCCAGAATTGCGCGTGACGTACTCAATAGATGCTACCTAAGTAATCTAGCAATCATTGGTATATTTTGATGTCTTTTATGATTAATATAATCTCAATTGGTTCATTAACTTGCTACACCCCTGTCATTCGGAAGCTGGTACTATTCCTCGTGGAAGTAATATTAAGGGGTTTTCACTATGCGCATCGTAAGCACATACACTGTCGTAAAAAGCCCAGGGTCCATTGAAGTTCAATGGAAGTTTACGTATTTAGGAAGGTGTATACGATTACGATGCGCTTTGTAAATACCCCTCTTATCTTGATAGGGTTATATACCTTATATAGAGTATCTGAATATCAAACGTCATGACTATTATTTCCATTAAAAATTTGATGTGTGGATTCTGATGTCAAGATAGCCTATATCATCGTAACATATGCTGTAGTGTGAACGGGGTATTACAATCAATTTACTGAAAACATTATCATTGTGCCTGAAAAGTAATGACTGAAAATGTTTCATAATTTCATATGATTGAAGCCTATAACATCTTTTCTCATCTTGCACGTGTAAACAAACAATTTTCGAAATGTAACACCTACCTTATTGATAGATCCCAGGAAAAAGAGCACTGCAATTAGCAACGAAGTCGTCTTCGATGCACTGAATTGCCGCGTTGGGCTCATGTAACCGTAGTTCGGATTCCACATCATCTTCTTCACCTACACCGCGGAGCGCTCTTCAATTCTGTTTTTCACTCCCTCCTGCCTTCTCACACTAATTAAATTTCTCTTTTCTGGCAATTCACTCACAATTAAATTTCCTTCTTGCTTAGATCACACATTCACCACTCGTCAGCATACGCGATTAGATGGATTATATCGTTGTCACTCGGCTCAGATCCTCACATGTTGCATGTTATAAGATCACAGACACTGTGAGAAAGAAAAAGAAAAAAACAACGTTAGCTTTATCCTACGATTAAGCTTAATTGACCTTCATTGCTGAATTTCTGGATGGGTGGTTCAAGTGTTCTCTGCAATTACAAAACCGTAAGTGTCTGTCGAAGGTGGAACGATGATCGGTAATAAATTGAAGATTTCGTTCTTTCCCGTTCACCTTTGAACGATCATAGTGATCGTGCGCGACGAAGCAGGCGGTGTCTTAGATTGTTTGGTATGATTTCACGCGTCAACGGCCGTCTGTAGTGAGCGTCCCAGTTTGGGGAGGTCACCAACCACTCACCGGCACTGCTTCTGCTTGTAGGGGCACAGAAACGGCAAATTTTTAGTTTTTTTTATTGCTGTTCCGCGTAGCTATTTTTTTCCTCTAATGTTGTTACTCCTTCACAGACTGACTCGTCAGTATACGTACACAGACAATAGACCATGCTGTTCGGAGTCGAGGAATAAGCCAGTGGGGAATTTGATGAACTGACCAACGATTTTCTTTCTCTATCTTTTGCTTAAATTCGAAAGGGATGATGCAAATAAGTAGGGAGTAAAATGTTAAACGTAACAATTTAGCTGTCCAGGTTGTTGGATGTAAAACTAACGTATTTTAATTCGGTTTGCGGTGAATAATCGTGATCGGTAGAAGGAAAACGACAAATAACGCATTCTTTGCGGAAAAGTAGTGCTACAAAAAAGAGAAAAATTTCTCTTCTGAATCTTTATCTGTACATCATTCAGAAAATTAGGAGTACCCAATGCTATGTTCGAACTACAGAGTTATAACATGTTACAAGGCTGTTTTGATGACGTTCTTCTTGTTCTTAATTGTTACAACACACTTAAAACATGTTATAACTCTGTAGTTTTAACAAAGCTTAATGAAACAAGTCCCAAAATACATGTTTCTACTCCTGACCTTTACCACCATTACACTGTAGCAGTTAAATCAATCATCATTCCACAAACTCGAATTGAATGACTTCAACGAATCATCGCAAACGAACCTGGTATTTAGGTTGAATTCGATGTGCTTTATAAGATACAATAAAATCTCATCAAAATTATTTTTTTAGTAATCCTATCATAAATCCGTTGCGCGCTCAGTTTGCTTCTTATTCAAAAATTCATGGAATTGTGCTCAGGTAGTTAATCTTAAAGTAACAACCAAGCATCTAATATATCTTTTCAACATGTTTGAGATTAAAATTCAGTGATATGGCCCTGTCATTTGGAATCTCCATTAGAAATTCCCAACGCAACTCGATCGACCACTCCGTAAAGTTTTTCTGCCGAAGTACTTGTGTCAATCAAGAGTCAGCTTTTGGTTCTGAATCTTCTATGGCTCTAATATGTAGGTACAGTTGTACATTAGTGCTCATAGTGTGCAGCTATGCTTTTTTTGTTGGGGGAATTACAATAATCTTACGGCACTCGGAGGACTGCACACGCGAGGGAAAGACCACTTGACATTGCTTTATTCTTTTTGAAGATAAATAATTCACATCTTTAATGAGTTGGAAAATGTCATTAGCAATGGGAGATGGGATAATAAGAAATAGCAGGGAGAATTTCCATGCTTATGAATCGATTAGACCTAAACTTATGCATAATTGTTGTTATGTCATTCACACTTGTGCTAAAATTCAGCCATTATGAATCTGACAATTAATTTCAAAATCGCGTGTTCAATATTTTTGAATAACAAATTTGTTTGTGTGGGATCTGCCTCACTGGCGTTGGTAGCATTGGTACACAGTACGGAAAACAAGATCGACGGAAAACAAATCAATGAAAAAAAAATAGCTTTGGAAAATTCCTCTTCGATCCATCGGATTCTTACAGTAATCTGCTTGGAAATGGATTTGGTGAAACATTATTCTAACGCCATGGCACCAATTGCCAAATAAAAGGACAATCTCTTGATCCCCCTTCTGATGAAATTCATTTGAGCAATCAATTTGATATGCTCACGAATGATGAGAATGATCCATCATCCTGGCAATCAAATAAACTTTCCCGGCTTAATGTCGAGGAGGTATTGTGGCAACCACTTCGCATGAAACTTTTGAACTTCGTGAATCAATCTTTCACTTCAAATTGGCCGTCGGAGTGAATACCGTGTATTGGCTGAGGCCTTGAACGGATTCAAACTTTTTCTCTAGTATCTTACTCAGAAGCAAAACAAATTTTTCACTTACGACACCAACAATGAACGCCTGTGCTCAGTGGTGAATCAAAGATGAATTGATAAATTTACTTGGAGTTGAGCCAGTGCAATTAATCAACATGAAAATGAAATCCCGTCCTGACAGTTCGCGGAATTTCTAATGATTTTTATTTAGTTCACTTCAGATTTTTATTTAGTTCACTTTAGTACAAGTGAACTAAATAACCTTATGGCCTTAGAAAAAGCTAGCCTTATACTCAATGTCCGAATCCAGTGGGAACGCTTCAAAAGGACTACAGAAAATTTCCAAAATCTCACCCAGTGCCGTAAGTGTCAGGGATGGGGTCACGGATCGAAAAATTGCTACATACCAGCTAATTGCATAAATTGTGATGATTCCTATCACGCAAAGGACGTTATCGTTATCGTTATGTTATCGAAAAACATCGTCTGCTACATCTTGTTACTCACGATGTCAGTGGGTGTTTTAAAGACTACAGTAAACGTATTTTGAAAGATGACAGAATTGAAGCAATCTGTATATTCTGAAATTTTGATTCGAAAGAACAAACCAGTTTTATCCGCGAACATGTGCAACAAGTGTAAATTACTAAACGAATCCATAATAGGCACATCGGTGATGGTCTTCGTAAACAACATACATATGAATACCATGTACGAGCCTCCTACGGTAATATGGAAAACATCTGCCGAAAATTGTATCTAAATAGTATGGGAAATTCAGGTCATTGCGGGTAAGCTTTACTCTTGATTTGAGTGTAAAGCGTTAAATTTTTCACCGATCCAATTAAAATAACAGGAACATTGTATACCGGTGCGTTGTTGGTGACCACCCAAAACCTATCAAGCGTGGCAGAGGGATACATCAAAGAGCGATGTAATTAAAGCTCACATTTCCACATTCAATCAAACAATTTCGCAGTATCGACGTGAGCATGCACCGAATTCTTATATCTGCCATCGGATTTGTCAGAAAAGAAAATGAAGAGTTCAAAAAACCCGTAGTGTTGATGCCACCCATGTTCTATACTGTCTGGTCTGAAACAAATGAATATCTCACTTTTTAAACCAAGACACGAGCAGTGCGAAACCTGTATTACAACGACCCTACTCGAAAAACAGACAGGATATTCGACCAAGAAAACATGTGTTCGAATTGCGACCGTCATGCAGGTCACTTGCGCTACACAAGTTTATCTCGTACTGCATATCGTAACTATTATTCCAGGAAGAGTTGTACTTGCTGTAGATTTGCAGAAGATATGTTGTAGTTTAGGCACATCAATCATACATTTCCAACTGAACACAAGTTAGAGGTTGTTCAGTTTTCTCGAGTGGAAGGTCTCAAATCGATAGTATTTATACAAAGACTCGTTGCGTACAACGAAACCTATGCTCCGGTTGGCAACTATTCGACATCTCTTTCAGTTGTTGCCTGCGCTTGGGACGAATCAACCAGCGGAAGGTCATCCAGTGACATTTTAAGCTGCTTCAATTGATCTTTTTGGTGATTTGAAAGAAATTGTTCTGTGGCTTGATAATTGTGCTCCCCGATCAAAATTTTGAACTTGTTTCTTCACCTTATTCTTTTGATAAACTCAGAACTAAGTAAGATGCGGAAACTTGTTCTCATTTCTTTTTTAAATCTGGGAGACCCTTATGGCTGCAGATAGTTTCCATGCAGTCGTAGAAAATCAGATGAAACAGACAGCGCCTATCACCTTTCCTGATTTCTTCAAAGTTCTCCAGATCGCGAAGCACAACTTTGAAATTTTGGATATGAAGCCAGGAGACTTCTTCCAAAGCTCTTCTCTCAGTACACTTTAAAACAACAAAATTCTCGGCCGTATGTAGATAACATCCGACAAGTCTTAGTACAAAAAATTAGCTATGATTTGCAATATAGCGATTCAGTGTTGATGGAAAACGATACTAAAAACAACAAAACGCTTATAATCAGGCTACTTGGAGAAACTATCCGGTTTAGCTACGGGTTCGGCTTGGCCGTCCCGAATTAACTTCCTTCCCTTATTGTAGGTGATCAGTTTAAAGGGACGTTAATATATCAAAACTCCAAGGCAAAGCGACTGCACAGGACCACATTGGCCACTTCAGGATGCCTTAGAGGAAATTTCCAGATCCTGACTAGGACCAAAATCCATTATGCGACACATCAAATTACATCAACATTCAAAACAAGATCAATGACAGGCTAATCAAGTGCTCAGGACCATCTGGCCATGTTCCGGGTACCCTCAAGGAAGTGTTCATTTTCTCACTAGGGCCAAATTTCACATAACAATAAAATTACATCAGAATTTAAAAACGAGATTCTAGTCGAAATGGAACACATCGAGTGTCTCAGAGTGGATTGGTCACATCCACCCCTGAGGGAATGGCCAGTTTCAAACTAGATCCAGAACCCATCCCTTGACATATAAAGTTACCTGAGAACTCTAAAACAAGCTCATTGCTTGTCACATTAAGAACCAAGTACCACATTGGCCAACACTTGGAGATGTTCCGGATATCTCATGGTAAGTTGCTCGAAATTAAATTTAGTAAGAAGGGTCAGATCTCACCTTAGATGGATAGTTTAAGCTTTCTTCTGCCTTTCTGCTGAACCAGATATCCGATCGCGATAAATTTTGGATAAGGTTTTACAGGAGCCATAAACACACAAACTGCTACTAAAACCGGTAAAGCCGTTGCCAAGATAGGCTTTAAATATTTGGCCTCTGGCGGCCAACTTGAAAAACGTCGTGATGATTCAGATTTCAAAATGTTGTACGGTTAAGTATGGGATTGATTTTTGAAAATGCTTCTATTTCTCAAATAAAGCTTTTATTAATTTTTCCGATGATTCTAAGGAGGAAAAATTAAACGTTCTCGACGTCTTCGACGTCTATTGAATATTCGGCATTAGAAAAAAATGGATTGTAGATTTCAACATTTTATTCCTCATAGTAACAATCAAATTAATTTAAAGGACTTAATCTGTAAAATATAAACGTTTTAATACTTCTCTCCCATAACCTTGTTGTGCAATATTTTGAAATCTGCATTATCATGATGTTTTTCAATATGGCAAATAACAATCTAGAACAGGTTTTTAAATATATTAGTTTCTATACTGCAATTAATTAAAGCTAAAATTTACACGTTCATGTAAATTTATTTCGTTGTTTGTTGAAAATTAAATCAATTCCAATTGAACTTTTGACTTATGACACATGCATGTAAAATTTAATGCATTGTTTTATTGCTTCTACTAAGGCCAGAAAATTCATCAATGTGCCACATGTAAATTTAATTTTTTGCTAATGTAGCCTATCAAAAATTGCGTGTTTTGCACAGTTCCAAGTTGTACTGCCTTACGTAAAATTTTCTGATATCAAGTGGCATCCTGAGGTCAGTTGTGTTTCAGTTAATTTAACCAATGTCACGAAGCAGAATTCCTTAGCATTTTTTATATAAACAGGAAACTGTAGCTAAAGTGAATGATTTAATAGCGTGCAAGAAGGCTAAACATCCTAGAACGATATTTAATAGGATATCTACCATGCGTCAATCGTAAGGTACCCACTATTCAGTGCTTGATACCAAACACGTTCAGATAGCTATTAATCATCACAGAATGACGATAATTGATGTATGCTAGAATCAACCTGTTCTACAAATCGGATACAAGTACAAGACAACGAGGAATTAGTGTTTAACTGTGTTTACTAATAGTTCTTATTCTTCGGTAGCAACACATACATTTCTCTGGCTGTGGCTAGTGGTCAGATGCTTGATCAGCGACGGACGACGACGCTACTCTCCGATTATTCCACTACTCATTACACATATTGTTACGTTATGGTTCGCTGCGCAAAAACGCATAAGAAGGCAAGCACACACGATCGCGTCCCTCCTCTTTTGAATACCTAGCTACAGAGCAGCAGTGGTTAATAATGATGGTATGGAATCATATATCAGTTCTCAGTTCATATACCCGGCGAACAAATCCAAGTCAAAACAAAACAGTTTCACTTTCAGTTTCAATTGGAATCATATTACCAACTCTACTCTATAGCAACTCGTAGCCATATGACCGGCCTTTGCTAGATCACAATCGCGATCACAGCGCTTGGTCGACTTTATTGTTCTGATCGTTCTCCTAGGTGACGATTAGAGATTGATGTTCAGTGTGTCTCCATGGTGAATGCGTGTAGACCGTCCTTCCAGTTGTGATGTAATATATTTATCAAAACAAAACAAAAAATGCGCATCACTTCGTGTCCATCGCACCATACAAGCTCGTCATTTCGCCTTTATGGGTTCAGTTTTCCGTTTCATGCACTCATCGTGTGTAAATGCAGCAGCAGCAGCAGCAGCAGCAGCAGCAGCAGCAGCAGCAGCAGCAGCAGCTTGTCTCTGGGACGCAAATATGTGAGGCTTTTGAGGGCTTCGGCTGGAGCGCGCATCAACCAATAACAGCGCTGGAGCAGTATTGGTGTCATTGATGGTTGCCATACATTAGGTATGTTTCTACGCATAATGTCACTTCTCTGATCAAACTTATTCTTTGTTTGGGGATGTTAGATTTGAAGACATGTCTTCATTTTGAAGATATTTAAAATTGAGTCAAGACTTTTATTTTTCGCAATTATATTTATTTCTGTGCTACAATTTGTCAAAAATACTAAGATTTGAATACTGGAGGGTCATGGCAATTTATCAGCAAAAACTGAAAACTTAATATTTTGTTGGAATTGTAGCTCAGAAACGAATAAACATACATCGCTTAATTTTTGATACCATGAATATAATGAAAATCGATTATAATCAATATTTTTCAATACTAGATTTAATGATTTTTCATTTGACCTTTTGATCAAAAAACACGATCATTGGTTCAAAAGTTTTGATTAATTTTTTTTATTTTTCGGGCTACCCTAACATGGAAAGAGCCACCCTAATGGCGAAATAGGAATTCTCTTCACATTTTTTATAGCAAGTGAGTGGAAGTAACCCTGTTCAGAATTACCTTGGAAGCATTCCTAGATTTCGCTTGCAGTTGGTCTCAAAACTAAAGCCCTATACAATTTTTAAATCTAACAGTCTTGAAGATCCTTTTTAGTCCGGAATCTCAAAAATTTGTCTTGGATCTCAATTCAATTAAATATCCTTACAAAATTCTTGCTTGTGGCACATTATTATTTATCCCGGTAGCGTTTACAGACTTCGAAAATTTCTATGACATTTAAAATATCATAGCACATAAAAACATGTAAATTCTAGTAGGTACTTGGATTATTTAAAAATTAATAAATGTTTCAAGATTCTTTAACTTCCTAATTCCGAACATTTATTAAGTTACAATTAAGGATTAAATTCTCCCTGTATACCCTCTTTTTTATGATTTAATGATTATGAATAATAACATCAATTAAAAAAAATCATATTGAAAAGCCTCCCTGGTGATTAGTGGGGGCTCCACCTAGAAAAGAAGCGGTGAAGATATGTGAAGACATTTTTTCCATCTCGGTGAAAACTTTTTATCAAAACACCTGCCACCCATGGTTTTATTTTATCACATACCTACCGACTACTCACATCTTCGTTGGGTGTGTCCCATGCGCTACCAATGCAACACTGATGATCATCAAATCTGTCTATGAATGGATACACACAGTACTGACTGACGGCCAGCACTAGCAAATCAACTCAACCGACGAGAAAAGGTATGCAACAAATGGAACAACGCTCACAGACACGTTCATTCGACTGGCATATATATTGTTTTAGGGCAGCTGAATTTGAATCTTTTCAAACATTGCAAATACTTAAATTTTGCCAGATTTTTTTGATCTTCAATTCTCAGTTATTATATAATTCTCAATATTTCAAAAATCCCACCGATAGTGTTTAACCTAGTAAGTTCGGTTCACGATTGGCTCAAAGTATACTCTCGGGTTTGTTAATGTTCTCGACTTTCGAAAACGTCGAGTATAATTATGTTTGCTACACAAACCACAAATTCAAAAATTGAATGGGATAAGAAATCTCAATTAAAAAGTGTGTGCCCGATCAGGAAAAAATAACTTATAAATACCAAATTCAGTTATGAAAGAAGCATAACTGGCAACCTAAATATGGTATTAGTGAGGTTGACATAAGAGGTCAAATACCAAAAATAATACCTCAAAAATGTCCTGCTATACGAACTAATAAATAATTTAGTTATTTCAATAATAGACGGATAACAGACGCTTTTTTAGATGTCAGAATACAATAGTTTGTTATTTTGAAGGTCTTCTCATACCAATTCAAAAACTCTTTTAGGTGTTATTTTGTCTTTGTGGACTCATGTTATATATTTAAGGAGAAGCCTTCGAGATATGCAAAAAAATACAAAGAATTGGCAAACAATGCTACCCGAGCAGGAACGAATATCTGCCTTAAATAGGTATGGATGAGCCTGACATAAGAGGTAAAATACCAAAAAATAATACAAAAAAAAAATGTTCCCACAATATCATTCCAATACCAAATTAGGGGAATTTACGTATTCTCGTCAATCTAAGCAGCGTCCGAACTTCTATTAGCGATTTCTCAGCGTCACACACATACATGACAGGTTTGTTTGTTGACATTTATCTGCTGTTTGCTGTTCTACCAATTCCAATCGACAGAATTGATCAAAACGGGTTGAACATGTTTTTACAACGCTCCAAACTTCTCAGGTGAGAGTGACTATTATCGGCAGTCTCTTTTTCTTCGGCACCCTTTCCATTTGAACTGCGTGTTAACCAGCTGTTCTATTATCGGCAACTCGAAATCAGCCGTATTTTGTAGTATGTATATTTCATTTAAAGAAAAATATGGTATAACAGGAATTCACAGTCGTAAAAATGTAATCAGATTGAAGCTGAAAAGTTAAGGAATCGGCTTAATACATTCAGCGAAGAGTTTTGATAGGAAAATACAGTGAAATAAACGTTTCAATTTCGGTTGCCGAAAACAGTCAATGGGTGCCGAAGCCATAATTTACCCTATGATATTTCAATACCGAAACAATACCACACAGGTATTTTTTTGGTATCCAAATATCAATTTTTGTTATTTACAAAGTATTTTGCAAATTACATGCAATGGTATTATTCTCCATCAGAACGAGAGCCACTTCCAGTGGTTTCATTGTTTGATAGTATCGCCAATGTGAAGCAGATGCAAAATACTTTGTAAATTACAAAAAATGATATTTGGATATCAAAAAAATACCTCTGTTGTATTGTTTTGATATTTCATTTGCAATTTGGCTAACCCAACCAATTTAAGTTATCTTGATATTCGTTCCTCTGCTCGGGTTCTGATCACACAGCAGACATGAAATCTCATCACTTTGCTGTCACTTAACCCTCTTCGAGGTTCAAAGGGACTCGAGAGTGTTCCCGAAACTTGGACAATGCACATTACTCGATCCTTCGTCACCTGGACCAATCGTATCGGTTTATCTGGAAATCCGTATTCGTGCATAATCTACCATAGTTACTTCTATAAAAGGGTTATTGAAGGGTTTTTATTCAGCTTACAAATGCCATAACAAAATAAGATAAACATGTTGGCTATCTTGAAAACAGACCACGACTGATTCTCCTGATGTTTCTGTATAATTAATTTTCTTATTTAAAGTTCCATAGTCTATAACTTTGAAACAGTTTTATCAATTTTGATTAAATTATCACCAGATTCACATCAAAGTATAACAAACAAAATGTTTTCAAAAGTTGCTGGTTCTTATAGTTAGGGAAGCGATAGTGCATTGAAACCTGCGTCCAGAGTTACTTTTAGTCAGGCTTTATAAGATGCTTTACATATCGATGACGAATGCTGCACGGTCGATCAGACTAACTCAGAGAGAGAGAGAGAATCACTTTTACTCAGTTGTCTGAGTAAGCTACGTCTTTAGAAGTTTCTCTTACAATTGAAAAAAAAGTGGCTATCTCTCTCTCTCTCTCTCTCTGAGTTAGTCTGATCGACAGTGTAGTCCCATCATTTGTCCGTTCGTAATAGATTTTTTTTTCTCCCTTGGATGGTTAGAAATATTTTGTAACACTTTCATAGATGTTGAATTTTATCAAATTTCATTAATTATTAATGTTACTGCCAAATAAATACTCTAGCTAACTAAAAGTTTCATAAACCATTTTATGATAGAAAAAGCAGTTTCATGCAGATAAGTTATTTTGAGTGATTATTATTGTTACATTTTAATGTATGTAACTTCGAATATTTTTCATTTTCTTTCTAGGATTCATGAAGAATAATCAAATTATGGGAAATATTCAACAAAGTTGAAGTTTTGTTTTCTTTATTTCAATCTCAAAGGTTTCGGATCACGAAAACTTTTCAAGATCCTATTCAGGGATAAATTTTCAAGATCTCAAAACTAGAACGATGATCTCCAACTTAAAAATATTATCATAACTCCAGCTTCTTAAAATAAATCAAAACACTGAAATGGGAGAAATAATAAAATCAAAAATAATATTTAGATATTTTTTTTCTTCTTGATAAAAGCCTTAAGCAAATAAACATTCCAAAATTACAAATAGAATATTTAAAACAAAACTCGATACTCTGATTAAATGTGATTTTCAAGATACTGGGCTATCTGTCCACATACAAATTTCCAAGACCCCACATTCAGGTTAAAGTACGCATACTTTGTAGCATGAACATAAATGTAAAAAGACTCACAACAAAAAGGCATAAAATTCATGAGTACCATGACAAGTATGTGATGGTCAGACATAGAATGAATGGGTTCGAAATATTGAAAATATTTGGTTAAAAATATCCATGTGTGGAAATACGAAAATATTTGTTTGATTTTTCCTCAGTGTAGTATAAAAAAGGAATTATAATTTGTGTTTCATGATCCCAGATTGAAATAAATTCCAGATTAATATCACAGAAAACACACCGGTAATATCGGTCTGAAACTGCAATCTAGTACCAGAATAAGCATAAAAATAAGGATCATTGTAATTAGCCTATTACAGTAACTTTCCAGATTGCCAGAAGAGTGTGAACTTTGAACTAATCTTTCCATCATATGAATTATACTTGTTACATGATAAATTTGTCAAAAATAGCAACTTCTTTTGTGGTCAGGCTATGTAGGTATAGAACATACATGTGACTCAGATGCATACTAGCGCTACGTGGTGAGAAAATGCTTTATTTTAAGAAATAGTAGTTTTAAATGGGTACTCACAAAAGGCGTTCTACTAAAAATGGACCGAACTTTGCACAATTGAATGGTTTTGGCCTAAGACTATACTGATAAAACTTGAATATTTGGTCTACCATCAGCCATGATTTCAGAAATTTAGAAGCACATCCTGAAAAGTTACTGATTTTTTTTTTCGGAGGGGAGAAAATCACGATGTACGGTACTATAGAAACTATATTTTGTGCTTGCAACCAAAATGTGAAACTGTGAATAAGAAAATCAAAAATATTATGTATACATAGAACACGTATTTATTACTCATAAATTTCATTTAAAAGATTAAATCGCTATTTATTTAGGAAGTCAGGAAGACACATGTGTAGAATATATGATTGATGAACTCATGCTTCAGGATATCTTGAACCAAGTATTCTTTAACACAACCGTCGATAAGCTGCTCGCTCAAGCTATGTGTTCCGGTTCCTTGAAAACGAGCGATGACCAATAAATGCAATGTTACAATTAAATTCAAACCCGATCACTCAACTGTGACGCCTTCGCCGTGGTTCATATGTGTGTAATATCATCCGCTTCCCAAATTGGAAATTCTTCGCCTCCAAACTTGTTTCCTCAAGCAACACACCGAACACAACACCTCCGCAAGGCAGTAAATTGACAAATATAAAAACAAGTAGTTGAACTTGAGCAGCAAATTTATGCCTTCAGAAGTCACAATTTTCCTCCACTATGACACTACGGAATTGCCCACACTTCACCACCCTTTATACTCAGAAACAAAACATGTAGCTTTTGATTAGTTTTCCTGGTGATTCACATCACTGTCACTAAGAACGGCAAATTTTTCTTGCATTTCTGTTTAAAGCATTCTAAGTTTCATGAGATTCATAAGAAATAATCCCCGAATTCTCGATTTTTTAGGCTTCACCCAAATTCCAACCTTGTCGACACGACACCACCACAAGCTGCCTTTCTTCCCTTTGCGTTGATGTCAACTCTCACTAAAACTCGCGCGCTCGCGGTCTTTACGGTTTCCACACGCGTCCGTCATTCGCGGCCACCTCAAGCAAACTGAGCAGTTAGTGGAATGCGCGATGACAGCGAGAAGAGAGTTGCTCAGAGTATTAAAGCAAACCCACCTACCTACCTAGCTATACTGCCAACCTCCACACATAACAACAAACGAAACCAGTCGCGATCGACGATCGACGGACGTGGGCTTTGCTGTTGTACCCCTGATCATGTTTTTCGTTGGTAGCAGATATGTTTGTATTGGTGTTAATGGTCTTTTCGTTACCAACTAAGATGAAAAGCTCTATGAGCTTTCCGGTATGATCAAGCTTTTGCTATAATGAATAATGCATGCTTTGATGCTGTTGGGAAAAGATAAGCTTGGGTGATGATTTTTTAACGAACACGTGAAACTTTGTGAGTAGAAAGATTTAATCTGCAGTGCTCTCCCGATTAATGCGGTTTATCTAATGTATATAACCCATCCATTTAGGCGGTGGGTGGTACCGTTCACCCGCCACTATTTATCGGTTGTCGTTCATCCAACTGAGCTGATTTTTTATATAAATAGCTTATGGTTAACACTAATCTCATACACAAAATCAGCGTAATTGGTTGAAGGGCAGCCGAGAAACAGCGGTGAGTTGATGGTACCACCCACCGCATATTTATTTATTTATTTCATCAACCGATGTAGACTAGTACAAATACATATACAAATTTGTTTTTCTTAAGAATATTAAAAAATATATTGTCAGCTATTATATTTTTACTTCCTACGAGTTATGATTCCGTATGGAGTTAAAATATTGTTTTAGTTTATGCCGAGACATTGAAAAGTCAATGGTTTCGCAGTATTGATTGTAAGACGCCATCATGCGATTTAATGGCCCAAATTTTGCATAATTTGTGCGATGATGGGTTACGGCAAATAAATTTCGATTTCTGAGTTGTCGAGTAGGTACATAAAAATTTAATTTTGATAAAAGTTCTGCTGAGTTAATGCGCTGCGAAACGATATCGTTTACAAACGAAACCATTGCATATTCACGACGCTCTTTTAATGTTTGTATGTTTATAAGCATGCAGCGTGCTTCATATGATGGAAGAGGAAATGATGTCCAACCTAATTTACGAAGGGCATATAATAGAAATTGCTTTTGTACTGATTCTAATCTTTCTTCGTGCGTGATTGAAAATGGAGACCATACAATGCTGCAATATTCCAGTATTGACCTCACATAGGCAATATATAGTGTTTTAATTGTGTATGGGTCCTGAAAGTTATAGCAAAAGCGCTTGATAAAGCCTAGCATGTTATTTGCCCTGTGAATAATTGTATTGTAATGGTCTATGAAAGTTAGTTTGGAGTCTAAGATAATCCCTAAATCCCTGACTCTTTCACATTTTTCTACATTCTGATTTCCTAATGCAATTGAAATGTTTGATGGTGTTCTTTTTCTGCTAAATGATATTAAGTTGCATTTTTTTACATTCAGTTCTAATAGGCTTTTTTTACACCATGTGTAGAATATGTGTATTTCACTCTGGAATATATTGATGTCTTCATCATTTTTTATTTCCAAAAAGAGCTTCATGTCGTCGGCATAGATTAGCAATTTTATTTTTTTGAGAATGAAGGAAATGTCGTTTACGTACAGAATAAAAAGAAGAGGTCCCAGATGAGAGCCTTGCGGGACTCCTGAGGTGACTTGAATTGGGGTCGATTTCTTTCCGTTGAATTTAATTATTTGTTGGCGGTTAGTTAAATATGATTCAAGCCATTTCAGGAGTCCTGGCTCAATTCCAATTTTTTTCAATTTGAAAAGAAGCATTGGTATGTCAATTCGGTCAAATGCCTTGCTAAAGTCTGTATAGAGAGCTTCTACGTGGTTTCCATTATCCATTGCATTTAATGAATAGTCTATAAATTCAAGTAAATTTGTCGAGGTCGAACGTCCTTTAAAGAAGCCGTGTTGCATGTCAGTAATTCTATTTTTGGTTTGAAGAAATAATTTTTCATTTACAATTGCCTCGAAAAGCTTTGGAATGCAAGAGATAATGGCTATTCCACGATAATTACGTACGTCAGATTTTCGGCCAGATTTAAAAATAGGTACTAAAAATGAGCTTTTCCATATTTTAGGGAAGGTTCCGGATTCCAGTGACATATTAAAAAGCCAAAACAATGGAGCAGTGAGTTCCATTGCTAGACTTTTTAAAAATACTGGAGGAATTCCGTCAGGTCCAGGACCTTTTGAGGCGTCTAAATTCTTTAAAGCCTGCAAAATATCCTGCACTTGAAGTTGATTGACGCCAATGTCCCTTGAAAATTCTGGATGAAATGCAAAATAATCGCGGTCGCGATCTTCATCGGAAAATGTCGTATAGATTTCTTGAAAAAAAATTCCAAAAAGCTTACAATTTTTTTCCGAGGTATCCCCGACACGTTCGTCAAGATGCATTATTGATGGAAAATTGTCAGATTTTAATTTGGTTTTTACGTAATTAAAGAAGTTCTTTGGGCAGGACTTTATTTCAAGTTCAGTTTTTGAATTAAATTCTTCAAATGCATTACTGATGGCTAAATCTAGTTGATCGCATAAGTCCAGATAGATAGCCAAATTTTCACTATTATTGTGTTTTTTGTAATGTTTATGTGCTTTCTGTTTTCGATTTTTTAAGTTTTTTATTTGTCTGTTATACCAGACTGGATTTTTTGTGCTTCTGTAGCGTCTTTTTTTCTTCAAAGGTATTTCTTCCAAAATTATTCCTGATAAAATTTGGTAGAAGATGTCTACAGCAGTTTCGACATTTCCTTCATTCCTTAGAATTATTTGCCAATTGACGCTGTTTAATTTATGTTTGATTTTTTCGTAGTCTGCTAATTTGTATTCAAAGACTTCCTCGTATTCGCAGTCGTTGGGTCTTTGGTATTCGTGTACAAATAAAGAATATTCAATTGCTGTGTGAAACGCTTCGTTTTTCCACAATGGGTTTAATGATTCGGTCACACAGAAATCTTCATAAATATTCGTTAGTAAAAAGTCCAAATAGCAATTTTGTTGATTTTTGATGTGGTTAATTTGGTTCAGTCCTAAATTAGCAGTTTTGTCAAAAATGAACTGCAATGTTTCATTATCCCCAACGACTGGGAGTAAGATACATTCATTTTCAGAGTCCAGAATGAAGTCAGCATGGCGTTGATTAAAGTCTCCATAGATGTGAACTTTAACCTCAGGAGGAAGCTCAGATAGAATTTGTTCAGCACTTTGGAAGAAGGCTTCATAAGTGCTTTTATGAGCATGGTCTGGTGGAAAATACACTGAGGCGAACACGTGCGTTTCACCGGCAATGTGTGATTTCACCCAAATATGCTCAAATTCTGTAAATTTTGGTGTAAAGATAATTTCTGAGTTAAAATTGGCCGAAAGAGCTATAAGGACTCCACCGCCTGACTTCTTCTGAGTTGCATGAAAATTTCTGTCGTCTCTGAATACATTAAAAGCATTTCCAAAGATTTCTTCACTTTTCACGCTTTCGTCCCAGCTTGTTTCAGTTGCCAGAATGACCGAGAAGGATGAGCATAATAAATTTTGATAGATTTCCTTCATTTTAGCTGGGCTTTTCATGCGATTGAAATTTTGACAGTAAATCAAAATTTCAGTCGCATTCTGTTTATGTGAAGAGATTTTTGGAAGTACGTCGGTTGATAAAATATTTTCATTGGTATTATTATTTACCTCTTTCTCGTCGAAAGGAGTCATTGCTTCCGAAAATTCGGGTTGTGAAATTTGTCGGCGCTTTCCCTTATACGCTGCAGGTGTTGGATCCTCTGGTTGTTAAGATGACGCCGATAGGATTCCAAATCGTCAGATGCCGCCTGTTTTGGTACACCATGTTCTTCATGCACCTCGAAAAAGATTTTCCTAAGTTCCTCCGCTGAGGTCGGTAGTCCTTCGGATGCCAAATTAATTTTGATGCTAGTAGTGGTCATTCCTTCATGGCAAAACGATGGCTCCTTGTCATGCATATATGCCAAATAAAGGCGAACGATGTACATTATTTTTGTGTCCCGTAGTCGTGCTTTCAGGAAACGCCCGTCCCCATCAGCTGATTGCTGCGTCAAGCTTACGATGGGTGGGCGCATAGGGTCGAGTGACCATCCAGATGTTTGATTTGATGTATTTGTATTTGATTGCAATGATGACGGCGTTTCAGTCTTGTTGTTGTGTTGTACCTGCTTTTCTGTCCGGTATTGGTTGATGGTTTCACCCTTCCTGAAGTTGATGAATTTTGGGACCGAGAGGGCTGCAATTGGGTGGTCGGTGGTCAATGGCGGACCAGCAAATTGTACTTTCGCTGTGGCCAGTAGTTGCTTGTCCGATCCCTTGGCGCGGCTGTATTCATTTCCTTGGATGATGTTTTTGGTACTGCTGGTGTGGATTTGTTGTTGTTTTCGTCGTTTTCTGCTGCGTTTGGATTTTTCAGCAGCTTTTTCCTGCAACCTGCGAGTCCGTTGTTTTGCGTCAAATTTAGACCAGTCCTGCTTCCAGTGCCATTTGTTGCCTAAAAACCGCCATCCAGGAGATGAATGGTCAGTTTTTGGAGATATTGTATTTTTGTGTACTGGAGGACTTTCAGCTAACTCTTCCTCCAAGGTCTTCTGATGAGGTTCTGCAGCATTTATCTGAAGACTAGAAACAACCCCAGATACAAATTTCACTTCCTCAAGAATTTCCAGAAGTTTCGGCTCTGGATGATGATGATGAGGTGATGATTCGGCCCCTTTTATTGAAAGTGCCATGTCATTAGATAAGCTTGATAGCCGTTCGTCAAGTAATTTTGTAATTTTTTGTGACATCAACGAATTTGATTCGTTGATGCCGGTTATTGTCGCGTGCGCTTGTGAATCACACGTTTTCATATGCTGGCCGACCGCGCTGCACATGTTATTATTGTTTTTATTTATTACTGCCAACGTTTCTTTTACGTCATTTAGCAGGTGCTCAATGCTGTCGAATAATTCTGATACTAAGCAGAATTTTTTTAGGTCAGCAGCAATGCGGTGGTTCGCGTCCGTTTGAGAGTGGATTGCTTCCACAAGTTGCTCCTGTTGATGAAGCAGCTTCCTCACGTCGGCTTCCTTCCGTAAAATGTGCTGGCAGTCAGCACACATAGGCACCATGAATGCCGTGATGAAATGCTCCCGTTGTCGCTGTACTCCGACACAGGCAGCATGGTATTTTTTTTATATATGCAGGGTTAAGGTGGGTATTCGTTACCGTCTAATGTATCATTTAATAGAATAGTTATCGTATTATCATTAAAAAATATAAGATTTGCACACTCCGTACACTGATTTGAGCGATGTTTGTAATTCCGCTCATTGAGGCACCTAATTCTGCGCAGTTTTATTCATCTGAACTCAAACCCTATGCTGGTTTTAAACCCACTTGTGTAACAGTCCCTCTTATTGCGGACTACACTGTTGTAACTACATCTGACAGCATGTGGCAGTGCCATCTTTCAACCACTAGATAAAGTGCGGCGTGCACGAAACCATTGTTCTTTATGGCTCCACTCAATTAAAATTCTCTCACTTACGCAGACACAGGTAGCAAACCGGATGTTAGGAGTATGAGTGCCAGCGTAGTGAGATGGCTCACACTCAGAGATATGGATCTCAAATAATTGATTTTCACTTGTAGTTCACTGGAATTGATAATTATTGTAAATGGGGATTAAACCCACCCAGTGATCCACGTACCGTAACTGCCACTCATCCGTCGAGCGAATCGACCGCTAGTCAACCCTATGTGAAATCGAGCGCAATTTGACCCATTGATCGAATCCGAATCTTGCTGACTCCCACCAAGCCCAGTGTGGTTGAGCGTCGGCTTCTCATGGCGATTGCTCTGCAACTTTTCCTCGTCGTACGACATCGCCTTTGTCGCACCGAGCAACGTCGCAACATTCTTCGTTCAGCGGAACGGCGCCTACCGTGCTGTAGTAAGGATAGAAGAGAGTAGCATCGGAACCGTAAGTCTAGCATAGTAAGCTTCATCCTAAATACTTTAATATTAAGAGTTTGTTCTTTCCTTTTCGCATATTTTGTTTCCCGTTTGGGTCAGCTAGGCAATTCGTTGTGTTTGAGCCACTTAAACTCGACCGAGTCTCATAGCCGGACCGGAAAACGCGTCAGCAGTCTCTCTAGTTATAGAGTGGCGCTTAAGCTGCTGTGCGTTGTGTGCACAACACAAACGTTACACTTGAAAGTCTTGTAACACTTCAAGGATACTATTTTCCATTTTAATGTTTTATATAGATGATACATAACTTTAGGCGTTATCCGAAGACAACAAATCAAGAAGACTGGCAACTCTTCCATTTTCTCATATGAACGCTATGAGACAGGTACGATCGCGTCATCTGCCGCTCAAAGGTAAATGCTTCGAACAAATTTTATAGCAAAGATTACATCCTCAGACGAAGGGTTCATTTTTCTATGCGTTGCTTCCACCTTCACTCAATCGCGGCGCTACTGTTTCTGTCGCTTGAATTTTGGCAAAGTTGCCAGTCTTCTTGATTTGTTGTCTCCGCGTTATCCCAATGTAAAATTATCCATGATGGTATGCAGAGCCCCCGTAAAGCTTAGTGCATATTAGTTCATCATTTTTAATACGGGCATAATTCTTATGCAAGTGAGCGGAATTATGAACACCAACATAACTGCTGCTCCTTTTTCCGCAAGTAACTATTTCTGGAAGTAAAAGATGATTTCAAAACTTTTTGTTGATTTATGACATGAACATGGCAGAGAACAATCGTATTTAGCTGTTGAAAACCTGTTATAGAATTATTTTTTAATTGATTTACATTAATATAGTAACTCCTCCATATATGCGGTGGGTGGTACCACCCAGCGCATACATGGACTGGTTACTATATTCATGTAAATCGATGAAAAAACTTCACAAAAAAAATTTAAATAAGTTTAATCAGACCAAATTATGGCGCAGAAGATATGAAACCCACTAATCTGACCACCGTTCCACAACAACACAACTAAAACTAAATTAACTAAAACTAATTTAACTAAAGCACCACGTGCCATCAATCGGTTCTTCTCCTCACACAGCACCGAAAAAACTGTTTAATTGATAGTAGCAACAATAAATACGTAACTAACGATTTTAAATTGGCTCACTACTTGACTAGCCTATTGGTCCCAAGCAAACGATTAACGTACCCCATTCTTGTCGAAATTCTACTACTACACAATGTTTGTTTTGATTCGCTATGAAAGTTTGACAGATAAAATGAGGGGTTAGTGGATTTTCCTATGTTTCGAGGGGTGAATCGATTAGCTTGGGACCGAAGAGAGTACCAGAGCTGAGCCAAAAAGTTGAGCATGTTATTTCGGGACCTTCTAGCCTTAGAGTTACCTTTATGATAGTAGGGTATGATTAACTTTTCTTCCATATCATTTTCAAATTTCTTTTGCTGACACAATGATCATTCACTCCATACAACCCAGAGCCAAACCCAAACACTGCATGACCGAACTTGTATGCTTTATCTATTATTTCAAGAACACACCACACTCGCGTGAAAAAGCTCGACTCATCACACCACCACCGAGCAATCCGTAAAGTTTAAGGGCTCAACTAGCCACAAACCAAATTTCAGTTGTCACCGTCGGCCGCTTCGAAAGTTAACCCGTTAAAACCCGAAACACTCTTTTTATTTTCAAAAATGTTTATCTCAGAGATGCCATGGCCGATTAAATTGATTTTTTTAACAAAATTCCGGTAAGTGATTCTTAGTCGTTCTGTTGGGGGGTACTCCCCCTGACCCCTCCTCTTATATATTCTAGAATGTGTTGGCACGGGGGTGTTTTTTCAATCTGTATCATATATCTTACATGGCTTGTACATAATCTAATCACTGTAGAAACGGCTCTGGATTTTCCGGATTTTTGTACCATAGGATCGAAATGATTGCCTCTCGTGGTTATGGCAAGTGAAATATCAATCACTGGTGGTGTAGTAGTAAGAGTGATTACCTCTCACCCCAGCAGGTCTGGGTTCAATCCCAGTCGACGCCGCTGGGATGTTCTGAGGCATAACATCCCTGATCACGCCTTCCTTCGGAAGGGAAGTAAAGCCGTTGGTCCCCGGTTCATGAGTTGATGAGTCGATAGGTAGGGTCCAGGTGTGGGAGCTGCCTCCCTGATATCGTTAGCATTGGTGCTCAGCACGGAAAATAAGATCGACGGAAAACAAATCAAGGAAAAAGAAAAAAAAAATTACTTAACATCCACCACAGCCCCAATGATGTAACCTAAACTAAAAAAAAAAGAATCAAACCTCCGGCGAAGCAGCTAACGAGTCAGGTCAAAGTCAAACAGTGTGGAGACCATATTGAAGAGTCTCTGTAAACCACCGCCGAATATGCTATAATTAGTTCGCTGTATGAGCAGGCGCAGCATTGAATTATTCCGTAGGGCTCTGAGTTGAACAGAACCGTAAACACAGCTAGAAGTTGAAGCGGTTTCAGACAAAGGAGAGGCTGAATCGTCAATATACTTGCCAGTAATAGCTGGACCCCCGACCTACATCTACACTCAGGGCCGTGACGACTATGCTGAGCGCTGGCTGGAGTAAGCGCGACTGAGGCAGAGAAATCGGGAGCTTCCACAATACTATCCACGATGCGTCTCGGTGGTGATGGTGGTAGTCCAGAATCAGTAGAGGTAGCGTTTCAAAAGAACGATGTCCAGGCTGGTCACTGGCGGGAAGGGGTCGAATGCTTAGAGTAGAAAAGGGGCTTCCTCAAGGCGAGCGACAAGAGTGCGTCCCGGTATCCGGTTAGCAAAGGAGGCTCTGGGAAATCAACTGGCAGATTTAGTTTCTTTGGCACTGAAATTTGGATCAACATCAGGCTCCGAAAGCTCATAATTACAGTAGTACTTGCCTGACGTAGCAAGCTGGGAGAGCCGCAGCCCACATCTAGGCTCATGGTCAGGATGACTTGAATGAACGTAGGCAGCAATAGGCGTGACTGAGCTAGAGGAGCTCTCAAAATGCTTTTCGGTGCGTCCTGGGCAACGTTATTCTTGGAGATCGTGGAAACATCTACAGTGTGTTCCGGATGAGCAGATGGACCATTCGAGGATAACGAAGACGTATAGTTTAGTCTCGAGAGATTCGGAAGTACCTGGATGCGGGAAAACTCATCACACAACGGCGAACACGAGAAACTTGCCTGAGCAAGCGTGGTGGACTCCCTTTCCACCGCCAACCTCAAGGCCGAGACGACTATGATGAACGACGGTGGCAGTACGTAGGACTGAATTGGGGTAATTGGGAGCTTCCATGACATTCAGTGTTCGTGAATCTTCGAATTCACGAAACCGGATACTCTCCGGCCAAGAACGGCAGGAAAGTGCCGAATTACGTAGATTCTCCTTTACACCAATCTTGAACGACACGAAATTCAACGTGGATGGATCTCTCGCTCTTAGTACCAGCTTAGTCACCATTACAGCATCACTGGGATTCAATGCCAAACAGTCGCGAATGAGTGTTGCAATTTCATCGTTCGTAGTGCTGGGGTGAAATGTCGAAAGATATACCCACACTTTGTCCGAATTCTGGTCAACAGTTTTGATCGTTTCGCTAAACTAAGAAACTAAGCGATCGTTTCATCCTCTAGGTGTGTGTGTGTGTGTGTGTGTCATCCTCTATCCCTCACCCAGCCGGGAGCGTTGGACAAGTAGAACTGCGAATAATTTGATCAAATCTCATGCTCCGTAATGGTGCCCTTTATGTTGTGAAGACTAGTACCACAAACGAAGTGACAGAAACTTTGGTGACTAACCTTCTATTGCAATTTTTCAGTGTACCACATGGCAACACCACTACTACTGGATTGTACCACATGGCAACACTACTATTGGATTGAACTAGCATTTTCACCAAATGTACTAGAATATTTTGGTTCTATCATAGAGGTAACTCTAAGACCACTGGGTCCCGAAGAAAATCATTATTATTTTTGGCTCACTCAGTACCAGAACAACGGTCCCAAGCAGTCCCAAGCTATTTCACTCACCCCTGCATGTTCTGCATGAATCCACACACCCCTGATGTTATCTGTCAAACTTTCATAGCGAATCAAAACAAACATAGTGTAGTAATAGAATTTCAACTAGAATAGGATACGTTAATCGTTTGCTTGGGACCAATAGGCTACTAAAGTGGTGAGCCAATTTAAAATCGTTAGTTTCGTATTGATTGTTGGTTCTATCTCTTTCACTCTACTCAAAACTGAAATGCATAAAAAAAAATGACAAAATGATACGCACTCTTTGCACACTGTCAAAGAATCATTGTACACAACTCTGATCAACTTTGTTCAAATCAAAACAAAAAAAAAACTAACCCATCTGGTGGATGATGGCACAAGTTTCCAAGAAAATTCTATTACAGTGAACCACATTATTTAAATGGATTTCTTCGCCAGTAAGTCGTCTGTCACTTCGTTTGTGCTAGTACTTCAAAAAGGGTAACTTTTGAGGCAAGACAGGGTGTCCTCAACAAGTTAAGGGAACAGGATGCACTAGATGTCCACAACAGGTACAGCAAAACATCACATAGACGCCCTTATTCACACTAACTACTCAGGGGATAGAAGGTCAAGAAGAGCCACCACCGCCAACTAAAGCTTGAACCGGGTACCTGGGACTCCCACGATATACCCGCGGCAATGGTCAGCAGACGATGCCCTGTGCGTATTTAGTATGTAATATGTTTTATTTGGATACACAAAATGTTTGAAGCCATGCGTCATCTAAACCATAATTTGCATCACCACAAATACACTTGTCAACAATCTTCAACTGGAACGTACTCATCAAATCACTTCACCCGGGAGCGCATTCCCGATGCTTCCACGCATATTTTTCTCTCCACTCCAACCACACAACAACCAAATATCACTTTTCTTCACTTTTCTTTTTCAAGACACTCCGTGCACAAAAGCAATGCACATCGGAAAACCCTAACAATAGATCAGCGCCGTGCTCATCACCGCGTAAATAAACAGAAAAAAAAATTTTCACTCGCGATGCCACAAATTTTTGGTCCGGGAGAAACAATCAAACCACGCAGATAGCGCCAAATCTTCTGATGCTTGCAATTTTGCAAACATGAATCATGTTTTCTTTCTCGATTCTAAAACTTCTCGGAAAGCGAGAAAACCACCACTCACACACGTATAATCGTCCGGGAGGCAGAGTGCCAGCGTTAATTCGGCAAATGCAGCCGAAAACTATGAAAGAGAATGCACGCACAAAACAGAGAGCAAATTTAGATACAACCGTATCCAAAGGCGTTCAAAACTCGACTCCGCGATCGTTTCATCCTCTAGGGAGCCCTAAAAAGCGTGATGAGAGCTGTTGCCATGAAGCATAGGAAGAGGAACATATTTTCACCTTTCCTGATTGATTTATCCATCGCAGGTGCTTGAAATTGTCATACACGTGGAATATTTTGATTTCTGAATCGATTTTGCAGTGATCCAGCTGATGCTTCCACATATTTTTGATGAGAAAATTGTACCAGCGGTTATGATCCTCCAGATTAATGGTTATTTGAGCTGTACCTATATCAGTTCAGATACGTAGATAATCGAAAAATTATACCACTCCCGATAGAAATTTGCAAGTTGTGCAAGTTTTGAAAATCGTCATTGTGATGCAAGCAAACGGTTTGGATGACATTTCCTCTCAAAATCCCCTAGTGCACTGTACATTGGTGGTGCATCGAAACAGCCTATAGGCTTGTCGTTCGCACGCTTTGGAGAATTTCGAACGGAGTTAGGTGGTGGCCAGGGTAGACGCGATTCGCGACGCGTCACAACCAATTCAAGAGAATCTTATCATTTATTGTTTATTGCGTGAGTCGCATCGCGTTGTGTCTACCCTGGCCACGGCCTTAAGCCGATCGGATCGGGGTCAAGACAATGTCGAACTAGATGACAGCTTCGAATCAACTTAGGCTGCAAGGGCGAACACTGCCGAGTTCAATTTTTCAATATCCGCCTTCATTGAGTCGACAGCTTCAGGTGTCATCGAGCCCTGCTCATTGTCACGACTCATGATGTTGCGAAAATGCCCGTGAGTGAACCACTCAGCCCGTAACGTGGTTAGATCACCTTTTCGTGGTACGTTACGGGATGTAAGATCTACCACCGATTCCTAGTCCTGACTACTTCAAACTAGGGGAACAGGATTTTTCAGTAATCAAAGGAACACATCTAAGTCCTTGTTACTTTTTGTGCCTTGTTGATAGTGACAAGACTCAGTTTTGTCTACCGAGGATGATCTTGAAATAAGGAAAGAAAATGAGTTAGTTGTCTTCATCTATGTGACTCCTAATCTTCTATTCATTGTTCCCTAGTTTGAAGTGGTTAAGACTAGGGTTATGAATCATGGTAATTATCGGTGTCATACCTTAATTTTCTTGCTAAGGAATCCAATTTTGACTGCCAAAGGAGCGCGCCTTTGGAAGATGTTTCAACACAACATACAATTAGAGTCGGATCCTTCCCGAGTAGCACACTTTCAACACAATAAGTTGCAGCAACTTGTTTATGACTGAAATAAGTCGTATATAAGTTTCTACAATTGATTTGTGACAAGCGTGCTACTAGGGTTGCGATAAATGCAAGAGTGGCAACTGTAAAAAAAATCTAATACTTCATCATTCCTCAATAGTGATGGAGTAATACGACATGGACTAAACTAAGGACACGGGATATACTACAATAGATCAATTTACTGGTCGCAGTAGTGTTAGGTCCCAAACAGAGGAAAAAAAACCGCTCAGCACAGTGATCGCACATCAAAAAACGTTTTTCTCATGCATTCCTAGCTGGTCGAGAAGATTCAACTCAACCTTGGCGCAGATGATGTGTAAAATTTCACCACAGAAACCACGGCAAAAAATGCGCTTCGAATCGGAAACGATTTTCTGGCACTCTTTGCAAAACATATTAAAAAAATTGTGGCCGGTGGTGTAAATGCCACAGTTGTTGTAATGCGCCAAACGGTAGGCAAAGATAGATGCAAAAAGCTTGGTATCAGCGGAAGGTAGGGCTATTAATCTGTAGATAGCGTTTCGATCAAAACAAAATGAGCGTGCGGGTGTGGTAGTGTGTAAGGACAGACAAACAGACAGATCACTCGCAAGTTGTTCATCGAACAACATTTAACGGTCAATTTAAAAGTATCGTAGATGGTACTACCGCCACCTGTGGCGCGCATAGTTAATTCCCTTGCGTTTGACGTTTACGCAGTACCGCCATCTGTTCAGTGTACTCAACAGATGGCGGTAATGTTTTAGCGACGATGTTTTACAATGAGAAATATTCAATGAGTTATGTCTGTTTGTCTGTAGTGTAAGGTTGATCGGATACGGCACGACACAAATAGTTTTCGGGATAACAATCCTTCGTGATAATAGCACTAGGTATCACACAAAAGGCACAACTTTCACAATAATACAGTCACAGAACAAGTGAGCTCGTGGCTTCTGAACAACTTAAGCACACCGAAAACCACGAAAAAAAAACTACTGAAGACTGAAAAAACACCCCCGTGCCAACACATTCTAGAATATATAAGAAAGAGGGTGGGGGCTAGTTGTGGAGTACCACCCAGATGTAAGAACCACTCATCGGAATGATGTTAAAAAAACCAATTTAATCGGCCATGGCATCTCTGATATAATTTTGTTTTTTTAATAAAAAGTGTGTCCCGGGCTTTTAAGGACTAACAATATAAACAACCTGAGACCCCACGTTTCGTATTAACAAATGTTAGTCATGTGTGCACCAATTCTGACAATTTCAGCGCCAAATTAAAGATAGACACATTAGTAATATTCAATTAACCTAAGTATAAAATTTGAACATCACTTGAATAATTTGTACCGAGAACAATGAATTATAAAGATTAAAGCCTCGTTAATAAAGATAATAATAATAATTATTTTAATAATTCCAAAAACTTCAGCATTCATCTGCTATTTATAAAGCGCATGTCTGAACATTGTCATCAATGACGTTTGAAGATAGGCGCTACTGGCAGAGAGAAGAATTTGAATGCATAGTTAGAAGTGTCCATATATTATAACTAAACTACTCAATTTTGTAATTTCATGCAATTTATTGTACTCCATAATATAAATCAGATTATTTATTATATACAAGCGCAAAGGCAATGATATATGTAAATATTATACTGTCAAAGTTTTTTATCTTCACTAGCTTGTCTGTGAACGGATCAATATTTCTTATCAAACATGCGCAGAAATGCCTCGTCTAAAGCTTTCCAATAAAGTGAGCAGACTATAGTAGGTCACATTCGGTGCTATCATTCTAAAGTCGTTCCAACGTGATTCTGTGAGTTTCTATGTAAAATACATTTTGTGAATGAAAACCAGCTCAAACGGTATTTTTGGAAGTCTTCAAAGTGGTTTTTGATTGAAATTATCCATTGACGGTTGGAAATTGCGATCGGAAAATCATAATTTCAGCCGAATAGAAACGTTGATTTTCCCAGCTAGTGAACTTTTTCCATCCATTGATGGACTTTTCGGCCTTCGCGTATTTCGTGTACGTCGTGTGTGTGACTGTCCGTGTCCGAGGATAGACGATTGAGAAGGATTTTCATTCTAGTTGAATTCGGTATCGGTAGAAGTGCTGTGAAATCCTCCCCATTTTTTCGCTGTGGATAAGAAGTGAATTTTTGAAAAGATTTTCTATTGAAATCTGAAGGTTATTTGCGGTTCATAAAGGATTACATCCAACTAAGGTAGGAATTGTTGAATTTTTGACGATAACCGCATAAAATAAACGAAATTTAGTGAAACAAGATCTTTGCTTAGCGCAAGGAAAAGATTGACTTGCTCATGTGATGTGAAAATTCTTTCAGCCAAATGGTTGAGATTGTGTAACTCCCACAGATCGTGGAAATTTCATAGTTTATGTTAATTACAATATTGTATGGTATATTGTATTCCTTAAATGCAGCACACGTTTCAATTTCCAACCGTGTTAGTTGTGAATTTTCATTGAAAAAACTTTCCTCACGGCATTTTCCTCTGCCTCAGTAGCTTTTTAAATGGGTGGTCACGGGCGCCGCATACAGTTGTTCCAAAGCCTCACGGTATATATATATAGAAATGTACGTATGTATGTATGTACCGGAGTGAGGACGGTGACTCCTGTTTCTTCGTTGATTTTCCACCGTGTCTGGACTATGCTTCTCAAGTGTTTCCTTACTTTTCATTTCCGTCCAGCCAGCAAGGCTCCAATGGGCGGGTGTTTACAATGAAAAAGCTATCGCAACATTGGTATAGCTAGTGAAAAAGTGCTGTTAATATTCTTTGCTTTGCTTTGCATTACACTTTACAGCGGATTGGTGGTTTGCGTGTCTGGATTTGTACCCAACCGCGACGGTAATCCACCTAATTACGGTTTTCATAGGTTTCAAAGAAATTTTAACTCTGACTGCATTTATCGAACAGTTTCGCGGCATAGCTGCACTAATGCTAACCGTAGTATATGGTCGGGTGCTCGTCCAGACGACTCATGTGCCGCAAGGCACACCAAATCATAAGTGTATCGATTTTTCATCAATCTGATTATCCTTCTTTTTTTATTTTCGGGTTTAATGATGGCTCAACTTGTGCCAATCAGTAAGACCTGTACGGAAAGCTTCCCAATGTCTTTCGTATGAGGTATCATTAGAAGCATTGCTACATATTATTTACTAATCGTTTGTTCGTGTCGTGTCTTCTACGGATGACACACTCAACCTTGTTAGTGGATTCTATTCGGATTCCTAGCACGGCTATTTTAATGAGAATATTTCTTCTGAAGCTATAGAATGCTTTGAATGCTCGCCGTATCTATTATCCTGTTTCAGTAGGCTCAAACCCTATGATCTATATTCGGAACTGCTATGACAATAACGATATTTGAATTGATAAAAAAATGTTTTTCAAACGAAAATCAATGTAATGGTACATGTACCAGTCATGGCTTCATGTCCCTATTATAGCATATGAGAAATCCATATGAAGTACACTCAATTCTTTTTATCGGCATTATTTTCGCCTCTATTTTTGATCGTGTGATCTAAATTTACAACCAATTTAATGCAAATTGTTTCCAAAAATCATTAAAAAAATCTGATGAGGGCAAATTCTAAAAAAAATGCATAAAAGCAGAATTGAGTGTAATTGGAAAACACCATAATAGGAACTTATATTCATCACTATATTCATAATCTACCCTTGTATCATTGTTATTAAATATTGAGCTTCTTAAAGTTTTCTAGAGCTCGAATTCATTAGTGTAGCTTGCCAGTACTGCTTTCAAATAAGTTTTTGTTTTGCCTGTGCGAAAATATTACGCACAGGAGTCTACACCGGTGCAAAAAGCACACAAAAAATCTCATCTATTTTTCGTCAATATTAAAAATTTCGCATTGAAATAGAATATTCTTATCTATTGCAGTTAAGAAATCAGAAAACTTTTCTTTGACGAATCTACATATTTTTTTTCCAAAATCAAAGTTACCGGGGAATATTTATTTGTTTTCATTAAATATTTTAAAAAAATCGAGAAGAAATAATAACATTGACAAACTATAGATATTGAAATTAGTTTTTATGAGGACTCGGTCGTTCAACATCCTAAGAAACATGGTAAGTTTTATCAAAGTCAAATTGTGGTCTACAAGACTATGATAATACCAAAATTGTTACTTGGAATGATTACTTATCAGATTTGGTGTTTTGTTTATTTTTGGGACATTTTTGAAATCTCAAATTTGAAAACTTCGATATCGAGTGGAATTCATCAACCGTTGCGAAATTTTTGGCTGCTGACATCCAGGAATTGTTTTGCAGAATGTCAGCATACAAAGGTCAATTTTTGCTGAGATTTCCGTAAAACATTTCCGAACGGCTCGGCGGGGCCGCAATTACAAATATTCGGCATACACAACTAAGCGTGTGGTTCCCTGAATTCGAATCACATGCTACAATTCCTGTGCAGAATGTATTTCCGGGAAAACTGCTAGAAAAGTTTTCTTAAGACACCTGAATGCACTTGCAGTGCAATTGCTTTTTAAATCACTAGAAATTTCACGTGTTTTTTTTTATTTTTATTTCTTGATGTTGGAAAATTTTTACCGTCATTAAATAAATAATTTGGATTCAAAGACAGTAAATTTGGTCTAAAATTTTACTTTCAAGCTATTAACTTCTTCTACTTCTAGGTTTTTCACGCTTTTGTAGCGAACGTTTTGCCGGCTTTCAACTTTATGTTCTAGATGCACTTCCACAGTGATTAATTTGGAGCTTTCTATGAAAACCATGAAGTTGTATATTGTGTGGCAAACACAATGATACTCTATGTCCAGGGAAGTCGAGAAAATTTCCAAACCGTAAAATTTCCTCGTCCTGACTGAGAATCGAACCCACCTCCTCAAAGCCGGTAATACCGTGCCTTTACTGACTAGGGTATTTGAGGCCCATTTTAATAAATTATAAATCCATGTAGTAGAACATATTGCTTGCTACGAGAAACTCATCAAGACAAGCATTGGTGGAGTCTCATGGGGAACGAACTTGGTATAATGGTTAGCATCCATGCGTTTCACGCAATAAATATAAATATAAATATGATGCACGATGCAATTAGATGCGAGAAATGAAAGAAGATTTTTCGTAGATCGACTCGCTAGTATGAGATTTTTCGAGCATCTAGAATTGCGATTTAGACGTGACGCCTTTTGGTCCCACCGCCGGAGGCTATCTAACAGCCAATATATTGGAAACTCTCGACTTGTTCCACTACTTGCCCAGCTACCGTAAATTTGGGAGTGGTTGACCGGGTTGGCATCCATCGAGATTTGGTCGTGTTGAGAACTACCACAGAGAAACGTTCAACTAGGTTTTTAAGCTAAAGCTATCAGTACACTGTTTGTAAAAATGACAAATATTTGATGATCAGTGTTTGACCAAATGTTGCTGTTTGTCTAATCATTAGACTGACCACACGTAATCAAATATTTGGCAAAGTTTAATTTGTCGAGTATAGCTTTGATTGATGTTGTTTGCTTATTTGGAAAATGACCACAAAGGGTCAGTCAGTACATTATTTGTCGTATGCTCATTTTGATTTACCCACTTTTGAGTAAAACTGAATGTGCACAGTACAAAATATTCTTGACGAAGTTCTTGACGAAATAGTCAAGAGTTTAAACTTCAAACTTCTTAAGGAAGATCATAATATATCTATAGGACGTGCATAGGGTTTCGATGTAGTCTACAGGACTATGGAGAAGTGCATTGGTCTTCTCGCATAAGGTCATAGGATATCTAGTAAAAGTGCTAAAGATTTCTAGGAAATTATATAGCACTTATTGAGGACGTTCATAGTACTTCTTGAGGATTTCTAATGCACCTATCGGGGATACCCTTATGACTCCTCGAAGAAATTCACAGGACTTCTTGGACATGTCTAAAGGACTAATCGTAGAAGTCCATGCGCCTAAAGGACTTCTTGTGTAAATATATAGTGTACATATATAGTGTACATATAGGAATTCTCCTTTAAATTCTCGCCTTAGTCCTCAGGACATCTATCTGCAAATGACATCGGGAAATTTCTTAGGACTTCTGGAAGTAGTCTATAGGACTTATTTAGCAATTTTGTTTAGAAAATCTTCAATATCTTTTGATAGTCGAGGGATACAGATTTTATTTCTTGAGCAAAGTTGTGTATTTTGACGAATTTTAAAAGTTCTTTGAGAACAGTTTTTACGAAAAATTTGAAATAAAAAAGTTAGAGCTGGAAAACTGATTTTTATGGGTGCACCCTAACGCAGTTCAGAAACAACTTCTTCCAACAATGTGTGTCTTTATTTTTTTAAATACGAAAGTTAGTTTTTGGATTTCATGGATGGAACCCTAATGTTTGAAGGCACCAAAAGAATGATAATTTTAAGAAGAATAACTTCACTGAAAACACCAAACGCCTAAATCCTAAAACAAAAGTTCTTTGGACTTTTGTCTTGTGTCCAATCCTGGACCACTGTGCAGTGTCGTGATCGTGTGTGAACGTTTTTGATAGAGTTTATTGTGGCTTGGTGCCGGTAAATTTTGAGAAGCGTGGAGGGTGTTAGAGTTGGTCGTTTTTATTTTTTCGGTTTCTGGACCAAAATAGTGCAAATAGTGTGAATTGAATTCGTGGTGTGTGTTTCCACATAATAAGACATCTGCCATGGATTGATTTGGTGAGCTCGTTCCAGTTTGGGGAATATTCTAATACATTTATTAACATCAATGAACATCGCGTAAAAGTAGAATTTAATGAAGGCCTAAGTGCATTTTCGGAACTTTATGTCTCGGGGTTTGAAGGATCGTCGGTTGCAGTGGCTTATTTTAATGTAGGGGGCACCAATATCATAAGTGGTGTTGTTAAATGAGGGACTCGGCTGCCTTAGACCTTGTACAGACATGCAAAGTACACCGTTGTAATACCGTTGTACCATAGAGGTAAATTCAAGACCAGAAGGTCCCGAAGAAACGTGCTCAACTTTTTGGCTCAGCTCTGGTACTATCTTCGGTCCCAAGCTAATTGATGCACCCCTCGAAACATAGGAAAATCCACGAACCCCTCATTTTATCTGTCAAACTTTCATAGCTAATCAAAACAAACATAGTGGAGTACTAGAATTTCGACTAGAATGGGGTACTATAATCGATTTGCTTGGGACTAATAGGCTAGTCAAGTAGTGAGCCAATTTAAAATCATTAGTTTCCACCGGCTGGTGTTAAGGGCAGCGGTGTGATTTGAACCCACAATTCCCATTCAGTACACGGATGCATTGCCAATGATACAACGTTGAACCTATGATCTACGGAGGTATTTGGCTAATGACATTTGAGTTTCGAATCCGTTTTCCTCCCTAGTCTTTTTGCACAAGCGTTCTCTAATACACAGATAGTTAAAGGATGGATGAATTTGTTAGCTATTGTATAAAGCTCCTACAATTGAAAAATAAAATCGTTAGAACGGCAGCCTACTTAATATGTGGACTAACAATGGATTTCTAAATTCTTAAATATAGGGAACTGCCCGTCAAAGGCCCCTATCGACACCTTTAAAACCTACATATATCATAAGCATATCATCTAGTTCGAAAAGGCAATGATAATTGCAAATCAAGCTAAATTTCCAGATCCATGTTTGAAATTGCAGATCGTATATAAAACACATACTTAACAGCGTTAATGCCTAGCATCCATTATGCCTAATGTATTTATGCCTAACGTGCCTATGCCTAATGTCTGTATGCCAAACATGTTTATGCTTAATGGGGTACACTTCAGACTTTGTGTTCCTTCATACCTAATAACAGCACGGACAAAATTGCAGAAGAATGAATCACCGTTGACTTATAGGGAAATACCCGATTCGAAAGACATAATTCACAAATAGCAGAAATCTGAAGAACTCTTTTGCTATTGATTTGATAGCTATAACCCGAGTAGAAGAAAATAACATATTAATACCAAATTCAGGTTTGAACAGCATAACTGGCAACCTTACCCGAGCAGGAACGAAAATCTCGATTCCTCAAATTGGTATAGATGAGCATGACATAAGAGGTAAAATACCAAAAATACCCAATTATGCAATTGCAATACCAAAACAATACCACGCAGGTATTCTTTTGGTATCCAAATATCAATTTTTGTTTTTTTTTAACAAAAAAAATGTTATTTACAAAGTATTTTGTATACAATTTTTGGTTATTTTACCTCTTATGTCATGCTGATCAATTCCAAGTTTTGGTATTAGATCAGAATTAGTTATTCATTAGTTATTTTCTCCTGCTCGGGTAAAAGTGGTATTGACGAGCCTGACATAACCCGATCAGGAAAAAATAACTTATTAATACCAAATTCGCATCATCGTTCCATGATTGCTCTGTCAATTTTCGCTGCAAAGTTTGGCCAAATTGATTCCGCAAGATCGTTCTTCACAGATGGATCACTAATAGAGGCGTCCGCTGGTTTTGGTATTTATAACGAATTTCATAGCGCCTCTCGAATGCTTCATGCTCCTTGTTCCGTATATGTTGCGGAACTGGCGGCAATACATTATACGCTAAAGGGTGATACGGTCAAAATTTGGTCAATATCAACTTGACGTATTTCTTTCAATTTTGCATTTAAAAAACCTGAACACCCCTCATTTTGAAGGTGTGTGTGTGTAGAATGTTGCTCCTATTTTGATTTTGAAATTCACTCTTCAGTTGTCAAAATGCCGTCCAAGCAAGAAGAGCAGTGCATCAAAATTTTGCTCGCGCATCGCGAAAATCCGAGCTACTCGCACGCAAAGTTGGCAAAATCGCTAAAAGTTGCCAAATCAACCGTTACAAATGTAATTAAAGTGTTTGGGGAACGTTTGTCGACAGCCAGGAAGTCTGGATCGGGGGGAAATCGAAAACCGGAAGCCGCTGAGACGACAAAGAGAGTTGCCGGTAGTTTCAAGCGAAACCCTAACCTCTCTCTCCGAGATGCCGCAAATAAGCTGGGTGTATCGTCTACAACCGTGCATCGAGCCAAAAAACGAGCCGGACTATCGACTTACAAGAAGGTAGTGACTCCAAATCGCGATGATAAACAAAATACGACGGCCAAAGCGCGATCCCGGAGGCTGTACACGACGATGCTGACGAAGTTTGACTGCGTGGTAATGGACGACGAAACCTACGTCAAAGCCGACTACAAGCAGCTTCCGGGACAAGAGTTTTATACGGCAAAAGGAAGGGGAAAGGTAGCAGATGTTTTCAAGCACATGAAACTGTCAAAGTTCGCAAAGAAATATCTGGTTTGGCAAGCCATCTGTACCTGTGGCTTGAAAAGCAGCATTTTCATAGCTTCCGGGACTGTCAACCAAGAAATTTACGTGAAAGAGTGTTTGAATAAACGTCTGCTGCCTTTCCTGAAGAAACACGGTTGTTCCGTACTGTTTTGGCCGGATTTGGCATCTTGCCATTACAGTAAAAAGGCCATGGAGTGGTACGCCACCAACAACGTGCAGGTGGTTCCCAAGGACAAGAACCCTCCCAACACGCCAGAGCTCCGCCCAATTGAGAAATACTGGGCTATTGTCAAGCGGAACCTAAAGAAGACCAAAAAAACTGCTAAGGGCGAGCAGCAGTTCAAGGCAAACTGGCTTTCTGCGGCGAAGAAGGTGGACAAGGTGGCTGTACAAAATCTGATGGCAGGGGTCAAGCGTAAGGCCCGGCAATTCGGATTTGGAAAAGCGGAAGCCTAACTGAATATTTTTCCTGAATTTTATACTAATTGAACTTGAAAAAGAAATTTAATTTGATTTTTTAAATAAACGATTTCACCGATTTACACGCGTTTTCCCTTGACCAAATTTTGACCGTATCACCCTTTAGAAACGATCGCCTCACTTGCACCAGATCATTATTTTATTTTTACGGATAGTCTCAGTTCTGTCGAGGCTATTCGCTCCATGAGGCCTGTAAAGCACTCCTCGTATTTCTCATGAAAATACGAGAGCTTCTAAGTGCTTTATCTTTAAGATCTTTTGTCATCACCTTTGCATGGGTCCCATCTCATTGCTCGATTCCGGGCAATGAGAAGGCGGACTCGCTTGCAAAGGTGGGCGCTATGGAAGGCGATATTTACGATCGACAAATCGCCTACGACGAATTTTTCTTCATTTATCGTCAACAGTCCCTCGCCAGCTGGCAAAATAAATGGAGTGAAGGGAGTTTGGGACGATGGTTATATTCAATCATCCCTAAGGTGTCGAAGTGTCCTTGGTTCAAGGGGTTGGATGTGGGTCGAGACTTCATTCGTATGATGTCTCGCCTCATGTCCAATCACTACTCGTTAAACGCTCACTTGTTCCGTGTTGAGCTGAGGGACAGTAATCTCTGTGAATGTGGACAAGGTTACCAGGACGCAGATCACATTATTTGGTCATGTGCTGAGCACCGTGGAGTCAGATCCGAGTTGTACGATTCCCTTCGGGCTCGAGGTAGACAACCTAATGTTCCAGTTCGGGATATTTTGGCTAGACGCGATCTGGAGTTTATGCAACTCATATATGTTTTCTTGAAGAATATTAACCATAGATTGTAAGTTTGATTAACCTTGTGTTTAGTTTGTGTTTTGTATGTGTGTGTGTATTTTTTTTTTGTAGATTTGTTTCTGTAATAATTGTATAATTACAGAGTTGATATAACGTCGATAGGATTAAGTATATGTTTTAGAAATAGTGAAATTTTTTAATCATAAATCATATTCCAAATCTCCTTTTCCCTCTCCCAATCCAAACAATTGTCATCCACTAACCTCGAGAAGACCGCGAGTAATCGGTTCCAATCCTTTAATTTTAGATTTAAGACATTTATAATGTATAAAGAAAATGATAACTTGGCTCTGTAAAGTTTATTCGATTGAGCCTGTACAAATAAAGTAATTAACAAAAAAAAAATACCAAATTCTGGTATGAAAATAGCTTAAATGACAACCTAAACATGGTATTAGTGAGGCTGACATAAGAGGTAAAATACCAAAAATAATACCTCCAAATGTATTATTTTTTGGTATTTTACCTTTTATGTCAGGCTCATCCATACCAATTTGAGGTATCGAGATATTCAGCTTAGTATTTTGGTATCAGATCAGAATAAGGTATTCATTAGTTCTTTTCTCTTGCTTTGATTACGTTTTGTTACTTTGATATTTATTTGATATTTTACAAAATATTTCGGTAGCTGTATAATACTAAAACACGGTTTTATACCACAAGCATACCAAAATAAGATATCATACCAGATTAAGAAATTCATATGTTATCGGTGAGTTTTCGGTTCTTGCTCGGGTTATTGGCTTTGTGGTCGTGGTTCGATTTCCGCTCCAGCCGGTGGAACTTATCGCAACCAGGGAATTTCCCTACTGGTTTACGTTGTTTATGTTGAGTGTTGTCCGTTGTCTAGTGTTGAATGTTTAGTTTTTGCAACCTCTGGTTGAAGACGGTGTCAATTGTATTTTTATGTCGATACCATATTTAGGTTTCCTGTTATGCTGTTATCAACCTGAATTTGGTATTCATAAGTTATTTTCTCCTGCTCCAGTGTTTATGCTGCTAGTTTTTGTGAATTCTATTAAGCAAGCGAATCAAGATTCAGCTTATCTCGGAAGAGGTTCCGGATAGAGCATTGATAATTGTAAATCAATTATAATGCCCAGAAAATGGTCCGAACCAAGGACAGTAGCGTTAGTGGGAATAGCAATACATCAACGCTGTTTTATTATGACTGCTACACCAAACCACAATATATTTATAAAACTAACAGATGTCCCCAAAACACTAAGAATATGGCATTAAACGTACAGCAATCTTATTTCGCGTAAATCAGTCACAGGTTTGGGGACCAATTACTACAAAACAACTTGAGAACACAATAAACAGGAAAGATCAACTCATAACATGTAGAATATCCTGGCTGCTACCTCCACATATTGTGCAATCGGTGAAATTATGGGACACTTGACAATCATCCATCATTCTGTTTTAATTTGTATGAAACGTGGACATTTGCCAACCCCCTCTGCAGCCACTAAAGTACCCACGTGGTATATGGACACTTTAGGGGGAGGAGGGAGGTTGGCAAATGTCCATGAATCATACAAATTAAAAAAACATATATATATATACTTGTCACACAGGGGGAGGGGAGTCTAATACCTCTCCAAACTGTCCCCAATTATATTCCAGACAATAACTCAAAGGATCATAAGAAAGTCAAATACATATAGCCAAATTGTTCTACCCAAGAAACTCGTGTTGTATAGTGTAATAGCTCTTTCATCCTGCTGTGTTTGGCATGTGTGCTTACAAGGAAATCCTTTTTTCTTTATTATACTTGAATTGTTTAGGTATCACAATCTAGGTTGCTCACCAGGATTTTGCCCTAGAGCATTTAAAGGTTAATAAGCAAACGACCTAGCTCGACCCTCTCCGATTTGGACGAAACTTTTCACATGTCTTCAGTATGGGAGATAATGTATTTTCACAGGACAAGATACTATTTTGAATCAAGTCTTATCTTTTTAAAGGGCGTGTGCATTTTATTTTAAATATATTTTTCAAAAAATCATAACCTAAATATCGTAGATATTTTGAAATTGTGTCTAAGAGAATTAAATGAGCTTCGTAGAAAAAATATGTGTGGAACATTCAGAAGCAAAACATAACTTCAATAGGGTCTCCGCACTATTTGACTTTGACCTGACTCGCCAGGTGCTTCCCCGGAGGTTTAGTTCGTTTTTTTCTAGATCAGTTTAGTTTGTCTAATAATGTTCCTTTTATTACGAGACAACATAAATAAGTTATGTTTAGATTTAGTACTTTTCATGTTTATTTAAGGTTACATCATTGGGGTCAATGACGCCTGTTGATGTTTAGTCAAAAATAAATAAATAACTGTCAAATAAGTTCAGTTTTTTATTGGAATTGCGTGTATTTAAATTTTTTTTTTGCTGAAAAGGCATTCTAGATTCCTGAACTTTGTCTCAAGCGTCATTTAAATTAGAAGAGCCATTTTCGTTGAGATTTATTAATAAATACAGAATGCGGCTTTTTTAAATTAGTCATAAAAATATGCGAAAAAAAATAACCGAATTCCAGCACAAATTTGATGTTATTCATAGCGAACAAATATGCAATGTTTCATGTAATTCTGAGCGGTAAAACATAAAATTCTTTTAATTTTCGGAATTATGTGGATTTTCTCAGTTCTCTTAATAACCAACAGTGGAAGTGTTCAAAAAAATAAAAGTTGAGAGTAGGCGTTAAGTTCCAGTTAGAACGATTGCTAAAGAAAAATAATCTGGATTTCTGAAAAATTTTGCCTGCTCTAAACTCGGTGTTCACAGCTCCGATAAAACTACATAGTGCCAGTTCAGTTCCTGATTGCAGCCAAATAAGCACCAATTTAGGGAAGATGATTGCATGATTCCTAGAAAAGTCTATTGGAGAATACGCCGCAGGCTTTTGGAAGTGACTAGAATTAGTCAAAATATACTATGTCACTCAATTGTAACAATTAATTAGTATTACAGTACCATATAACTGATTTGTTTTATCCTTTTCTCTTTTCAGATTGCTGTCTCACTAACAGAACGTTGTGGAATAAACTCTGATTTATCAAAAGAAAAGGATAATAGTGTGGCTGTGTCAGGGCTAGTGAAAGTGCTAATTTTGATTTCCACGAAGCGGAAACAAGTGCTAAGTGTGGTGTGGCTACAATACCAATAATTCGTTCCATAATTGGTGCACTAATCAGATCGAACCAAGCAACAGAACAGAAAGCATAAGAACCGTTCTGGCGTTGTTACGTGCGTGAAAACCGACCTTCTATTCAAGGGTGAATTAGTTGTAGAAATTACCTAGATTTCAAGGTTTTAGTTAACATTGTTCGTCTTTCTTTTTCCGTTTCACATGTTCATCTCATTTCCTGGAAAACTTTGACTAGTCAGATTCAGATTGGCTCAATACCGAACGCATACAACCCTTTTTGTGTTGCTAAATAGTCACCTTCATTCTATGCCCTCATCACTATCTCTTCCTTGAGATCGATAGTAACCGGAAGTAGAAAAATACACACAAAAATACATCAGCTACATCAGCAACAACTACGACAAAAAGCTAGTTGAAGCACACGAAATATCGGTTAGATTAAAAGTAAAGAGAACGAGTAGCGAAACCTCAGTAAAAAGGCAACTGCTCATCCAGAGCGTGGTGAAGTTGATTTCAAACTTTTCTTCTCGTTCAATATTAGCGCCATATCTGACGCTGGGTGCGGGCGAATCTGCGCCCCGCCAAAGGTAATTTTCCACATTACATGCACATCTCTTCTTGATTCTACTGTTATGCGTTTTCTACATTTTCTGTTACATCATTTACATATTCACTATCTAGAGTTTTCTTCTCTTTATGCCTTCAAGCTACAAGCTATTATCATTAAGGATACTCCGGTGTCGCAACCTTTGTGCTCTTAATTGCTCTATTCTTTTATTCTCAATATAAGAAGTACCCTTTTTATAAAGTATCACCCACACAGCACATAACCTCATGAGCAAAAATGGCACAGAGCGTAACACAATAAGACACAATAAAAATCATTTGTCTCATGATTCGCTTTCAAAGCCTGTAGCATGGTTTTCATAGCTTAAAGAAAAAAATAATGGAAAAGCAACAATGAAAATGGAAATCTGCTCCACATTGCATGTGTCCTTTAATCTGATTGGTAGCAAGCTGGGTTAAAATTTAAATGCATTCTCGCGGTTAATCTGATCCAACATATTTATTTCTTTTCATTCTCGTGTTTTTTGCTTAAATACTATTTTAATTTTAATTTAATGCTATGTTTGACTAACGCAACGACATTTCTTTACTTTTGAAAATAAAATTAGCACTTACCTTAGATAGAGGAAACACCTAGCACAATAGAGCTTTTTGACGTTAAATCGTCTTTTTCTATCTAGCACACGAAGATGAATGGACTCATTGTTTTCCCACTAATCTATTTCCCTCTAGCTCGCACTACATAGGGAAAATTTTGGCTTCGGCAATACCTTAACCTATTATCGTCAGGGGGTAAACAAAGTTCTAGAGTACTCAAATTTGGCCAATAGCCCAATTACCACCTGACGATGATAGGTTAAGGTATTGCCGAAGTCAACATTTCCCCTACTTCGATTTAGATGGTTCAGTAGTGTGTGCCAAAATCTAGTAGACTGGCCTACAAAAATAAAAGTTCTAATTTTCCTCTAGATTTGTGTCTTTAGGCGAGAAAACCATTTTCTGAATAAATAAATAAATTAATTAATTAATTAATTAATTAATTAATTAATTAATTAATGAATTAATTAATTAATTAATTAATACATAAATAAAAAGAAAAAAAAACATAAATTAAAATATATAAACTTTAAACAAAAATCACCAGCCCGAAACATTCGAGAACAGTTATCTCACCTAATGACACGTGTCTGGAAAATATGAACTTCTATTTTTTAGTGGTAATCTAGTTGATACGTTGCATAAGCTGCCTATATTTTGTTGCAATATTCAAACAAAATGTACATACATATAAGTAAGATAATTAATATCTCCATAATACTAACATGAATCGTGATGCTGTCTTGAGTCAAAGTTGCTCTTTATAGTTTAAGCTACGTGTGCTGAAATTCTGAGCTTAATCGCGTTTGCTGAACTAGTTCTATGCATGAAAGAGTGAAGGAATATTATTTCTCTATACATTTCAACCAATATCCCCATATAAATTTTAAATCAAAGCAGTTGAAATTTTCACGGAGTGATTTTCTCACCTAATGGCACAAATATGGGGATTGGGCTGTTGAAAAAATTATTAAAAAATCTCCCATATAAATTTAGGCCAGTCTAACTCTATAGTCTCAAAGTTGTATTTAGGAAGACAGCAATATTTGTGCTTAAACCTTTCTTTTTAGGTAATTGGTGTCTTCGTGAAAGTTTTTCCATTTTTTCAGCCAGTATTTTGAAATTGACAATAGGGTGGTCCTTGTTATTGGTGAGTTCCAAAGCCAAAGAATTAATATTGAAGAGGAAAACAAAATTTAACCCTTTTACAAACGTCTTTTGCTTTACGCTTTATCGTAACTAGAACTAGAATTTGGTCCACGTGCAATTTTTTTGACTTATGACCATTTCGATTGAAATCGAATGGCTTATCACGAAAACTAACAAGAAACGTCTAAACTATAGGGGAGAGTGGACAAACTTAATCCCCTGTTTTGATTCTGGATATATATTTGCGAAAAAATTATGAATGCCTTCCCAGAACTGCGTTTTTTTTCTGAGAGATGTCTAAAAACGCATTTTGAAAAATTTGAAGAGACTTCATTCCACTTTGATGACTTGCAGTATTTGTAAGATGTGGGACTCAGGGACATTTCATAGGATTATTTCAAAATTCTCTCGAGCCTCTGACATGACCAAAAGTACGTTTTTCTTAAATAAGCCAGAAAAAGCAGTTTTGAGAGCAAGGGCGCGTTAATACCCTTTTTATGATTTTTATTTGATTAATAATTTTTACACACATTCCGTGATCAAATGTGTGATAATTGTGAGGTTTCAGGTATCCTCAAACAGAATTTTATTTTTCCACCAACCCAAGAAGTTATTATGAATTTTCAAGGTGGTAAAAATAAAGTCTAATGGAGAGCATTTCCAGCTCAAATCGTTAAAAAAAAATGTCAATTTTGTCTCGACCCCTTCTGATTTGAATGAAACATTGCTCACGTGTTCGCTGCTACTAATGGTTGCATTTTTCATTTAAATATGATTTTTTCCTCCAGAGTAACTTTTGAAAAGGGCGTATAAAAAAATGGATTAATTTTTTGCAAAAAACCATAACTTGAAAACAATTGATCTGATGAAAATGGCATATGAGAAAAAGTTTTAGGTAATTAAATTATCTTTGCGGAAAAATTACATTGAAAGAAAAAACTTCGTAAATTAGTATTTAAAAAACGTAAAACGATGATTATCTCAAAACATCCCCCCTTCGATCTTTATAATTTTTTTTTCAAGAAAATTGATGGAATACCCTTAAATTTCGTGAAAAGTGTATGCTGGTAACTTTCTTAAAAAGAAATCTATAATTTTTTAAACTTTTGTTGATTTTTACAAGTTGATGAAAATGCATATTTTTTAGTAAAATAATAATTTATTTGGATTTTACGCATAATTTTCGATAACTTTGCATATAGAAACTTTTTTCCTAAGTCCAGCCGTTCTCAAGTTAATGCGAATTAAAAAAATATAATTATAACAATTTGCAAAATTTAAGGCCATTTTCAAATGTTCGTCGAGATGTCCAGCAACGAGATTTTTTTTCATGATTGTATATTAAAAAACAAACAATTCATTCTCAGATATGGTAGCTGTCAGACTTACCGTTTCTATCTAGAGGCAGCGGAAGAGAAGCACGTTGATGTGGTCAAATGAAAGATTTGTTGAGATAAGAAACAGTATATATTTATTATTTTATTTTACAACTCATATTATTTGAATACATTGAATAATTTGGGTGTATCGTTTGAATTAGAGAATATTTTTACTGCAATTTGGTTGTTTGAAACTGGAATATAGCAATGATATTTTCGAGTTCCAGGAATTGGTTTCACTTTCTTAAAAATTGGATCAAATTCCGTGTCAGCCTTTTTGTATTCTTCCGTACAAACATAACAAAATGACATTTTTGTTTGAAGTATATCTGTTGACACCGAATTCATCCATGATTCTTTGTACAGGCCAAGATTTCGGTAATACGGATAATACTTGTGTCTTTTCTTCTCGAGTGCATTCCGGATCTGCGTATTTTTCCTTTAGTTGGCTCATCATTTCATCGTAATCCTTAGCCTTGGCGTTGAGGATTCCTTGGTCATCATCTTCCGAAAGATCGAATATGTGTCGCTTAACCCCATCCATGATTTCTTTGATTTTCTGTTGAGGATAACACGCGCTTCTCAGCCTCTTTGTCGTAATCGGTGATACATGGATACCCATGATGCCTTGGTTGAATGTCTCAATATTATGGGACAAACTGATTCTATTAACAACAGAATCTGCTGAAGTCGATGAAGCCTGAGACGTAACCGATGGGATGATATTCACAATGGGTTCACTCTCTATATCTATGGGTGCTGTTGAGCGTACACCACTGGTAGAAGGTTGTTCCAGATCTTGCTGCATTCCGTCATTCGAAGGCGTTTTCTTTGATGGCAAACGGTAAACTTGAAGACGACATCTACTACAAATTTTCAAAGGACTATCCAGAGGTATTTTACAGCCAAAACATTTTAATTTTTCTATTACTCCATCTGACAAGTTTCTTGTATCTGAACAACACTTTTTTGATTTAGGTAGAGGTTTACAACACTTGAAATTGTTATCCATCGTAAAAAACTACTTGCTTTTTAACTTGAAACGCTAAGAGAGATGAACTGAATGGAACAGGTGAAGAACGTTCCAATATATATATATATATATATATATATATATATATATATATATATATATATATATATATATTATACCTATATTATACCTATCTTCATTAGGTAGGGGAATTTACGTATTCTCTGCAACCTAAGCAGCGACCGTCTTTCTATAGCCTTTTTCTCTAAGGAACGCACACATATGCAGTATTGGTTTATTTACAATCCTTTGCTGCCAGCTGCTCTAACAATTTCAGTCGAAAGAATTATCAAAAACTGTTTTGAAACGCTTTTACAATGCTCCAATCTTCTCTAGTGAGAGCGACTATTGTGGGCAACCTCTTTTTATTCGGCAACCTTTCTATTTGAGCTGCGTGTTAAACAGCTGTGTTTTCATCGGCAACTCGAAATCAGCAGCATTTTGTAGTGCGTGTGTTTCATTTCAAGAAAACCTTGCTAGATTGCTTTTTCTCAGTGGTAAACATATAATCAAATTGAAGCTGAAAGCCTAATGAATAGTTTTAATGCATTCAGCGAAGTGTTTTCTTAAGAAAATCCAGTGAAATTACCGTGTCAATTTGGGTTGCAATATATTCCTGAAAATCACTGGAATTTTTGGCTCGGCATTTTCATCGAACTAGTATCATCAGCGAACATGGATATCTTTGAATCTGTTTGCTTGTTTGCATAAAATAAAGAAAAAATCAATTATGGTTTCAAGCATAAGCCTTAGAACAATTTTTTGGGACAAACATTCGAAAGGGGCACAATTTCGTTTTGAGGTTTACGACGGTCGTGCAAAATAAAACTCATTGTTTTGGCACTTGTTTGGAAGGTCTTTTAGAGCCAGACTCTCCCTCAAAAAAATCACAAAAATTGGGCAACACATATTTTCGAAAAATTGTAGGCAAAGGTTTGTTTCGGGTTTGATATATTATAACATTTGTAACAACTTTGGGGCCGAATAAAGAGAAAAATTCAATAGTGAAGGGGTTTTTATTTCTGGGCATGATTTCGTTTATCCTGAAGATGATTTTAGGAGTATCAGACTCTTGATATGTCATCAAAGCTGGCAAAAGTTAAAGTAGTGTCCCATACGCATGTAATCATTCACAAATGTCAAAAACGCATTTATTTACTCTAAACAATCATAAATGGAGCCGAATATGACGGACGTATCGGTCAAATTTTGAACCTCTTGCATTTATTGTGGAAAACCAATATATTCTGGTAATATCTAGGTACAAACATGTGGTTTTTTATGTTCTTCACACCATTATGGGGTATTTAAAGATTTGTTTTAAAAAATGGCATATTCTGAAAGAAACGAAAAAATACTATCAAGTGATTATTAGACAGATGTAAAATTTTAAATTTTCGTTCCACGGTTCCAAATTGGGTTCTGATTAGGCTCCCAAAATTTGAACTCTTTTAGTGAGAAACTGACTTGGCACAAACCATTTCAAGTTTATATGGGAATTACTATGGGAAAACTTATGTATTTGTTGATATCTATCTAAATTCGCCAGATCACTCTGCTTTAAAAAATGATAACTGTGCTTGTAGTTAATTTTCTCAGCTACAACTGTGTTCAAAACCGCTTTTCAGTCAAATGTAAGGAACAAAAGTTATAATTGATTCAAGTCACAGATGCAACTGATTGATGATTATGCAACTGTTCAGCAGACAACATATTGGTGTTTCTGGCGCATAGAATAAGAGCACAAAAATTATGGCTACTATGTCACTCTGCAGAATACAGTGTTGTCCACACAACAGCTGCTTGATCATGCCATAAGATTATCAATCTCTCAAACAATTAATGATTACTTAATTTGACATTTGGCTGAAAAACGATATTCCGCAAAGTTGTAGCTTAGAAAATTTTCCATAACATTTCAACAGTGCAATATGGAAAATGGTTAGAAGACAATAAACAAAAAGTTAAGTTTTCCCATAGTAATTCCCATATGAACTTCAAATGGTTTGTGCCAAGTCAGTTTCTTACCAAATGAGTTTAAATTTTAGGAGGCTAATCAGGACCGTTTGAGCAATGTGAAGCAAAAATTTCAAATTTTGTATGAATCTAGTGATTATTGATTGTTTTTTTAAATTATATTCTAAATTATTTTTACATCAATGAATGTTTTTCCAATTTCATTTTTTTAAACAAGTACTGAGGATCCAAGAGTCAATTCGTTAGTAATATGTTTAACGGAAATTAAAGCATTTGCACTATTTTTTAGTTTTGTGACCGAACTTCAGTTTTTTTTTTATTTAGGGTTACTTTGATAATGCTCGATGAATGTAGAAAAAATGGGTGAAACTTAAACAATTTAGTTCTTTAAATATGAAACTTTGAATGAGTATATAATCAGAAAACATCATAAGCAATAAGAATACAACATTGAATTTGTGATGGCTATATCGGAAATACTTTTTCTAAGTGATGGTTTGAGTGTTTTTTTCAATCAGGCGAAAAACACATAAATTGATTTTTAATATGTTTGTAAAATATTTAACACATACTATATAAAAACTATATACGATATCAACGGAAATACCCAAAGCTGCAATATGGATCCAATGTTTCTAATTTGGAAAAAAGCGCAGCGAGTAAATTTAATCTTTACATTATACTATCAAAGTTACCCGCTTTATCAAAGATACCCCAATTTACGGTACTAATCAGGGCTGGAAAACACCTCAGAGCGTTAGCAAAGCAACTTTATGCATGCATCTCACAACACTCGACAAAGAGTGTGTGGTTCTCTCATTTACAGCATAACAGTCTTTTTGCTGGGTTTCCCATTTGCAACCCTACGGCAAGATGGATTACTGGATTTATTTGTAATCTCATTGTTTCAATTAATAATAATACAGTAAATATTTAAATCAGTAAACGAGAAGTTTTTTTTTAAATGTTTGATTTTTTTTTTAAATAATTGAATTTTGTTTGAATCGGAGTCGGAGTCGGAGTCGGAGTCGGAGTCAGATGAGTTGGAGTCGCTCGATTTTCATCGGACCCCTGGCTCTAAGTATTACCTTTTTAATTACAGGCTGATTCGGAATAACTATCACTTTTAAAAATTGTCATAACGATTGATAGCTTGCATGATTTTTTGATATCAATATATTCCAATACTATATATATAACCTTCAACTTAGCATGCTTTATTTCAAATCCCTCATATTTGTAAAATCGGTTACAGTTATTCTGAAACACCCTGTATTTGATAAAGATCGGCACAATGCCTGATGGTATACAGGTTTTTAAAAAGTAGATTAGGATTACCCCCAATACTATGTTCAGACCATAGCTGATATTAGGTAATATAGACTGCATTGCAATGCGCACTCATAACACACATTTTCTCTGCAAATCATAATGACGTTCGATACTAGCTGTCATTGACCGTAGTATTTTTCCAACAAGCGTTTTCCGTTTATTTACTTTTTACACATAAATTTCTAACAAATAAAATGTCTTATGCTCTCCTGAAACTTTTTACGATTTTTTAAAAACTTGTAAATAATATTGTTTGTGTAAAATTGAACGATTTTCGTTACAAAATTCACATCTCACTCGACGAAAAAATGTGCTTCATTTTGAAAAAAAAAAACAAAAAAGTGATTAATTTCTCATATGCCACCCTCCAGTTCGATTCAAAACCTCAAAATGGGAGATTTCGGTGAATTAGTATAAGAAATTATCGATTTTCACTTACATTGGTTGCAGTTGTTCAAATGTTAAAAAAAAACGTGATTGTCATGACAATGATCAACGAGTCTGTGTTTGCTGTGATGATATAAGCGTTGTTGTTAAATTTATAATATTATGCCAATTATGCAAAGGGAGGATCAGGTGAAAATATCATATGCAAAATGGTCACCGCCTTTGCATAATTGGCGGTGAACATTTTTCACATGATATTTTCACCTTTCACCGAGGGGGGGGGGGCCTTTGAATAATCGGAGGTGTCTATTTTTCATATGATATTTTCACCTTGGTCCCCCTTTGCATAAATGGAGGTGACACTTTGGCATTTGATATTTTTACCATGGTCCTCCCTTTGCATAATTGGAGATGACAATTTGTCATATGATATTTTCACCTTAGTTCTCCCTCCGCAGAATAGGAGGTGCAAATGTTTCATATGATAGTTTCACTTTGGTCCTCCCTTTGCATAATTGGAGGTGAAAGGTGACGTAACTTACTTAATGTATGTGTTTCCATTTCCTCACCGTGTTTGGCTTCCCAAAAATCAAGAAACAGCTAATGCTTCATCTTGGAAATTCATGGGAATCGGAAAATATTTGTGTCTTTTATGTCACCAAAAAGCTCCATCAGAATGTTATTTCTTAACTTTCTGAAGTTTATTTAATCTTTCCTTAGAAGTTTCTTAAAGCTTTCCCCTAGAATTTTCTTCTACCTTTGCCCGTAAGTCATTTCCCAATTCCTCCTGGTAAGTTATTTCGATTTTCCTCGGGAGCCTCTTCTGGCTTTGCTCGAAAGGTTCATCTGTCTCCCGCCATTTTTTTTTCAACTTCCCCTGGAATATTGTGCTAACTTTCCCTTGAAATGGTTTTCATGAAGGATTAATATAAAAGGTTGGATGTATTATAAGAAAATTTTTAATATCAATTTGGAAAATTTCAGTCATTTGTTTTTGTTATTTAATACTTTAATTTTATAATGGCAGGGAAATTATATTTACAATGCTTATCTTTAGTTGAAATAAGCTTAAATCATTCATAAAAAAAATCAAATTACAGTAGGTATCAAAAGCAACGATTGGGCGCAATGTTACAGCATCTCTAAATAGCATTGTTTTTTGTCTCATTTTTCTGTGTGTATCTTCTTCTTCTAACTTCTCGTACATAATCCTGAAACTTTAAAGTGGAAACCCTCCAGGCAATGACTTTCTCCTTTTTTCTCTTTCTACCTTTCTCCTTTAGCAGGATCCACAAGCCGGCACACTGTCTTTCGCAAGCTTCAAAAGTAGCTTCACCAGCAATGTTAATTTCCTGAAGCGACGGTAAGTGTCTGTAAGTCCTTCCTTGTCTTCGTCCTGCATAAATTCTCCTTAGACTAAGACTACACGCATTCAACCCTCCCCCCTTTAATTAACCCTTCCCCCATCCGTTGATCTCCCACGATTCACAAATTACACGTCATACCATCGGCATGCAGTTTAAGTTATCGTTTCAGTTTTCTACGAGCTTTGACATCTCAAATTTCCAACACCACTCTTGCATTTCCTTATCCGAGAAGAAGTGCCTCACGTAAGGGCTGGTCAATTTGATTTTAGAATTGTAAATACAAAATTTGGCTTGAAAAAGATAATATAAAATTGATACAATACAGGGCACAGCTCTTCCAAGCACGACTTCGACTGTTACTATCAAGTATGGTTTTGGTTTTGCTTAAAGCGATTGAATCAATCGCATACGTACTAATTTTCAAATGCATTTTCTATATTTTCATGTATTGCTCAAATTTTAAACCCCAACATGATCGATGTGATGTGAAACGTGTAATCTGATAATATTGATCCACCATTTTCTATCCAACCCTTCTATTCCGTTTGCACTATGTTATTCTATAGTGAATTTTTACCTGGTAGATTCAGCTCGGGAGACTTGTCTTCTGAGTGTGATGATGTCGATCCCAAAGATTTACCACCAGCAGCACGACCACAACCTCCTTTACAACAGCAACCGATGCCCGGTGGTCCGCCCAATATTCCTCCTCCACCGGCACCGGGAGCGTCTGTCTCACCAGGACCGGTTCCTGGATCGGCTCCCCCAACCGGGGGGCCTGAACTGTCACTGAGTTTCGGAAAAGGACCCACCCAACGTGGAACTAGCGCACCATCTAGTCCAGCAAAATCGCGAGAAAGCCTGTTACAACGTGTTCAAAGCTTGACCGGCGCAGCACGTGATCAGGGTGCTTCCATTATTGGTAAGTGTGAATTTAGTAAACGATAAGATCATTAAACGCATGCACTTTTCCGAGTAAGAAATGGGTAGGAACGTTCCAATATTTCCGATCTTTTTCTTTCGATATTCGATAGTTTGATATCGATATATTAGTTACAATATTATTGTAAAAATTTAAATCCGATATCTCAAAATATTGAATGCATATTACATTTTTTTTCAATCCACTACCCAAGTTTAGTTCTGCAAGATTATGGGGATTATGGGGATAAAAACGTAAAAATGTATCAAAATTCAACAACTCCTGTTCGCGCAGAAGCAACTTGATCAAATATATTGGCTCTAATCGCATATCAGTCAGTGAAAGGAGGACATTTGATTTGAGGTTTGGAGATAAAGGAGGACAATGTTCCCTTTTCTTAACATTAAAGGATGACAATGAGTTTTTATCAAACGTGCGCTATCACAAAACAAATGATTTCCAAAGGTTCAATTGAGATTGTTAATAGGTAGTAGTCGTTATCAATTCAATTCATCTTCTCGTTATACTTTTAAAATATGCTTCAAACTAGCCTTCATTGTTGATACTTGGAAATGTCTAGTTTATCTGTTTTGCATGTAAACTACAGCCTCAAAACCATCCCAAATTTTATCATGTACAGAAATCAGGATACATCAGGATTGAAACCAATATGAAAAAGGAACTTATAAGCTACTTATTAATTTTACCATTGATTCAGCATAGCATTTTAAACCGAAACCTAAAATCCCATAGAACCAGAATGTCGAAATCAAACACATGTTGGATTCAATCTAAAGTGTTCCATTTGGTGAATTTCCACTTACATTTTAAAGATTGTAAATTTTCAAATAAACCTGGTCTTGCACCAAAATTATTTCTGACCGACAAGTAATCCATTTGGACAAACACCTTCTCGAAAATTGATCCATCAATTAGTATAAGATATTTTCGAAATGTCAACATTAGTGAAAATTCCCCAATCGATTTACAGTCTAAGGCTGTGTTCCATTTGGAAAATTTTCACTTGAATTTGACTCTTCGTAAATAAATTATAATGTTCAAAAATCCTTCTGTTGTTGATCGTCCGATTTTTGAGAAATAGTTTGTAAAAAATGATTCATAGTATGTCAGAAATAAGTCTGGTAGAATGGAAGGTTTATTTGAAAATTTTCCATCTGAAAAAAATTTAAGTGATAATTCACCAAATATGCCAGAGACTAAATGTAGGGCTGTTGGCAGTTGTAGTATAAGTATACTACAAGCAGTACTGCTGGTCCCACTATCGAATGGCATTTGCTAGATAAGATGAGGTTGCGACATAATTAAACAAACAAGCCCTACAACAATATGTTACTGGAAAAAATTCAAGGACTAAAACGGACGACATTTTCGGGCAAAAGGAGGATGTAGAAAAAATATTGAAAAAGGAGGACATGTTCGCCTTTAGGATACCATATGGTAACCCTAGTCCCATATGGATTTTCGTTATTTTTGAGATAACAACGCTATCCACTGTCAATTGGCATCTACTTTCATATTATGCGATAAAACTATCGATTTTTATAATTAAAAATTTGAAAACAACATGAAGTCAGTTTGTCCCATCAAGCAAAGTAGTTGCATATCAGTCCCATCCTGAAATTAAATCGTCCAGAGGCTACGTTACAGTTTTACTTTTTAAATCGCCATATTTTTCGCTGATATCCCAGCTGCATTGCTACTGATTTTAACTTGACATTTATCGATTAATTTACTATGATTTTTTTTAATATTTACATGGAAATTGCACTTCTTAACTTCAAATGCCATTTTCTCAATACCTACTTTTTCCATATGGGACTGATATGGGATTATAGGCAGTATAGTCGTTCTAACAGAAAAAAAGTTTCCGAAACCAAATAGAACTGGTTTCATCTTGGGCAGGATAGTGCAATAACTATTTTTTAAATCGTCATACCTAATACGTATTTTTACTAGAAATTTCTGAAATTTTCCCCGAGAATTCTTTTATTTTATGATATTCTCTCATTGAAAAAATACTTTGAATTTATATTTTTTTATAATATTGAAATTGAGATACAACAGATCAAATTGCCAGTTAGCATATATCGGCACAAGCTTTTTATAAGTTGACTATAACAATCTACAAAACAAAAATAAAATATCAAAGACTATCCGCAACGTCTAATGCCATTGGACACTTCATCGCCGAGAAAACGCTGACTGAACAGCTGTTTATCCTGAACGATGGATCGCACACTCGGATTGACTCAGCAGTCGATTCATCATCAGCCATAGACCTCTCGATCAGTTCAGAAATGTTAGCTCCCAAATTTATTTGGCGAACTTTCTCGGAAACACATCCCAAGTAACCAAAAGTTCCGCATTCAATTATTGAAATCACTTCCAAGTTCCATAAAGTTCAAATAATGTTCCGAGCAAACCTGCAAGTTCCATAAAGTTCAAATAAAATTCCGACAGGACTTTCAATTTCTATAAAGTTTGAATAAAGTCTTGATTGAACTTTCAAGTTCCATAAAGTTCAAATAAAGTTCCAACAGAACTTTCAAGTTCCATAAAGTGAATAAAAATCTGACAGAACTTTCAAGTTCCATAAAGTTCAAATAAAGTTCCGACAGAACTTTCAAGCCACATGAAGTAATCCGCACAAGTCTTTATTAGTAACAAAATTTAATGTACGTAAATATGAAATGATCAGTGGACCGAATAAATCATAATTCTTATATTTTTTTGTATTCGGTATGCGATCTACGATTGCTAACCACTGCACCACAAGTGTGTTGGAATACACCTTTTTAAAATTCATCAAGGTGTTGTGTTTCGTATTCAAGTCAGTCAGCGGGCACTGAAAACTCTAACAGTAGGCGGGACAACAGCTCACTTTAATATATGTCAGATGACGTAATGGTTCGTGCTGGGGCTCTCAAGTAGACGGACTGGGTTTAATTCTTCAAACAGCTCCAATTCTACTTCTAATGCTGATAAATCAATACACATTAATACCTGCCTTTAGAAATAACTTTCATAAAAGTGCGGACTAAATATAGAATTTGGCGTAGAGGACAAAAACTTTTTTTAATTTATTTTCTAAAAGTTCCGTTCAAGTTCCGCCAGAAGCTGCTTAGAATGCTCTTCAATTATGGTACCGGAACATTCAAATTCTTATAACGACTTAAAAATGAGGCTGCTTAGAATTCTATAGACTACCTTCAACCAAGCTGCTTAAGCCACAAATCTCGCGTCACTTTTCAAATAGACCAATGTAACAAATGTAAACAAATCGAGTTAAGCGATACAAACTATTGCTCTTCTGTCATTGTATGTGATACAAAAACATCCATCCAAATTTACTTTCATTTATTTAAGATAATCATTGATCAAAAATTGTCCAATGTACAGTTTGAAATGATGGATACATGATTGTTACTTCGGTCATTCGGACTGCCAACATGATTGGTGCTCATTTTCCAAAGGCGGGGCCAATCTAAAGTTAGGTACTATACTCTGAAATCTGAGAAAGGGAATCTAGTATAATGTAGACAAAACGTCCAATGTAACACTCATTGATTATGTCATTGAGAAAAATCGTCCAATGTAACATGTCCGATGTACAACTCGACTTGTCAAACCGTCCTATGTGGTTTTTTCTATGTTGTAGCATGAAATTCAAAGTAAAATTGTGATTTTACCGTTTCTTCTGAATTTTCAACGTTATTATACACTGACTACATTAAAAATAGTATTGCAAAATGTATTGTTTTTAAACAGTTAAAATAATAATCTGTCGAACTTCAACTTCGATTTTCTCAAAATGGTGGATATGTTACATTGGTCTATTTGAAAAGTGACGCGAGAAATAGCCTTTTATAATGGTCCTTTATGTTCTACTTGTTGCACTACCAGGAAAAAAGCACTTCAAAGGATTCAGAACAAAGTTCTGAAGATGATTTTGAAGTTGCCTCCCTGGTACAGTACTACCGAAGTACATATAATTTCGAATGTTGAGACTTTAGAACAAATGTCCGACAAAATAATTATTAATTTCAGGCAAAAATCGTTGCAATCTTCATTTGCAACGATTAATTCCCTTTATACTTAGATAAGATTTAGTTTTAGTTTTTAGTTTTAAGATATCAATTGCTATACTGACATGCAGGTTTAAAAATCCTGTTTAAAATACTAAAATGCCAAGGCAGGAACAATGTTAAAATACTTAGATATATATCATAACAATTAAGGCTGGTAAGTTACTGTAGTAACTGGAGAACCTAGGTTTGTTTTTCCTCTGTTCGGGACAAAACACCACTGCGACCAGTAATTTGATCTATTGTAGTATATCCCGTGTCCTTACTTTAGTGCATATCGTATTACTCCATCACTATTGAGAAATGATGAAGTATTCGGTTTTGATACAGTTGTCATTCTTGCCTTCATCGGAAGGAATCGATTCTAATTGAAAGGTCCCGCTATTTTTTACCCTTCGGAGTGTTGGAAACCCTCCAAAGGCGCGCCCCTTTGTCAGTCAAAATTATATTCCTTAGCAACAAAAATAAGCTATGACACCGATAATGACCATGCATCAAACCCTAGTCTTAACCACCTCAAACTAGGGAACAACGAATAGAAGATTAGGAATCACATAGATAAAGACTAACTAACTCATTTTTTCCTTGTTTCAAGATCATCCTCGGTGGACAAAGCCGAGTCTTGTCACTATCAACAAGGCATAAAAAGTAACAAGGACTAAGGTCTGTTCCTTTGATTACTGAAAAATCCTGTTCCCCTAGTTTGAAGTAGTCAAGACTATCGGTGGTAGATCTAACATCCCGTAACGTACCACGAAAAGGTGATCTACCCACGTTACGGGGCAGCACCAAGGTTAAAATGAAATGTAATTTATTTTGAATTTAGAACAAATAAAGAGTTAAAAACAAACAAAAAGAAATAAAAAGCGAATGATGCCAAGTGTCAATCACGGGTAGAATTCGTAGGAAAAATATCTCAAAGCCCCACTCGGCATAGGACGTAGTGTCTCTACATGTCCCGCCTCTATAGGGTATCCGATGCTCCGATAACTTCATCTATCCGTCAAGACTGCGCCACTGGAGCTGCTCAACAGAGTATGGCGTAATGGTATTTTTCCTAGCAGCTGGTGAACTATAATACAGTCGGAATTTTCTGGTTTGGCCACCACCTTAGCCCAACTAACGGATGCATTTCGATGATTTGATGTGTTTGTGATGATTTCACAAAAAAAAAACATATTCAATTACAAGCAGAAAAAGCATAACATATGTATTACGTACTAAATTTTTGTTTTTCTTTCTTCGAGAATTTCAAATGAAGCTCAAATGTTTCGAACAAATCAAGCTGAACATTCCATTAGGTCCTAAGTAACATTAAAAAACGGGGCCGGTGGTATTGTGGTAAGCAGGCCTGGGTTCAATCCCAGTCGGCGCCGCCGGGATATTCTGAGGCATAATATCTCTGATCATGCCTTCCTTCGGAAGGGAAGTAAAGCCTTTGGTCTCCGGTTCATGAGTTGATGGGTCGATAGGTAGGGTCCAGGTGTAAGAGCTGCCTCCCTGGCGTCGGTAGCATTGGTGCTCAGCACGGAAAATAAGATCGTCGGAAAACTAATCAAGGAAAAAAAAAAAGTAACATTGACAGATTCTCTTCATCGACTTTTTTTGTATCCCCACGACCATGTAAAGATATTCCCAGGGATTTTCAGTGCAAAGATCGATAGAAGAAGCTTTTATCTGGCATCTAATATGAAAAACACACCAAGAAACGGTTATGTGCTCAAGTTATCAACGAAAGAGAAAGCCGACGAGGAGAATCGATTAATATTACTTTGGACCTAATTCAATGTTCAGCTTGAAATACCAAATGTTTACATTCCTTACATATAATGCGCAGTCAAAAATGCGTTTGCTCATCCTTTGATAAAGTTTATGTTTGACTATCAGATTAAATTTGACATGAAATTTTGACATCCAGTTGCTTTTTAATTGGGTCATGGCCCAACCAGCAGAGGCCCCACTAAAAAGCAGCCCAAATATTAAAAGCCCAACCCGCGAATTTCGACTGCAGTGCCAATTCCGAAGCCAAATTCTCCAAAGTCCCATCCAGGGGTTAACTGTTGACGTTTTTTACTACACTCGTTTCGTTGTCGTGCGTGACAGTCTGTTTGTATTCGTACTCTCATGCTTTATGGGGTGTTTACATCTGTGCGGATTTACTCGATTTACTCGTGCTAGTGTACTCGCCAACTAGCACGAATTTCAATTGCTCCTGAAATTCCATGCTGGTAGACGCTGATGCCATGTTTATATTGTGCTAGTGAGCTTTTTTGCTAACAGTTAGCTCATTAGCGCTAGTGAAATAGCATAAGTTTAAACACCCCATTACCGTCGTCTCTCTCATACAACGCAAACATTCACGCAAAAAGAAAATTAACAAATAACTGTGTGATTTCGTTCTAATTCGTCAACTTGGTGAAAATTAAACCATTTATGATCAGAAATGTTATTACTAGGACATCGTTGCTTGCTATTTTCAGAATTCACACAAGCACAACATCAGCAGTTTATTATGAGAAAAACTAAAATACATCCATTCGTGACGGTCTTCAGCGACAGTGTCGTATGACAGAGCCTGTCATATGACATCTTAAATTGGTACTGTAATTTGATAGCTTGTTTTGAAAGTGTCAGAAGTAAAGGCAGTCGATTATCACAGAAAATGTGACGACTACGGTGACCGCTTATAAGACTGGTTCCATCATACATCCTGGAGAAAACGAAAATGATGAAGAAAGAAGATGATGAAAAGATAGAAGAATTAAAGGTGGAATGGATAGAGAAGAAGAAGTGAAAACAAAAGATGTAATGCAATAAGCAAGCAAACGACGAACCAGAAGCATGGCATTCGTGTCGGATTTCTTTTATCTGTAACCGATCTGTTTGAAGATGTAATGTCATTAATAAAATATTTAAAAAAAAAAACAGTTTTACCTAAATATTTGTCTACGGCAAAGTTGAAGTGATTAAAAACGTAATTTTAAACTACTCGAATGATGTGACCCATTGTTTCAATAATTTAAATCTTCCATTCAATGGCTCTTAATAAAAGCTACAACATCTCATGATTATTTTTTTTTTAATTTAGCGTCCCGCTATTTGAAATGTCAAAGAATAAGAGAAGCATATAAAACTTGACGAAATTGCTAAAAATGTTGGGAAAAAAAATTTCGCTATCGTACGTCGTGTTTTCTTATATTTCGTTAACAACAATAACCTTATTTGACGCACTATAAATATTCAAATAAACTCAATCAATAATGATGGATTGTTGAAGATTTCATTGCCGAGCACGTACTCCAGCTGCATTATAATCCTTAATTAATGAGTTTGGCCTTTCCGGAACAGCCATAGCCATGAAAGAACTATTTAATCAAATCAGTTCTTAGTTGATTCTTCAAAATAGTAATGTATTGTAAAGAAAGATGAATCAGTACACGTCTAGAGATTTCGATGTGGGGGCATAGGGTCATCACCGATTTAGTTTCTATTTGACCTTTCAGTAAATGGGATAGGCTTGCCCGACTGTCCGAAGAAATAAAATATCTTTTAGGAATTGTAACATGATAAACAACGGTTCCCATACAGCTAATGCAATTTCTAATCGAATTCCTGTTATTTTTTCCTTCCTTTCGGCTTCTTCGTTTTGGACAAAAAATAATTGGGAACACTATGAGCCTAATTTGACACAAACATCATATAACCTTGCAAAATCATGATAAAATTACATTAATAGTACCGGAACACCGTTGAAGCTTATGTTGTTCGAGTTAAAGACAATTTACTATTAATAATTGATTTTAACACGAAACCCGATAAAATCTGATAAACCAACTTTAAGCTTCTTTGTTATAACAGACGAATGTTGACTTTTTTTTTTCCTCTGTTCGGGACATAACACCACTGTGAACAGTAATTTGATCTATTGTAGTATATCCCGTGTCCTTAGTTTAGTGCATGTCGTTTTACTCCATCACTATTAAGAAATGATGAAGTATTCGGTTTTGATACAGTTGTCAATCTTGCCTTCATCGCATGGAATCGATTCTAACTGAAAGGTTCCGCTATTTATACCCTTCGGAGTGTTGAAACACCCTCCAAAGGCGCGCCCCTTTGTCAGTCAAAATTGGATTCCTTAACAACAAAAACAAGCTCTGAAACCAATAATGACCATGCATCAGAACCCTAGTCTTAACCACTTCAAACTAGGGAACAACGAATAGAAGATTAGGAATCACATACATAGATGAATACTAACTCATTTTTTCCTTGTTTCAATATCATGCTCGGTCCAGGCAACCCGAGGACTTATCACTATCAACAAGGCATAAAAAGTAACAAGGACTAAGATGTGTTCCTTTGATTACTGAAAAAAAAACTTGTTCCCCTAGTTTGAAGAAGTCAGGACTAGGAATCGGTGGTAGATCTTACATCCCGTAACGTACCACGAAAAGGTGATCTACCCACGTTACGGGGAAATGTTGACTTAGACGCTTGACAGATTTTTCGCTCATATATTGGCAAAACAAAAAGCTATCCACAAACAGTTTTTCGTAACGAATGTAAAGGTTGAGTGTTAATAAAATACTAGTGGTTGATCTTTCGTGAAATACTTATCTGAGTGCGGGTTCAATACAAAAGTCCGTCAAGTTTGGACCTACGTGAAATATGGTACCTCCACGGTACATGCTAAATGTATCGGGGGTAGCACAACGCTTCCCATCGATACTGAGGAAAATAGTGCAAGTGAAATTTAAGGGTGGGAGCTTGAAAAAGGAAAGGTGTTGATTTTTGAAGAGCAAAACGCCTACCGTGGAAGCACCATACTTGACGCAGTTAAGACAATTTCAAATTCAAACATGTTCTAAAAAATGAGAGTCTTACCAATTCAATCAATATTTTACACAGTAATAGTTCAGTAAATACAGAATGTAGGAAAAATAAATAAAACGTAAATATCTGTTAATTTCTTGATGTTATAATTAATTTCTGTTTGGTACTTTGGGTTCCTAACTTGACGCATAGAATCTGTAATGTGCCTTATTTGACGCAAGGTGTTCTTTATTTGACGCACTTAAAAAAATAGCTTAATTTCAACAAAAAACAAGTGTTTATTGAATGGTTGATGAAATATGGTAAATATACAAATCATTAAAGATCAAACAATCAATTTCATCTTCTTTGGAGCAGATTTAGGTTTATTTTCAAGACGTTTTGCTGCGGCCAATTTCTTCGCTTCTCTGGCTGCCTTTTTCTCCGCTCGAATTTGTTCTTCCTTCTGTTTGTCTGCTTCCATCCTTTCAAACCACGCTCTATACTCGTCGCTTGTAGCGACAGCAATAGGATTAGCTCGTCTACGTGAATTTGGTTTGGGCTCCATGTTTCACATAGAAAATAATAAGGGCCACTGTGAGCCTAAATTGACGCAAAACATTTTCGTTAAATAATGTGCTCTAAACATACTATATATTGCTGAATCAGCTGTTAAACGTAAAAAATACTTACAGTTTAATAGTTAGTAACGTATTATTACACAAAAACTGATTTTCTACGTGAAAACTAACAATAAACATTAAACTTGCTCCTTAGCGTTGTTGCTACGATGAGAAAAAAATGACGCATTTGACAGATGGCTTTTTCGTTTTGATTTTGATTGCTCTTATTAGCAATAAACAAAGTATGTTTTTTGTTATGAATGGGTGGCATGAGTGTAAACAAAGGACAGAAAATTACAATTTCGGTGCAATTCAAACCGAAACAGGAGTTATGATCGAATTGATTGGAAAGTGCGTCAAGTTTGGACCCGCGTCAAATATGGTGCTTCCACGGTACTTTCATAATCTAAACCGCATTTCTTGTTGTCTTCATTATGCTTCGCAGGAGCGGCCGTTTCCACCGCAGCCCGTGTTCAACCATTCAACAAAGACAAATGCTTCACACTGTTAGTGCTAGATGATCAAAATACCGACTGGTCAAAGTATTTCCGTGGCAAGCGCCTTCACGGAGACTACGATATACGGGTAGAGCAAGCGGAATTCCGAGAAATTTCTCTAACGGCCAACGCTGACGCCGGTCCTCTGGTGGCATTCAATCGCGGCAGCTCTAAACAGCCAAAATCCTATCGCCCGGATTTTATCCTCGTTCGCCAGGCACCTCGGGATGGAGCTAAGGACTATCGATCAACGCTGCTTGGATTGAAATACGGCGGTGTACCCAGTATTAATTCACTGCATTCGTTATACCAATTCCAGGTGAGCAACGATTGGTATAAATTTTAGAATCCATTTATTTTCCTGCATCACACAGACATGGTTATTAGGAAGCAACCCGAAATTAGTTTAAAAGTCTAAAGCAACCGAACAATTGTCCAAGTGCTATGAATGTTTGGCTTTTGCTTGGTAGCCTCAGGATTTTAAATTACCGCAGCGCACGCTCCGCTTCACATCTCCAATAAACGTACCCAGCACATCCCCATTCGATAACGATATACAAAACAATATTAGAAAAGCTTTGCTAAATGAACAAAACCAAAATACAAGAAGCTTTGTGCTACGATAATAAACAACCGACTGAACTGTAAATCTTGTTGGACTATTTTTCCTTTTGAGCATAATTTAGCATTGCAAATCATCACCTCAGCAAATTAATTTATCCCTTTTACAACTTCCACATGCACACAGGACAAACCATGGGTATTTGCACACCTGCTACAGCTCCAGCGTCGCCTCGGAAAGGATACATTCCCGCTGGTAGAGCAGACCTTCTTCCCGAACCCTCGTGATATGGTGAGTATTATTTGGTATATTTTTTGTTTAGGTTGGGCATCGGATATCCTTGAAGAAATTGGTATTTTGCTTGACAGATCTATTTTATTTATTACTTCAATTGTTTTTTTTTCCTTCAAAAATTATGCAACTCTTAAACACTAACGTTATTTGTACTAAAACATCATAGTTTCTGAAAGTACACAGGAGCTTCATACATTACTTTTCATATAAAAAATAATAAATATGCACATGAGGTTTGGGAAATAAATCATTAGCCGTTTACATTTTTAAAATAAATAGTATATGCTTCTTGACAATAAATATTATTAATGTTTATAAAATAGTAATTTTACAAAACAGCGATTCGATACCCATAATAGTCTTTATGGCTGGTAGAGGAGTGAATACAAATAGCATGAAAATAATTACAGCACAGAATAACTGACACCCTAGTCGTTGCTAGTCGTTCGTTCATTCTCGAGTGTTTGCTTTACACTTTCGATACATCGGTGATGGGCGCCAGTGACATTTGGCTGGAGCTCCGTCGATCAGATGTCCCCGGGTTGGAACGCACGATCCATAATCAGACTCACAGGTAGCCCATGGGTCCCAATTACATGCACCGATCGATACATTACAACTGCCAGTATGACAATGCTTGATCTTGCACGGGCAACCCTTGCGGTAGATGCCAGCCAAACCACGCTTTTCTACAATCTTCAGATCCGAGTATTTGCGCACAAAGCTGCACAGCCCAACGTGAATATCTCGCGCGGCGATCGCATACAGTTGGTTGACTTCAAGCTGCAGTCCACACATGGAATCCGTCGGTGGCGTTATGAGCTTTCCTTGCTTGAGTAGCTTTTGGGCTCGCAGAGACATCTGTGGAGGAAAGAGAAAAATATATTGAAAGCTTTTATCGTAAGCGCTATGCGCACCATCTATTGGGGTAATGTTCCTCATTATGTACCTTATACTCCTTTTTTATGGCGATCTTGTAAACGTTATTACCGTCATGCTTTCGGTTAGACTTTCTAAGAACCTGCGCCACAATGACTGAAACAAAAAAAAAAAGACGATTGTTGAAATATAACAAACTTATAAGCAAGTAATTTATGACTTAGTCAATAAATTTAACTTAAATTTACACCTGTTGCGACTAGGTGTTCCAGTAATGGTGCAATCCTAAAATGTAAATCCCATAAATAGCAATAGAAACACAACACAATAGAAACAGATTGACGTAGGTAGAGCACATACCCTACGCAAAAAAAATGAATTGTTGCTTAAATGTACACCTTGTATTTTGAGCTACAAATGGCAAAAAACGAGCTTGTTAACCCTTTCCTTCCTCACAGGTGATCCACAACTTTTCGTCAAATACAGCCTAAAATAGTTCAATTGATTTAAGCTTGTATGTGTAATCATTATTTTCATCCAAATCTATTCTTGTTGTTTCAGCATTTCAACTATTGAAAAAAAAAATTAAATTATCAAGTTAAATTTGTTCTAGCACTTTTTTTAAAATGCATTTTTCATTTAAAAATAACGCAACATCTTCTGAACGGGATACTTGTAATACAATATTGCCAAGTTTTGCGGTTCCGCATAAAAAATAATCAAAAGAAGAGCCTAACCACCTATTCGGGGAATCAGCCGTCGTTATGTGATATGGTGATGTGAACACGACGTAAATTATTCTACGAGTAATCTAGAAAGAGTTTACAAGAAACCCTCGACAAACACACACCCCGCGCCCACCCCACCGGTATGAAAGTGCGAGTAAGTTTCTGGATTTGTATGGAATCTATTTTGTCGCCGTTATCGATCGCTCCTGTGACAAAACTGATGATGTCAGCATCGTAGTAAGCATCCACACACACATCCTGTCCATGAAATTCCTGTTAGAATTCAAATCACGTGTGTCCAAGGTGATAATCAAAGGTTCCGCAGAAGGAAGAAGTGTTAGTTTGTTTACTAAAATGAACTAAGACGAATGTGTTTTGCTATAATTAACACTCCTGTTTATTCGCGAAATTCCCATCACTTGCGTAGGAAATCGATTAGGCAAGGCATTTGTGACCAGAATATATAGGTACCTTCCATCCGTAAACTTTTTTTTTGGCAATATTAACGGCTAATACTAGCGGACCGTGAGTTCCATCCCACCTGTGATTATCCGCCATGACGTGTGTGCATTTTCCGCTTTATAGGCACCGTTAAAGGTTGATTATCCTCGTTCATCACGAGAACCATGTCCATAAGCGATTAACTTGTACAGCTTTTCACTAAAATTTAGCGATATATTTAATGTACTTTGTTTTACACAAGCAAAACAAAGTACATCACATTTAATGTACTTTGTTTTGCTCGCCTGGATCATATGTTGATCTATGCTTTGAAGTTAGATGCAAGGGGACGCGGAAGTATTTTTTTTTTTTCTAAAAAATCGGAGGTAATTGTCATGTGACATAGCAAGTACATCTATATTTAACGAAAGAGGACCTTACTCGTTCTTTGGAAACTTTACATCCAGAGGTGGCAGACTCAGCGCTGCGAACCAAAGTGTGACTCTGAAGCATATTGAAAAAAAGCCCTGATTCATCAGCGTTAGAGATTTGATCAGCAGATTAATTCTCTCCTTCGAAACACATCTTTTTGAATGCTTCTACACTTCTTAAGTCACTCGTCAGCTTCTCTCCAAAATTCGTTAAATTTCTAATACCATACATTTTCTTAATATAACGAACCCATATTTTGAACTGATCCTGGAGAAATTGTCAGCAATTTCTAATTCAATAGTGAATGTACGAGCTTTCCCCCACAAGAAGACTTATGATGACAATGTCTTGTCGTGTCCGGATCACTATCAAGTCAATCATAAACAGTAAAGCATATAAATAGTAGACAATAAGTAGAATATGAATTTATATCATTAAAAATATAAACATTGTAACGTGAATAACGTGTTTTAACCATACTAATAACTTAGAATTTTGTCTTTGTGCGTATTACTCATCATTATCGGATACAAATTTATAGTCAACTCACCCTTACTCCATTTATCTCTGTCTTTCTCTCTCTCTCTTCATAACGCGATATTCTCCCAACCAGGAACAGTTTTTGTTCTCTTGATTTTCTGTACTGCCTAACTCGACAGGTTATTTACTATCGAACGAAAGACATACGAAATAAAAAGATATCTCAGTGATAATTTATGTTCTGTTGGAAACAAAACGCGCCTAAACTCATTGCAGATATCGTTCCCATAAGAATTTGGGTAGGTATTGGAGTCCGTTTGTTCCGGGATTCGACGCAAAATAGATCCAATGGACATATCACTCTCAGTAACGTTAAACCACATTTTGATGTTTAAGGCGTTTTAAATTTGATTTTTAAACAAAAATACGAACAACAGCGAAAATACTGGATGAACCCTAGTTGGGATTGTTCATTAGAACGAAAAAAAGAAGCAATCGAAAATGCCAGACAATTGGGTTCTTTAATTTTGAAAATATATCGTTTTGAATCGTTTCTAGTACATTTGGTGAAAATGCTAGTTCAATCCAGTAGTAGTACAAACGCAATGAGCTGGATTACCGAGGTGAAGCAATCACTCACACAACCACTGTACGATACACGCAAGTACACGCAAGTAGTGACGTCACTACTTGCGTTTACGTTGATTTTTTGGTTTACTAATACAACCCTATTTCACGATCTGCGCCACCTCTCTCTGTATCTCATTGGTACAAACGAAGTGACAGCACATCCCTGGCAAGACTAGTACTCCCTTTTTATGGCACAGACCTGTTGGTCCATATTAGAAGACTAGTACTCGCTGAAGCCACCACCGATGGTTGTGGTGTTAGTGTTGACAACACGTTTTTAAGCTACATTCATGTATACCGCATGGATATATCGCGTTAAAAGTTTTGAATGAAAAATAAACATTATTATAAGATAAATTAATACATTGATACATTGATACACTTTTAGGCAACTTAAACAGGGCTTATGACACAACAAAGATTTAAAAAAAATTCTTCCCGCCACTCGCGACAAACTTTCCTAACAATGAACGCATGAACAGAGCTTGCTTGCGAATATTTGCAGCAGCTGTCAAATGTTGACGTAAAATCGAACCAGAGAACCAGAATTTTTCGGCTTCACACAAAGTATATGGGAATGACATTTGTGTCATAGATGTGAGTGACAGACGGAGCGGCTCGAAAACTTTGGTGACTAACCTGCTATTTCAATTTTTCAGTGAACGGCGCCGGTGGTGTAGTGGTAAGCGTGATTACCTCTCACCCCAGCAGGCCTGGGTTCAATCCCAGTCGGCGCCGCCGGGATGTTCTGAGGCATAACATCTCTGATCACGCCTTCCTTCGGATGGGAAGTAAAGCCGTTGGTCCCCGGTTCATGAGTTGTTGGGTCGATAGGTAGGGTCCAGGTGTGGGAGCTGCCTTCCTGGCACGTCGGTAGCATTGGTGCTCAGCACGGAAAACAAGATCGACGGAAAAAACAAACCAAAGGAAAAAAAAAAAAAAAAAAAAATCAGTGTACCACATGGCAACACTACTACTGGATTGTACTAGCATTTTCACCAAATGTATTAGAATGTTTTGGTTCTATCTCTTTCACTCTACTCAAAACTGAATTGCATAAAAAAATGACACACTGTCAAAGAATCATTGTACACAAAATCAACTTTGTTCAAATCAAAACAAAAAAAAACTAACCCATCTGGTGGATGATGGCACAAGCTTCCAAGAAAATTCTATTACAGTGAACCACATTATTTTAATGGATTTCTTCGCCAGTTAGTCGTCTGTCACTTCGTTTGTGGTAGTAGTGTACATGTGGTACAATCCAGTAGTAGTGGTGTTGCCATGTGGTACACTGAAAAATTGCAATAGCAGGTTAGTCACCAAAGTTTTCGAGCCGCTCCGTCTGTCACTTCGTTTGTGCTTTCATCTCGATTTTGTAATCAAGATTTAAAGCAAAATAATAACTTCACTGTTTGACACTAAACTAACAAACTGACAGCTCGCTCCCATACAAAGTGACACAGAGGGGCGCTAATACACAGCAAAAAAAAACGTAATATCGATCAACGTAATTCAACAAGATGTATGAAATAATGATGTAATAGCAAAAAGCAGATACAATATTACATCAATGGACGTAATTTTGTTCGCAAAATCGATGTACATCGTCCAACGTAATATTACACGTCGGAATGATCTCTGTGCAGCTGTTTGGATGCAATATTCAACAACTTTTTTTTTTCTGTGTAAGGCGATTTTTGCAAATGTAATCGTGCTTATTTAAAATAGTTCCAGTGTACCAAAATTGATGAAATTTTGGGTTTGGGTTCCATTTTTAATGCAGATTATGATTATGCATTTTCCTCAATACGCTTAAAGAACCTAATTGCGAGGAAATTTGCATACAATAGAATCCTCATACTTTGGTACAAAGAGAACCTCGATATAACGTATGTAACTTTTGCTTTATTATAACGAACGTTTGGATAACCTAAAAACTAAAACTAAATATTTGCTAGGAAACTGGTTAGATCGTAAAAATATGTAAAAACTGTATATGGAAATATTCTGATTGAAATTTACTATTCTTCAAGAAAATAGAGGCAAGAAGTATTTCAGCCTACACTTCAGCCTAAGCGCCTATTTATGGCCTACCGAGCAGAAAAAAAACAGCCTACTTCCTCATAACTCGATATTGGAGAGACCATCGAGTTATAGAATAATTGACTTAAAGAATAAAAATATGTCCTTAAGTAATTTAAGAATAGGTATAATAGGGGTCTGACCTTATTAACTCATATGAATTCAAATAATGGTTCAAAATCCATTAGCGGGAGTTCTGTGTACATAAGTCTGAATAGGTACAGACTTAGATTTTTTGCCGACATTGGCACCACCGGGCTCGGTATTTATTTTTACTAAGATCTCAGCAAAATGTATGTGTGTTAGCCGATATCTCGGCAAAATTTCCGTTTGTTAACTGAATCTCGGCAAATTTTTCACTGAGATCCAGCGAAATAGGTTACCGAGCTGCTCGGTGGTTCCCTCGACAAAAAAAAATCTAGGTGTGTACCAAGGGGTAGGTCACTCCACACACCAATCTTGGGTCATATTTTTTTTTTCAGTGTGCCGATTGTACCCGTCATGGAGCAAGCTCGGTATTTCTGAAACCTTAAATGTTTTGGTTTGAAATCGCAAGGATGAATCAGTCTAGCGGCACTTCGGTTTTAAATCTATAACTGAACCGAGAAGTGAACTGCTGGTCTGAGTTCCTCTGGTATATTTAATTAGAGGATGTTCCTGAGTATACAGCCAAAAAGCACGTAATGTTGTGAACTTCAGTGACCAGCAGTGATTCCATTTTATTTACAACATTCAAATGCCTACGAGAGTGTGCCGAGGGGGGGGGGGAAAGAATGTGTCCAAGCTGTGCCGAATAGAATTGCGACACAATGTGCTGAGTGACTTACCCCTTGATGTGTACCCTATCCGAATACAGTCAATATTAATACGCAATACAATCAACCGGCAGCACTCATATTTTTATCACTGCACTGGTTTCTTTCAAATTGGCTCATTATAAATGGTAGTGCCCTTATATTTCACACTGTCGTTGTATGTCAAAATGACGTTTCACATTCTCTAAACGGTAAGAAAAAAGTATCCAAATGTTAGCTATTTTCACTCATCACGGCATTATATTGCAGGAACCCAAAAGTAGATAAAGCGCGTCAAAGTAGTTTTCATTTGCTTGTGTGCAATTCGTACGGAATTTTCCACTAGCTTTCTACCCAAAAGTAAGTTAGTTGTACCCAAAAGTAGGTAAATATAATTATACTCAACGTTGCACTGATAAAATTCCACACATTTTTATTGACGAATTTCCATGTCAAATTTCACATGAATTTCATATGACCACACATAAACAGAATCCACTTAGAAGCACACCTGAAATTTATGAGTCAAATGAGTAATATGTGTGGTTACACATGGCTTTTATGTGTACACATATTAAGTATGTGTCAGACACATACACGCAGAAAAATTGATTTTTGTTTCAGGGCCTAATGTATTTTGTTATTGATTCAAAAATATTGTATCACTATTTCAACAAAACATATTTTTGAATCAACAAAATAGTTTTTAGAATCAACAAGCAGATTATTGACTCTACAACCGGTTTGTTGATTCAAAAATATTTTTCGTTGAATTAACCGAATAACATATTTGAAACAATATCACAAATATATTAGGCCCTGAGTCAAAAATATATCCATTTGAATTTAAAAACCATTTCTCTGCGTGTAGATATCATTTGTTGTTCACATTGCAAAAATTCATGTGTGGGACACATAAAAACAATCTTTGAAATTTTATTAGTGTGGGTTCCCACACTACTACCCCTGTTGGGTGGTTTTGCTCCTCCGTTTTTGACAACATTAGAAGGAGAAAAGGAGATAAACTACCGTGTAGTGATGTCCGATTTTTATTCGAACAATCTTTTTTTTTTTTCTTTTTTTTCATATTTTATTAGCGAGATTTTTAGCTCGTTGGTTAGTTCATCTCGTCATACGATTATTCGTTTATATCATGCCAAGTAATCAACTGATTGGCCGTAATTAACATCAATCACCGTTTCGAACATGTCTTGCACACTCAGTGGTGGAAAAGTTATAGTATAGCAAACAAATCGAAAGTTATGAATCGAACAATTATAAAAATCGGACATATTCTGGAACATTTATTCATGTGGGACAATCCATAAATGAAGCAGCATGTTTAGGAACAATTTTAAACAACCCCCACCCCGCTTCCCCCTTGTAGAGTATTTTACTGTACCTAATACATGCCCGGTCACAACTTCTGAACCACCAATTTTAGGTCCCCTTCGTAGTGTTCCTATACCTATACCTTATATTGACGCTACGAGGCAGATCTAAAATTAATGAATATATTCTGCATTATTTACGCATGGTCCCAAACGAGGTCCCAAAGTATTGCATCATACGAGCATCGACTTTAAAGTGCTTACCATATTCCGCATCACAGTAGGCTGACTGTGCGTGCTCTGGCAGACAACTGCACGCTTCTGTCGTGCTTAGCTGTAGAATCACACCCAGCGTCACCAGCAGCGCAACTGTTATCATGTGGTAGAGATTCATTCTCTTGAGGACCATGCCGGACGGACACCTATGGGGAGTAGAGAAAGAAAAAAATGCAACATGTTAATCAATGTCTACTGCGGTGGTCATTTGCTGTTGTATATTACGAAACTTAATGGCAGAAAACATTCATCATCATCGTCATCTTTTTCACCACCGTATGTAAATGGTAACCCAAGGCTACAAAGATTGATTTGGCTTTTCTGAATGATCGTATTGGCATTTTGAAAATCAGGACTGATAATTAAAATACAACAGCCAGATTTGTAACTCAGTTATAGTTAATGAGACCAATTCCAAGTGATTTTTTTTTCCTTGATTTGTTTTCCGTCGATCTTGTTTTCCGTGCTGAGCACCAATGCTACCGACGCCAGGGAGGCAACTCCCACACCTGGACCCTACCTATCGACCTACCAACTCATGAACCGGGGACCAACCTCTTCCAAGTGATGTGACATGCAAATTTTCAGCCCGTGATTACTCTTTTAATTTAAAACTTATAATGGAAAATGCATAAATGATGTAGCATTTTAAGGTAATCAACCATGTAGAAAAATACGCTACAATGAGGAGGGGTCCAAAGTTGGTGCTTCATCAAACGTACACACTAAGATTATTTCACCGAAATCTCGACAGCTGAACGTTCGGTAAACAGTTCGGTGATTTTTCACAGATTTCCTGTAATTTTTCACCGAATATCTGTGAAAAATTATAGGAAATCTGTGAAAAATCACCGAACTGTTAACCGAACGTTCAGCTGTCGAGATTTCGGTAAAATTTCACAGATTTCGGTAAAATAAGCTAAGTTTTTAGACAAACGTTTAACGTTTGTTTACGTTTTATGAAGCACCAGCTTTGGTCCCCCTTGCGCTTGTAGCGTATTTTTGTACATTGCTGGTCACCCTAAAGTGCTACGTCATTTATGCATCTTCCCTAATAAACTTTATAATATGTGCACAAATAGAAAGTAGTTATGGATACAGTCACTAATAAATGCTACTACTGTGTTACCTGGTTTATAACGAATATACGTTGTATACGAGTACTCCGAATACCAAACTCGTCTAATTTTGCATAGCATTTACAATGTAAAATTAGACGAATTATACGTTGTATTTGGGGTACTCGTATACAACGTATATTCGTTATAAGTCAGGCAACACAGTAGAGTGCGCACATTATAAGTGCGATCATAGGTGCGGAAATGCTTATAATAGTGCGCTTTTACATTAAATTATGTCGGTGTCTTCGGCGCACTTATTCCTTGGTTCATAAGGAATCGCAGAAGACACCAAAACGATTCAACGTAAAAGCGCACTTTTATTAGCGATTCTGCACTTTTGAAGAGAATACAATAGAATACAATTGTGTACTAAATACAATAATATGTACACAAACATTAAATGCCTCTTCGTTGAACCCATGACCACGGCATCCCAAGTAACCAACAAGCCCGCTAATTCGCTTTTTTGCAATATAAGGCTAATATGCATCTAATATAAAGCTTAGCATGTCCTATGTTAAAAATGTGTGTACGGAAATATTGGTTCACAAAATTGTTGCATGCTATACGAAAAATTCAGCTGGTATCGTTAATTTGCAGGAGTGAGCAGTTTCACCCTAATGAAATGTTGGCACTGATATATTCTTAAAATTCTGGGATAGCATCAGCGCATCATTGAAGTTGCTGCCAGAGTCTGGGAGAAAATGTGTTGATTAAAATTAACATTGTATGATGATCACTTAATGATTTTAAGTCCTTTTTCATCAAAATATTAAGCGTACATGTCTTTCAATCGATGCGTCTTCTACCCCCTCAATTATTTACATTTACAGAATTTCGATAATTTCACCGCCAGTTTCTCTACTGTCTTTTAAGACATATTAGGGGCCATCGAGTTATAGAATTATCGAGTAGAAGAACAGTCCTATAGGAAATCTCCGTCATAGTAGCCATAAAATCAATTATTAACTATGGTCCTATCGAATTAGTACACATTGAGTTGTGGAGATTTGACTGTAGTTACATTTCGACGCATTAATTCAGCGATTTTCATATGAATTCGTGCATCTTGCTTCATAACACTTATCAAATGATCGGTGTTAAGTAAGACCGGACTAGATGAAAAAAAATTGTTTTGGAGGAAAACGAATTAAAAGTTTGCCTAGTAGCATTGTTTCTTAAGTAATGGGACAATCCGTTTGGCTGTTTCTCTTGACGTGTGCAACAGTTACCAAATCTTACAAAAGTGAAATGTAGCTGAGGATATTCTTGACCCGTTTTCATTTTTTTTTTTATTATTTTGCTACTAAGTCCCCTCTGACTCAACGCCGATATCAGGCGTCTAGTTTCCTGAGTGTAAAAATATTTTTAACCAGGCCAGCAGTAACATTCGCGTTTGTTCTGTTTTTATTTTGAATTCCAATTGCATTTCTTCTTCCACCCAACGAGAATGGCCTGTACTTTTAGATGCAGAAAAATGCACAGCATTGAGTATACACCAGCAACAAGTGTGCCAGCTGTTCAAACCTGTTGGGAAGTTTTTGCTCAAAGAGTCTTTTGTTATTTATACTGCAGCTCAGAAATTCAGGAATTACATCAAATTTTGATTTTTTTTTTGCAGAAAGGACGTTTTGTAATTCCGCAATTGTGAATTAATAATTCTAATGTGATTATCAATAAATAACTAGTAATTTATTAGTTATACCGTAGCACTACGTATCAGCTTAACAAAGTGAACATTGATTGGATTTAAATAAAATAGTAATCAAAATGAGACCATCATCAACAAACAAATATACACTGTAATACATAGTTTCCCATAAAAATATGAATCAAACAACTCCTATCAACGCTGTTGGTTAACTCTAGACATTGAGTTGCTTTCTGTTCCGCTCTCTGAAAGGGCAATAAATAGCGCAATTATAATTAATGACGAGCACTGACAGGACTTCAAGAGCAATTGTTGATGATGCAACAATAGCCATCTCTTCAATAAAACTATCAAATCGATTCACTTTTATCGATTTCTTCAAGAAAATAAACATCTCCTATGGGAAATGAGCTATATGGGCTAGTTGCATATTATTCTCTAGGTCAGACTGCACAGACTTGTAACTTGAAATAAAATGTAATGATTAAATGAAATACGGTCGTTGATTAAAACAGTGACCACGTGATACATTGCCTCTTTTACGCTACTATGTTACCCCCAATAGAGTGAGACAATTTGACCCTTCATATACTTGTGGGCAAATTATTTGTGATGTTGTGTGTTGCATTATACTTGAAGTTCAGTAGTTTAATTTTAACAACAAAATAGTTCCACTTCAAATAGGTAAACAGCACGGTACTCTCTGTATGTATTTTTATAAAATCGTTGATGGTATTGAAATTTCATTAGAGAGCGAATTGTTAAAAAACATTATTTATAAATTTTCTCTACAAACAACTAAACCAAAGCACGTGGCCTTCGTATTCGGTTTAAAGGCAAGAATTTAGAATACACACTATTTTGGTTACATAGGCATTTAAATGTTACGCAACACAAAACGATTCATTCACCAATCCATTTCACGAATAGTAGGACAATATTTATTTTCCTAATGAAGAGGCCATTCATTACTTTGGAGGAAAAGATGTAGGCTGTAGGTAAACAATCGTCACCAACGAAATTCTTCCAGCAAATTCCTTTCTAAATAACACATCACCGATTCGCGCTTCCCCCAAGAGGCACACGCTCAGCACTTAATTCCGGGCAATCCGTCCATTCATCAGCCTACCAACCAACTGGGCGCGTTCATTTGTGTGTACGAGCTGCTGAAAACAAAACCACCAGAAATATGACTCAATTAATGTCGTATTTTTATTGCGTCTTCTTGAGAGAACGGCGTGGTTCCATTTGATTTCATCGGTTAAATATAGCATGCGAGATCATACCGTGTTATACACAGCGCTACGCTAGCTGATTGTGAATCTGCTACGGTATGTACATCGCATCAACCACTGTTAAACCGAATGCATCATCATCCTATGACAAAACAAAAAGCGTAGACTATTCGGGAGCAAACTGAACAGATGAACTTGAAATTTGTTTACATTTTAAATTATACGACTCCCACAATATGAACGTAATTTCAAATGAGGATTCCTTTTAGAGTCAAAAATCATGTGTTGCTACCTGATATACCTGATTCAATCTAGGGGTCTTGTTTTTAAAAAAAAATCTAGACTTGTAGCCACATCAATTCCCAGCAGCTAGGGGTGATGCCATAAACGAAACACACATCACACCTCGCAATCATTTTCACCCAAATTTATTTGCATTTCCTGGAAACAATCCCGCTGTGTATAAACACAGTACTAAACGGAACGGTAGAGTGCAACCCTCATGTTAACGGGCCCGTGCAATGTTTGTATTATTGCTAAATTGTTCAAACAATTCGGCTTGCAAAACGTACCTAGTACCAACCAGTACTTATTAGGGAGAATGTGTTCCACATTATATTGAAAGGGCGTGCAGTTTCCTTTCCCGTTCCAGACTGTTGATCGGCGTGCTTCAAAAGTAAAAGTCCACAGAAAAATGCAAATTTAGTGTTGAGTGTATGCACCAGGGCTTGATTACGATGAGAGCAATAATTTATGGATTTTAACGAGCGAGTACCAAGCATCGAATAAAGCGTATAATGGACGCCGTATGGGACAGTGTCCGTAAATAGGTGTTCACGAAAGCTTGGAGCTTCAATTACCAAATTGGGTAAGACGCAATTTCAATGGATCATTGACATTTGGTCTAGTGGGAAAATCACAAACAAATTCCGTAATAAACCATCTGGATTTCCCCTTGTAAACACATTTCATTTGCCTGGGTAACACATATCAATGAACTGAGATTTACGACCTATTCAACACCAAAATCCATTTTATATATTATATAGAGGCTTAGAGACACCTACATTATACTTGAATATATGTTTAAAGTTTTCACATTTTCTATAGTCATTTTGATGAATAACGGAGTTATGATGAGCTCATCAAATTTGATTAAAAAAATATGTAAGGATTTGATACTTACTACCCTACAAAAATGGCGTGGAGTACACAAAAATTGTTGCTTGTTTCTTGGACCATATTTTATGATATTCTACGATCAAATTTTAGGTTAGTTAGTTTTCACACAAAGAATACATTTTTCATAATTTGACATATATCTTATAGAAAAAAGACTAAGCTTACAAATGGCGTACTTAGTTTCTAAATTTGAGCGAGGAAAACTTATAAAAAATATTTGTTTTGGAAAAAAAAAATTAAATGTTGTGGCCTAATTTAATAAAGCCACCAAAAATACTAAACATGCCGAATGAAAGCCCGAACGTATTTTTTTCGAATGGTATGCAAATATTAGGATTTATCGCAAGAATATTTAGAGATTTATTGATTTAAATCATCCAAGAATTACAAAACTTGATCTTTTCTAAAACTAAACTTCTAAAACTGTTTTGAACTTATTTTTAACATATTGAAGAACGATTTTTCTAAGTTCATTGCTAGAGCTATGGAATGAATTGCCTGTCGTAGTAAAATGTCATGCAAAAGATCTATTTAACTACAAATGAGTAAAATGTAGGCTAATTTAATGCATTATACATATTTCAAAAAATATTAATCTTAGAGACAGTTTACTCAAATCATTTAAACTTCTCTGGTCCAGAACCGTAAGATTAAATAAATGTTTGTGCGCATCCTGAAAAGTCATAGCTCATTGCACATTATAGGGCAAGTATGCCAGTTTTGGCACAAGTGCTCCGCTTTTGGTAGACGCTAGGGCCTAGGGAATTTGAAACAAGTTTCCATCATTTTATGTGCTATAACCTCGTAACAGAATCGTAAGGGCCTCACTGCGATGATCGATTCTCTTCATAGATTTTCTTTTTGGATTACTACAATACAGTGAAACGATTTTCCTAAATTATCACAATACAACGTAGTGAAAGGTTGTATTAGCACATGCTGAGGAAAGTTAATCCAGAGGAGTTATTAACAAAAGAGGAAATCGATTAAGATAATCGATCATCTTAGTCAGGCCCTTGTGATTGTGAACGCTAGATATGTTTTATCTTTGTATCAAAATAAATAATGTTGCGAATGCAACATTTACAAATTTAAGATAGGTTCAATTATTATTTTATTGTCACGTTCAAAGGAAAGAAAACATATAAATGTTCAGAATTGATTGGAAATGCTATCTAACATGACTCTTTAGTGTGATAATTTAGCCGCAGACAGTATAGAGTTCTCCAGATGCACAAAAGTGTGCGTGAGACCGCGCGCTACCTTTTTAAGTAGTTGTGATAGCGCGATAATTTTTGGTTGTTCTTCTTCTTCATTTTCATATATAGATATTGGATTTTAGTGTTCGTGAAATTGCGCTTGGAGATCTCTATATGAGCAAGTCAAACGCGCACTTTTTTGCCTGTGGGCCTGAATGTATTGGTGCAATACGTTCTCACTCGGCTTTCATTCCGCTTCGCACGATTCGTTTCTTTCGTTCACGCAATCACCCTTGTAGTGACGTCATAACGTTTGTTTCGATCGGCCCTTGCATAGGAAATTTAATATGGATTATAGAATTCATATAGGGCTTCGGCATGACAGACTATTTTCGGCAACCCAAATTGAAACGCTAATTTCACTGGATTTTCTTACGAAAACACTTTGCTGAATGCATTCGAACGATTCTTTAGGCTTTAAGGTCAATTTGATTATATTTTTCCCACTTAGAAAAAGCAATGCAGAGTTTTCTTGAAAAAAAACACGCACTACAAAATGCTGCCGATTTCGAGTTGCCGATGAAAGCACAGCTGTTTAACACGCAGCTCAAATAGAAAGTTCGCCGAATAAAAAGATGTTGCCCGCTCTCACTAGGTAAGATTGGAGCTTTGTTAAAGCGTTTCAAAACAGTTTTTGACAATTATTTCGACTGAAATTGATAGAGCAACTGGCAGCAAAAGATTTTAAACAAACCAATACTGCATATGTGTGCGTTCCTTAGAGAAAAAGGATATACAAAGATGGTCGCTGCTTAGGTTGCCGAGAATACGTAAATTCCCCTATGTTTCCAAAATTCATTGATGGCCACAATTCATTAATCTGCCACTAAATGTTGAGATAATTTATTGATTATTTAATTAACACACTGTATGCCATGAAGAAGCAACCTGTTTGTGAATTTTGCCAGTTTTCAAGTAAAGAGTTACCATAAAAAAAAAACAAATCGTCAACTGATATTTCCGGCAACTTAACAAAAGAATACAATCAAGCAAAATCATCATGCAAAAATAGCTAGGATTTCCAGTGAAAACTAGATGTATGAGCGGTCATTGCAAGACAGTCTATATTACATTATATAAGCCATAGTATGTACGGGGTATTAGATAGCATTTCCAAACAACTCTGAAAATCTTAAACTTCACGTATGAAGTAACATAGAAACACTTTGAATATAAATGTTGTCAAGTTAACCTCTGCAAGTTGTCATTACAAAAGCCCAAAACGTAAGTGATAACCAGAGCACCGATCATCCGCATGTTAATTGAATGACATGTATTTCTCAATTGAAGATCATCCATGCTTAACCATAATTTTCAGTAGACAGAAGAAGCAGATCATCCCACTGCGTCCTAGCAAGAAGTACGGTCGACTTGTTTCGCGCTCCGTTGTTTTGGAAGTTTTTTCGGTATTCGCTTGATATAATTTATCAGTTTTTTTCTCACTAAGTGACTCCTGGCATAGTTCCCGGTAAATTGATCGAAAAGTGAGTTTTTTTTAGTAGAAAGTGTCATTTTCGGAAAGATTAATCCGTGCTATTGGAAATTCGCAAACAAATTTGGGCATCATCGTTGCGTGGTCACGCATACGCGCTTACGAATACCCGCTCACGTATCATCATCATCGAGTGTGAGCACCCGTTTCTACATCTACATCGTTCATCAATCATCGTGCGCCTGTGTGCGCTGAGTACCGAGCCTCGATCAAGTGCACCACAACGAAGGTCATCCACGCAGCGCGTCTCTTCCAGCCATCTGTGTAAACGCCTACACATATAACGCTCGGTGGTAGTAGTATAGGATTATCAGATAAGTTTTTGTTTTTTCTTGTTTCTTTTCCTCCCCCATTAGTTAAATTTTCATTTTGTATTTCTGTGTTTGTAGTGTTTTCTGTGTATTGTGTCTGTGCGTTCAGTGGGAGAGCGTTTTGCGCTCCCACTAGTTGAACAAAATGGATGTTTTGTCAGAAGACGACATGGATGACCATTCATCTAAGAAAAATGATGATGTCATCCCTGGTTCGTCGTCTCAGTCTGTCAATGGGCAGGATGAGAAAAGCACCAGATTGCGGGCCTACCCGAATGACTCGACTGGCCCATGGGTTGTCTATTTTCAGCCCAAAAACAAACCCTTGAATGTTGTTCAGATATCTGATGATCTGACAAAGCGATTCTCTGCCGTGACCGAAATAACGAAGGTTAGGCACAACAAACTTCGTGTGACCGTCGCTAACCTGAAACAGGCCAATGAAATTGCTGTTTCCCAGTTTTTCACACTGGAATATAGGGTGTACATTCCAGCCTCTGATGTGGAGATCGAAGGCGTGGTCACTGAGGCGAGCCTGAACCCCGAGATACTGGAGAAGCAAGCGGTTGGCCGATTCAAGAACCCCTTGCTTCCTCCGGTAAAGATACTGGCCGTTCATAGAATGAAGTCAGTATCGCTCAGCGAGGGTAAAAGGAGTTTTACCCCCACAGACTCGTTTCGGGTGACCTTTTCTGGATCTGCCCTTCCTCAATACATCGAGCTGGGAAAACTTCGTCTTCCTGTGCGGTTGTTTGTACCTCGGGTCATGAACTGCCAGAATTGTAAGCGGTTGGGACATACGGCCTTCCACTGCGGCAACAAGGCACGCTGCTCCACATGCGGGGAGAAGCATGAGGATGGCGCCTGCGCAGCTACTGCACCAAAATGCGTGTACTGCAACGGAACTCCTCCTCATGCTCTCTCGTCGTGCCCGGCGTACAAACAGCTCGGGGACAAAATGAAACGCTCCCTTAAGGAACGTTCCAGGCGGTCTTTTGCAGAAATGCTTAAGACAGCCACGCCATCGACCAATGACAAAAATCCCTTTTCTCTTTTGTCAGATGACGAGACTGACTCTGACTTGGCTGAGGAGGGAACTTCTTTCAGTTTTCCGGAAGGTTCTGCACGGAAACGAAAGCGCATCCGTTCGCGGATTGTTGCAAATAAAGAACCCCAAATCAGCTTGCCTAAATCAAGGAGTGGTGGAAAAAAGGAGACTTCTACTCCTCCTGGATTCCGCAGAACTGACTATACCCAGGATTTTCCACCACTTCCGGGGACATCCAAAACCCCTGATGCCCCAATTTTAAGAACAGAAACCCCTTCTTCATCTGGGTTGTTCTCATTTGATGACATTGTGGACGGTATTCTCAAATACCTCAACATTTCTGATCCTCTGAGAAGCATTGTCCTCACATTGCTTCCCACTGTGAAATCCTTCTTGAAGCAATTGACTTCAAAATGGCCCCTTCTTGCAGCTATCATCTCCTTCGATGGATAATTTTCCAAACGAGGTCGGGGATTTGATCACTGTTCTACAGTGGAATTGTCGAAGTCTTATTCCGAAATTAGATTCGTTCAAGTATTTAGTCCATAACAATAATTGCGATGCATTTGCCCTCTGTGAAACATGGCTCTCTTCAGAAATTGATCTCCCTTTTTACGATTTTAACATTATTCGATTGGATCGTGAGGATTCACGTGGAGGAGGGGTACTTTTGGGGATCAAAAAGTGCCATTCCTTCTATAGAGTGAATCTTCCCGAATTCCCCGGTATTGAAGTTGTCGCATGTCAGGCTACCATTAAAGGTAAGAGCCTTTGTATTGCTTCTGTATATATTGCTCCTAGAGTCTCTGTTAATCGCAAACAACTTTTCGACATATGTGCGGTACTTCCCGCTCCATGGTTGATCATGGGAGATTTTAACTCCCACGGTACAGGCTGGGGGGAGCTGTACGATGATAACCGTTCTACTTTGATTTATGATCTCTGCGACAACTTCAACATGACAATCCTTAACAATGGAGAAGTAACACGTTTGGCTGGTCCATCCTCGAATGGTAGCAGATTAGACCTCACCTTTTGCTCCAATTCACTATCGTTGGATTGCACTTGGCATGTAATCCAGGATCCGCACGGTAGTGATCATCTGCCGATCAAAATTTCGATTGCCAGTGGGTTCAACTCGTCAGAATCCGTTAACGTCGCGTATGATCTAACCCGTAACATCGATTGGACTAAGTTCCAATCCGCGATAGACGATACAGCATCGTCAGTGGAAGAGCTTCCGCCGTTGGAGGAATATAATTTCCTCTCTAATCTCATCGTCGACAGCGCACTTCAAGCTCAAACACGACCGGTGCCGCGATCGTCTATTCGTAAGAAAACACCATCGCTCTGGTGGGATCAACAATGCACGGAGGTTTACCGTAAAAAGTCCGACGCGTTTAAACTTTTTCGGAAACGCGGAACACGCGAGCATTTCGACGCATACACATCTCTTGAACGCGAACTCAAGAGCCTCATCAAGGCCAAAAAACGGGGTTACTGGCGGCAGTTTGTAGACGGATTGTCGCGCGAAACGTCTATGAATACGCTTTGGAGTACGGCGCGAAGAATGCGTAACCGGTCTACTAACAACGAAATGCTCGGATCAATGGATTCTTAAATTCGCGCGAAAAGTGTGTCCAGATTCCGTGCCGTCGCAGTTGATTCCTCACGAAACCGCGAATTCGGTAGACGAAATCAGTCAGCCTTTTTCAATGGTCGAACTTTCACTCGCTCTCCTTTCGTGTGGCAATTCTGCCCCGGGATCTGATAGAATCAAGTTCAACTTGCTGAAAAACCTCCCAGACGTCGCTAAGAGGCGTATGTTGAACTTGTACAATCAGTTCTTGGAGCTCAATATTGTTCCCGACGATTGGAGACGAGTGAGGGTGATAGCCATTAAAAAGCCTGATAAACCCGCGTCGGATCACAATTCGTATCGGCCCATCGCGATGTTGTCGTGTATTCGGAAATTGATGGAGAAAATGATCCTTTTTCGCCTCGACAAATGGGTTGAGACGAACCACCTTCTTTCAGATACTCAATTTGGTTTCCGTAGGGGTAAGGGAACGAACGACTGTCTCGCGTTGCTTTCCTCGGAAATTCAGTTGGCTTTTGCTAAGAAAGAGCAAATGGCTTCTGTGTTCTTGGATATCAAGGGGGCTTTTGATTCAGTATCCGTTGAAGTTCTTTCAGAGAAACTCCACGCTTGTGGATTGTCTCCATTAATGAATAATTTTTTGTACAATTTGCTGTCAGAAAAACATATGAGCTTTTCTCATGGAAACTCTACAGCTTTTCGATTTAGCTACATGGGTCTCCCCCAAGGCTCATGTTTAAGCCCCCTTTTGTACAATTTCTACGTTAGAGAAATTGATGCCTGTCTTAGTGACAATTGCACGTTGAGACAACTTGCAGATGATGGCGTAGTGTCTATCACAGGGCCAAAAGAGGTTGACCTGCAAGGACCCTTACAGGATACCTTGGACAATTTGTCTACTTGGGCTATTCAGCTAGGTATCGAATTCTCCACGGAGAAAACTGAGTTGGTCGTTTTTTCTAGGAAGCATAGCCCAGCACAACCGAAGCTTCAACTTTTGGGTAAGCCGATCACTCATTCCATGTCTTTTAAATATCTCGGGGTCTGGTTCGATTCCAAATGCACCTGGAGATCCCACATTGAGTATCTGAGAAGAAAATGCCAACTAAGGATCAATTTCCTTCGATCAATTACCGGAACGTGGTGGGGAGCCCATCCACAAGATCTTCTGACGTTGTACCGGACAACGATTTTATCGGTTTTAGAGTACGGTAGTTTTTGCTTCCAGTCGGCAGCTAAAACGCACATCATCAAGCTGGAACGGATCCAGTATCGTTGTCTTCGTATCGCGTTAGGATGCATGCACTCGACTCATACTATGAGTCTCGAAGTGCTGGCGGGCATGTTGCCACTATCCGTCCGTTTTTCAGAGTTATCTCTGAGGCTCCTCACCCGTTGCGAAATAATGAACCCACTGGTGATTGCAAATTTTGAGAAGCTTCTGGAGCTAAATCCTCAAACATGTTTTATGACTTTGTACTACCTATATTTAACACAGGATGTCAGCCCTTCAAGAAATATTCCCAATCGTGTAGTCTTCTCCGATTTCGGCAATTCAGTGAATTTTGATTTATCTATGACGCAGGAAATCCGCGGAATTCCAGAGCATCATCGTACTATGATTGCTCCGTCATTATACGCTGCAAAGTTTGGCCATGTTGATTCTGCAAGAACGTTTTTCACAGATGGATCTCTAATAGAGGAGTCCGCTGGTTTTGGTGTATTTAATGAATTTCATAGCGCCTCTCGAAAACTTGAAGCTCCTTGTTCTGTGTATGTGGCTGAACTGGCAGCAATTCACTACACTTTGGAAACTATTGCTTCACTTCTTCCACACCACTACTTTATTTTTACGGATAGTCTCAGTTCTGTCGAGGCTATCCGTTCCATTAGGCCGGTAAAGCACTTCTCGTATTTTCTCTTGAAAATACGAGAACTGCTTAGTACTTTATCCGTGCGCTCTTTCATCATCACCTTCGCGTGGGTCCCTTCGCATTGCTCAATTTTGGGCAATGAGAAGGCGGATTCACTTGCGAAGGTGGGCGCTATGGAAGGCGACATTTATGATCGACAGATCGCCTATAGTGAATTTTTCTCTATTTATCGTCAGCAGTCGCTCGTTAGCTGGCAACATCAATGGAGTGAAGGGAGCTTGGGACGATGGCTACATTCAATTATCCCTAAGGTGTCGAAGTTTGCATGGTTCAAAGGGTTGGACTTGAGTCGAGACTTCATACGCGTGATGTCTCGTCTCATGTCCAATCACTATTGTCTAAACGCTCACTTGTTCCGTGTGGGGTTGGGAGACAGCAATCTCTGTGAATGTGGACAAGGTTACCAGGACGCTGATCACATCCTTTGGTCTTGTGTGGAGTATCGTGGAGTCAGATCACATTTTTATGATTCCCTTCGGGCTCGAGGTAGACAACCTAATGTTCCAGTTCGGGATATTTTGGCTAGACGCGATCTGGAGTTTATGAAACTCATATATGTTTACTTTAAGGATATTAACCTTAGATTGTAAGTTTGATTAACCTTGTGTTTAGTTTGTGTTTTGTACGTCTGGGGGGTTTTTTTTTCAATGTTTGTTTTCAAGATGAATAGAAATAATTTCATGCTTTAGGATTAATTAAATAGTTATATCGTAAACCACATTTAAAACCTCCTTCTTCCCTTTTCCCATCCAAAAAATTGTAAATCTCCACTAACCTCGAGACGACCGCGAGTACTCGGTCCAGTTCCTTTAACTTTAAATATAAGACAGTAACAATGTATAACGCAAAGGATAACTCGGCTCTGTAAAGTTTATTCGATTGAGCCTGTACAAATAAAGTAATTACAAAAAAAAAAAAAAAAAAAGAAGAAGCAGATCAAACTAATTCCTCAAACGAATTTAGTTCCATCGTTTTGGGGTGACCCGAAGTCTAGGATCCTCGAACTCGTCGACCGGCTTCCCAAGTTCGTCACCAACAATATACGGCAAGACCGCGGCCAAAGCCGCACGAAACCATCAAACGGCAGCAGAAATGAATAGAAATTGATGCAGTCACATGTAACAAATGATATAGGGGAGTATCACAGAGGGTGTTGCGTTATACGGTCTGGACGCTAGAAGAGTACCTCCTTCACTAAACTGTGTAGCAAAAAAAGCACGAAATCTGTTTGTGTAACCGTGGTTATCAAAAGAAAGCCGATCAAAGGAGATAGGACTTTTTGAAGAATTCATCTAGAGTTGATCATTACTTTTTCCATTCCTGACATTTTTCTTTTTTCCAATGAATTTGAAAATTAGCAGCACATTTCAATTCAAATTAAGTTTATGTTTGAGCGTAATACATACCACAAACTAAGTAAAATCCGAGCATAATCCAGTTGAAAACAAAAAAGGGTAGATCCTGACACCTTTGTAAAACGGCGTAGAAATACAGCACGAATAAAACCATTAGATTGATGATGAGGTTTTAGACCAAACATTTCCAAAATCAATCAGATTTACAGCATTGAATTTGAATGGTGCATCAATATGATTAATGTGTGCTATCAAAAACATCATTAGGCAAATGATTGCTTGCATCATGGATTTTGTAAGATTGCCATAGATTGTCAAAACATCAATACCGTCAAAAGGGTACGGTTCACATGTTTTCAAGCAGTAGAAAAATAATGATAAATGGGGCTCAATCAAACAGGTTCCCTGACGAGTGATCTCATACACCACACAGACACACCGCAGAATTTACATAAGCAAAAACCGCAAAAGCCTTTATCTGGCTGGTGGGTCAAAATTAAAGAGCAAACAAAAACCACTAAAAAATCGATACACATCGATGTCGTCCAAAAGTGCCAAACATACTGAGCAAACATTACCATGAAAATAGTGAAGCTGCATGAAGTTTCAGAGCGGAAGATATTTCTTACTTTATTGTCGTTACAGCTGAAAACTGGAAAAACCCACTAGCGAAATCGATTTTCTCAGGTTCTATACGTTATACATATTGTCGAAAGTAGTGAGCATTATAGCGCATCATTGTACGATTAAAGCGCACTACTTTGTATATGTATAACGTTTAGAAAGAGAGTAAGATCCATTTTCGCTAGTGGGTTTTTCCAGTTTTCAGCTGTAACAACAATGCTAAAACGACAAATCAGGACAAATCAGTTGACAATTCAAGATATTGTAAGCGTAATTTTCTTCATAAAAATATTCAACTAACCAATATATCTAGATTATCTAACAGTGTTATACAGAAGATATGCAATAGCTGCACCGTACACGAAACGAAAATTAATTATTTTATTCATGTGTTTTCTTTATACATTTTTGCCAAAACATCAGCCTTATACATTCCAGCCAGACAAACCACATAGGTCCTATAAGAATGCATAAACGGTATGTGTGACATACATTTATACATTTCATTTGATACATGATCTTCATTAACTTTTTTTACAAGGCATCTGCTTATTAGTTGACTTATACATTTTATGAATAATCAGCACTAGAAATTTGCCAAAATGTATAAGGGGATTTCTATCCGTGTACGCAAGCTCTATTATGCAGTAATCGAAATACATTTACGACTACATAAATCATAACTTTAATGGCACGGTAATTTTTACCTACAACAGCTTAACTGATAAAAATTCTAGTAATTCTTCATCAGTGCTTTTAAAATTAAAATAAGTAAACAGTTTTTGAAATGTGGGTCAAAGTTTTACCGAAGTCGAAATAATTACCGAAGTCGGTAATCATTGCTAAGTGTGTAGTCTTCTCAATCCCAAGAAGAAGCTGACTCTTTTTGGCTTACGATATTTACGATACTTACAATATTTGTTGAATTTGAATAATACAACTTAGATTAAAGTATTCCGTCAGAAGAGTTCTACATACTACTTGTGAAATATTTTCAAGCGTTTCCCAACAGACACATTTTCTGCCCCAAGGTTGGCCCAAATTAGAACTCGGGAGGCAATACGTATTCAAGTGGGTCCACTTTTGACCAGCTGACTAGTTGATGTTGATGCAGCAAATATGTGTATAAATATGATGGTATAAGTTTTGTTCAAGTCATACAAGGTCCATGTTTAGGTGGTACAACTTTTTTTTTTCTATGACGAAAAGTTTTACTGGCTGCTATACCGTTCAAGTGGGCAAGGGTACCACTTTCGAGTTTTGCGTTTCTTTCGCTCAATTGGATAGTAGGCGTTGAAGTTTATAATTACACTCTGCTTACAGCGACGCCTGCAGCTACCTGCTGCGCCATTTTCGATGTTTTGTGATGTATTTCGACACAGATTTTAAAATACATCCATCTTTCAAACTAAACAAGTCAGTCTGATAGGATGGTATGATTATCTGGTATAGATTATTGCTTTCACTTTACATTGAAAAGAAAAATGTTTGGTATATCGTTATTTCTTTAACTTGTAACTGATCCACGCTGATGCATTCAGTTATTCGCAATAATTTGCATGTTCGATAGAGAAGCTTTTAAGTGAATAGATTCTATAAATAATCATTTCTTTATTTTTATAACAGCAAAGCCTACGATTCTCAATCCACCGTCGCTGTCGTGTCTATTGGTTGTTCTATCCAATCAACAAGTATGAATAATGAATAATAATAATAATAATAATAAACCACTGGTGCACTGGCATTTGTATAATTTGCGAGGTTGGGTAATTAAAGGCCCATTCAATTAATATCGCTTTAACAGTAAACATTCATGACTAGACGGGGTGCTATCGGGCTGTTATTACCTTGAATATTCTTTTCACTTACAAGTCACGAAAGGCATGCAAAACGCCTGATATTCTGTGCCAGGAGATGTTAAGTTAGTAATTATGGTCAGCTAACATTAGTTTTTGTCACCTATGGATGAGTAAAAGTGGAATTTCCTGTAAATGATACCGCACGGCAGAATATGTCGGATTTGGGTAATAAAAATATAAAAATATGTGGTTGCATGGTTATGCATTGATAGGCATTATGTTCTATGAGAACATTGTGTTTAGAGCTGGTAAAAGCTCGTGTAAGAGTGGCGATGCCAGGAAAAGGGAAGAAGATGAAGAAAATGCATTCAATTATTGTACGGTTTCTTTCTTGAGTTAACTTTGCAAATTTTTGGTTCCTTTATTTACTGGTACCAAAACTGATATAACCCATGCTCTTTCCGTGGCGTGGGCAAACCTCTAGAACCATTACAAAAACAAAATTCTGTCAGGGGTTTAAATGAGAACATGCCGTTTGGACTAAAATTTCGAAAAATGTGCCCCCAAAATGTGGATATTAGACATAGTTTCATTCATATTGCATATTAGCTATTTTGATTTTTCAATCCGCAGTATACTTACCAAGTGCTGCTGGTTTTGGTAACTTGTCTTGGGTGGCATAATAGCCGTTTACAATAACCTCCAAAAGGTTAATTAATTCAGATGATTTATCCATATAATCCATGTTTGATAATTCATATTCAGAATTTCTTCACATACAGATTTCAGCAATGTTCTCAAAAAATTGAAATCATCTCTATTCCATGGGAGTGCCAAATAAAATATAAAATTTTGCTTTGTTTCAGACAATCACTCTTTTGCTGTTTGTAAATGGCTCACCCTTACTCGATATTCTCTGACTAAATATTCTCGATGAAAATCCAGAATACTTACACCATTTTTGTACACAAATTTCTTAAATTTACCTTCGTAGCCCGATAGGGAACTCATTGCTCCCGTGTGTAGTAGACCCCGAGTAGACGAGAATATCAAATCAATAGAAAGTATTACTATTAAAATTAAGGAAACAGAATATCAAAACTTGCTATCAGTTTGTATGAAGTAAGTAAGAAGCAAAATATATAAATATTATTTAAACATCTATGGGACTCAGTCAGATGTTGCCATATCTAAAGAATAGCAAAAATCATAGCAAATTAATTTCAAAATTTGCTATTATATCTCGTCAAGCTATTGGTATGTTGTTTGAATTAATCAATTTAATGACATATTAATAGCTTATTCTGCTTTCAGATCAAAATAAGCCCTTGAGTTCATGATAACCCTGCGAAGTCATAGAATATAAGTCCACATGTTAATATGTAGTCGACGATTTGATTGATTGACGAATAAATAAATAAATAAATCAAAATATCATAACAATAGCAAATTTTGTTTTGATAGCAGAATAAGCTTTTCACTTGTTATATCGCACAACTTACAAATAATCACTGTAAGATATTTAATTTGATATTATTTTGCTCTGATTTTACTAATACCCTCTACCCGGATTGAGTTTTCTAAGCCAAGTAACAAAAAGAGCTGAGAACAATAATTTATAAAAATATGTCTATGGTCTATGCTAAAGCTCACGTTTCATATGAATTCCATAGAATGATCAATATGAGATAATGGAAATATGAGTCCCAAATATTACTGTTGTAGATATAAATTGAAACTCATAAATTGATCAGGATTTATCCATCAAGCCTTGAGACAAATATAAAATTGTGCTTTTATATCAAATGTGAGTGAACATTTATACTTTATGGAATTCAGAGTGTAAATCAATGGATCATATCATTCGAGCAGTATAAAATGACGTTTCCTACCACTAGAACTTTATCAAGGAGCTATGAGATTATAAGATTGTTTCTTCTAGAACTCCAATAGTTTGTTACAAAATACTCGATTCGAGGTCGGTGGGATTTTTCTGAGGCATAAAAATCTCTGGTCACGTCTTCCTTCGGAAGGGGAAGTAAAGCCGTTGGTCCCGGCCCATGTGTATGTGTTTTGAATGGGTGCGATATCCTACGCAGGTGTGGAAGCTGCCTTCCTGCACATTCGATTGCTGTCAATGGATGGCAATCGATATCCGTCGGTGATTGGCACTAGATTGCGGAACAGAGACCGACGCTAAATAAAGGAAAAATACTCGATTATGAACTTTTATTAAATATTGATGAAGTATTAAATAAATTAAACAAATTAATTTAAATATTTTTATTTACCCCTGATGACGTTTTTGGATTCTACCCAGAAGTTTTATTCAGACTTCACTTTATTTTTCAATTTATTCAAGAAGTTTCATCCTACTCCTCCAGGAAGTGTTAACCGACTTCGCCAGAATTTTTTTCCAATTTGTAGCCAGCCCGGGCGATCCGTCTCTAAAAACGTGTGGCTTAAGCGCCACTCCACAAGGGAGACCACACGCCCAATGTAAATTTGCCCGGTTGAGACTCTCCTAAGGGCGAGTCCATTAAATTTCCTAGAAAGGATTTACGGATCAGGCAAGCCGGCTTTCAACTAAACGTCCAAAACGGGAAAACCCTATTATCTCCATGAAACCACAAACACGATAGTCACTCAGAGAGTCGGTGAGAGTTTACCCATACCTAAAAACCTCTACAAAAGAGAATTTATCATCATCGGCAGTCTCGTCACTTGCCACTAGACGTCACCCCGATCTGGAAGTGGACTACTCTCCCGAACATTCAAACTCTCAACATGAGGACGGGACACGAAAACTACAACGGAGAACGCGAAGTGATGTCGAATACAGTCAATTAATTAAAGTTAAGGAGATGATCATTTTACGAAAATTGATAGATTGGTTCAGTTTATCAGAATGTTTCTTTACGACTTCCTCTGACTTGCTCTAGAAGAATCTCCTGGAGGCTCATGCTGGATTTTTTTCTGAAGTGAATATGGCTTTAACCTGTAGTTTCTACGGCGTACTCTGAAAGTTTCTTCTGTATAACATCTGATGATTCTCACTATTCCCGGAAGCTACTTATGAGCTCCCCCAGAAGTTCTACCGACTTGCCCCGGAAGTGTTTGCCAACTTCCTTTGTAAGTTTCTCTAAACTTTCTCTGAAAATTTCTTCCATCTTGCCCCGGAAATTTCTTCCAACTTTTCCTGAATGTTTATATCTCGACAAAGTCGGTAAGCTTCCACGTCTTCTCAAAAAAAATTTCGACCTCTCTGGAAGTTATTTCTAATCTCTACAAAAAGATTACAACAACTTCCTCTGCTAATGTCCCTTAAGTAGTTCAACACAGAGTAGATTTCCCTGGAATGGTTTCCTGGTTGGGATAGGCAATTTTTAGTGAAAATGTATGCTTTTTATTAGCTCTTTCTCAGAAAATCGAGCCAACCTTCCTGAAATTGGAAACGTACTAATGGTGGAATTAGCGGAGATTTAATCCCAAGATGACACAAAAAAAAATCACGGTGTTTTCCCTAATCCCTTCCGAGACAGAAATCTTGGCTGCGCCACTGCTATTTCTCAGCTATGCTCAAACCAACTGAGCTGAGTTTTTGTAACCAACAATTTTGTAGTTTACTACGCTAATCACATAAAAAAATAGTTGGTTGTCAGCCGAGAAATTGCGATGGGAGGATTTCACCACCGACCGCGTTCTTCGGGGGATTGCTTTAATATCGCCAAATAATGATCCAGTTTTATTTTCAGCCCTTTCTCTTATAAGTATTGAACCTTTTATTGTGTCAGTAGTTTGCTAACAAAGGCATTTTCTTAGTCTCGTGTTTTTGTGTGATTACCAAAAGTTTTCTGCTATGTTTCTTCATTTGTAGGAGACTTAAGCCACTGCGACCAGTAACGTATGTAACTACATGTGTTATTGTATTTTTACTATTTTGAGAATTTTAATTATATTAAAAATTTAATAATACTGCAATCAAAAATATTATGAAAATATTTTTCAAACTTTGTGTTTGACCAAAAACGTAGCGTTGTCATCTATTGTTGTAAGTAAGTGAGAGTGATTATACTCATGAGTTTTCCCAACACTGCTGATTGGCACTGAAAAAAACCAAGGAACACAAACAAACAAATATTGACACTCGAATCAACACAACGAGATTGAAAACAACGAACAAAATCATCATGCAAAAATCTTGCAGATTTAGTGATTAGGCCGCTGTTGGCGAACGTGAGAAAACCGATGTTCATAATATCAGGACAGATTGACAGTGTACATACGATTAATTGACGTTCAAACAGGGCTACTGACTGCTACCGCTGTCAGCCGTGCACCGTTGGCATATTTGATTGTTTTTTCATGTTCTGCTTTCGTGGAATTAATTCAAGGCATTCTAGAAGGAATGCTTGAATCAACTGATGGCAGGGAATAAACCGTATGACGCTTGCAACAACTTACGTATCCATAGTAAGTCCATAGACATCTCTAACGGTATGATTCGATTTTAAAACTCGATGTTTTCATGCTGATTGTAAGAACGGCTTTTCATCAGCAGAAGGTGCAGGAGATAGATCGATGTTTGCCGCCGTAAGAGACCGATCCCATGCACAGCTAATATTATTAGATAATTCCCATCTAACTCGATTACCCATTGTTTCAAATACGGATCGATTGCAGATAAATTATAGTCTAATAAACCGTCGACAGGGAATGACGTGTGCCTCTAGGCAACATGTTGATCCTCAACAACTCTCTACTACATTGCACACACTAGAAATAAAACCAAACTCGTGCCACTTTTATCTATGCATACAATCTTTAAGCTTTCCATGTGTAAACTTTGCCGATGTCATGCTTATTTCCAACTGGGAAGGTAGTAAAACTTTGACACATGCTTCTAAAATCAGTTCATATTAATGATCCCCTAGCGATTGTAAATATACATCGACTGGGGAGACGGCTGGATATAGTGCCAAGTTCATCGCAGAGGAGGACAACATATCAAAAGGGCGAAACTACTTTTGTAAACAATGGCTTCAGTCTCCGATTTCTCGCGAATAAAAGCTCACATATGCAAAATAACAATACCATTCAAGTAGAGGAATGTTTTCTCTACAAGCATGTATGGTTATTTTGCAGGAGTGAGCTTTTATGTGTGAGAAATCGGCAGTTGAAGTCAGCTTCACCATAATGAAATGTAGGCATCGAATTGTATTTTAAAAGTGCTTGTGTTGTTGTCTAATTTATGCTAATTGTTGGTAGAAAATAAAATGCATACTATCACAGGCAATGATTCCCGACAACCTACCCATATCGCTATGATAATCATGGGAAACACGGCGCGCTAGGTTGTTTGTTTAAGCGCGCTCAAACAATTGTGCCTATTAAGGAGATTACCGCTTGTGCAATGATCTCATATCATCAGGGTGGAGCTCTTCAGGTGAAATGATATAAGGCGCCTGCTGAGATCATTCTGAATTGTCTACTAATTAGTCACGAGATTGTTCCACTTTTTAAAGACAATTTGTTGACTATTCAAACAACCATATTTGCCTTCAAGCAGTACATCGATCAACGATTAACAATTCATGACGATGTACATCAGTGTGAATGTCAGGCTGTAGGATTTACTACCGGTTAAAAGAGAACATCACCCCCGCGGAGGACGATCGTGACTACCTTGCGGTGTACTGTTGGAAACTCCTCTAAACGGATAAAACGTACCATGTCCAACTGCGCTGGCGGTCAGCTGACCTTTAAGATACATCAATTGCACGTACACTTGATGCTTGATTGGCAAATAAAAACTCAACAAACCGATCATGCGAAATTTCCAAGAAATGTATCCAAAGTCAGCAAATTAGTAATCATCTATAAATTTATTGTTGCTCTCTCGTGTTACCGGAAATACGATTCAAATCAAAGTTACATGGTCGAGTGCAGTATTACATTCCATCGTTTAGGTTATTTCTGTCGATCGATAATGATCTTGAATCACGTTCGTTACCCGTGAAAAATGGTATATGAAGACGGTCTTACAATGGAAATTTGCCACTACTAATCTTCGTATGTGGGATCTGTTGTATCTCCCTCTATGCATATTCAGATCAAAACATACAAGATAGTTATTTATTGCACTCCTTCTTGAAGACCGCAACACACGAAGTAGCAGCCACAGACGATCTAGCCATTCAATTGAGTTCTCCAATGCCTGGAATCGTGACAATAATCGTTCTGCTAATACATTTCTTCTTATGTAGGTATGTATAACGCTAAAAGCAGTGACGATGAACAATCTTTCTTGCAGAACGAGAGACGGACTGCCACTGCTCTTATCCGTCGTGTGCAGTTTTCAGTTTCCATGTGATTGGCCGGGATTGGCTTATCTAAAGTGGTTTTTCTAGATAACAACTATTTAAGCGTGAATGTACAGTACAGAAATATCTGTTTGAATGAAGTTTGAAGAATGTTTTTTATATGCAATAGGTCTGTCCGTGATGATGTTCCTTCTGAGCTTTCGCTTTTAAAGGAACGTTGAATGTGTGTTAGAAATAGTTTGTTCAAACTGTAACATAATACATGGAAAACAAGCATATGAAATCATTCAAGATGTTATAATGATGATAAGTACTTGTAGGTTACAATAAGAGGTTGTAAAGTATGTGTTCGACTCATAAAACCTGTAAATTTCGCTTTCTGATAATCACAATCAGCGATTATCAATTTTCACTCGCTCATTCAGCGATCACATAATCGCTGATTGTGACTCTTACAAAGCAAAATGGTACAGGTTTTAAGTTTCAAACACATACTTTGCAATATCTTTTTGTGTCTTACAAGTAAAACATGTGATCATAACATCTTTTGTTTTAATTATTCCGAAAACCGTGTTTTATGTGGCATGAGCATTTGCAACCTTGAATAAAATAACTGATAGGGTAAACACTGCTATAAAGGGTGATACGGTCAAAATTTGGTCAAGGGAAAACGCGTGTAAATCGGTGAAATCGTTTATTTAAAAAATCAAGTTAAATTTCTTTTTCAAGTTCAATTAGTATAAAATTCAGGAAAAATATTCAGTTAGGCTTCCGCTTTTCCAAATCCGAATTGCCGGGCCTTACGCTTGACCCCTGTTATCAGATTTTGTACAGCCACCTTGTCCACCTTCTTCGCCGCAGAAAGCCAGTTTGCCTTGAACTGCTGCTCGCCCTTAGCAGTTTTTTTGGTCTTCTTTAGGTTCCGCTTGACAATAGCCCAGTATTTCTCAATTGGGCGGAGCTCTGGCGTGTTGGGAGGGTTCTTGTCCTTGGGAACCACCTGCACGTTGTTGGCGGCGTACCACTCCATGGCCTTTTTACCGTAATGGCAAGATGCCAAATCCGGCCAAAACAGTACGGAACAACCGTGTTTCTTCAGGAAAGGCAGCAGACGTTTATTCAAACACTCTTTCACGTAAATTTCTTGGTTGACAGTCCCGGAAGCTATGAAAATGCTGCTTTTCAAGCCACAGGTACAGATGGCTTGCCAAACCAGATATTTCTTTGCGAACTTTGACAGTTTCATGTGCTTGAAAACATCTGCTACCTTTCCCCTTCCTTTTGCCGTAAAAAACTCCTGTCCCGGAAGCTGCTTGTAGTCGGCTTTGACGTAGGTTTCGTCGTCCATTACCACGCAGTCAAACTTCGTCAGCATCGTCGTGTACAGCCTCCGGGATCGCGCTTTGGCCGTCGTATTTTGTTTATCATCGCGATTTGGAGTCACTACCTTCTTGTAAGTCGATAGTCCGGCTCGTTTTTTGGCTCGATGCACGGTTGTAGACGATACACCCAGCTTATTTGCGGCATCTCGGAGAGAGAGGTTAGGGTTTCGCTTGAAACTACCGGCAACTCTCTTTGTCGTCTCAGCGGCTTCCGGTTTTCGATTTTCCCCCGATCCAGACTTCCTGGCTGTCGACAAACGTTCCCCAAACACTTTAATTACATTTGTAACGGTTGATTTGGCAACTTTTAGCGATTTTGCCAACTTTGCGTGCGAGTAGCTCGGATTTTCGCGATGCGCGAGCAAAATTTTGATACGCTGCTCTTCTTGCTTCGACGGCATTTTGACAACTGAAGAGTGAATTCCAAAATCAAAATAGGAGCAACATTCTACACACACACACCTTCAAAATGAGGGGTGTTCAGGTTTTTTAAATGCAAAATTGAAAGAAATACGTCAAGTTGATATTGACCAAATTTTGACCGTATCACCCTTTAGTTGCGGTACCTTAGAAGCGTTAGTTACTTATAGTTGTGTATGAAGACTCCATACACAGCTATAGGAACCTAAGGCCGGGCGCCCACTGGTGTGGCGGTGATGTGGCGTCATATAACATGTCACTACACTTGTATGACCAACTATTAGCATGAGCATTATTTGTATGATAAATTATGAGCACATCCATGGTCACACTTGTATGGTTTATGGATTTGCTCATAATTTATTAAACAAATAATGCTCATGTTCATAGATTTCCATGCAACTGTATCCGTGGCATAATGTCGTGTGGCGTGGGGCGAACGTCAACATGATGTTTTGACGTGCTTGCAGGTGCCGCACCTCCGTCCCAACAGTGGGATCCTGGCCTAAAGCTTCTAACGTACCGCAACTATACACTTGTAAGCAATGATGTTTGCAAAGATGGGCTTTTGTATACAGCTTTTCATGAAATGGTTCGATTTATAATGTAAACTTATATGATATGTGCCACTCTATTTATGTGCATCATATTGAACAGAAATTTACATTACTTTTTTAGAACTGTGTAGGAGCATAAGTCGTAAGTACAATATACACAAAAAGTTACGTTTAATCATCTAACAGAATCACTGAATGTTCTTAATGCTGAAAAATTTAATTCTAAGACGCATTAAGCCAGTCGGTAAAGGCGCAGTTACAAATCAATACCATGCTATAGCTGGCTGGGTTCGATTCCCGGTCCGGTCTAGGAATTTTTCGGGTTGGAAATTTTCTAGACTTCCCTGGGCATAGAGTATGATTGTACTTGCCACACAAGCCACATCGAAAGCTCTCATTTAATAACTTTCGAAGTGCATCTGGATCTAGAACACTTAATTGAGAGCACGCATGAGATAAGAAATAAACTTGAAATGTGAGGAATAAGAAGTAATGCATAAGCCATATTTTGAGGGTGTGCAATAATTAGATACAAAGTGTGCAATAATAGAATGTAAAAGCAAATTGAGCACTGAGGCACATTCAAATTTGTTATTACACGGAATGTATTTACGAATATAAATTGCTGGTGAGCTCTAGAAATGTTTCATAAATAACATTCAAAGGTATCTGAGGAATTCTTACTTCAAAAACGTTTTCAACCTCTTAATAACGCAGAATAACAAAAAGCACGTTCTTAGGTTACAGCAATTTGCACATAACGCTATTCAACCTTCGCTGAGATCGCTGAATTCTGTGATGAATACAAATTTTGGATATTCAAAAATATAAGTAAAACGATTGAAGCTTTATTAAATCATTAATCATGACCGTAAATTTATAAAAAATAAATACATCAAGACAACACTTGGATCTTTTAAAAAAATAGATTTGGAGCCATGACTGGCAAATGTCATTTTCAATTAAAGATCTCACACGATATTTACAGAGATACTTCTGTCGCTATCATCGGATGAGAAAACGATGATAGACATTTTCTTCAAAATCTCATCGATTTTTTTGTCATGACGCTCAAAGCGGAGCGTTCGATTCTTGGTTCGATTTTTGCATTTTTCGTAAGTGACGAAGACGTAAACTACCCTATATAAATATAAATGAAAACTAGATGACACATGAAATCAATATGACAAATATTTGCGATAAACATAGCAAAGATTGTACACAGTGACACTAAAGCAACCCTCGCAACACTACATGGTAGTATGACGTACATCAAAAGCAGTTCTGTGCTATCAACGCTTTTTTTTTTTTGTATCACACATATCGGTTAGCCTTACCGCCATCGGGAAGAAACTCATATTGCTAAATGCAAACCGTTCGACATACCCCTTCAACCCTTATATCCAATAACGACTTTGCGAGCTGAGAATCGCCTTGTCAGTCGGTTTAAAAGACGACTAGATGAATCTATCGTCCATAGGTAGACAGACGCATATAATAAATACCTACCAGTCTTTAAAAGCGCTTCCGTTGCATCCTTGAGCTGCGCGTAGGAAGAAACATTCCAACCTTGAATAAAGCGAACCCGCTTATGAACGTCGCGTTGTTTTGAATTACATTCGTTCCAACAGGAAGTTTTTTTGTTAGTAACGTCACCAAGCGAGAGGTGACATTGGCTAGGCGACAGATATACTCGGTAAACAATGTTATCACATTTTGCATTGTAACGTTTTTGGGTTATCATTCGAACGGTTTGCACTTTTGCTTGTTGAAAACACATATGAATGCATGGAATGTGAGATTTGTCTGAGGGTTTTCATCAATAACCGTCTTTGTCAAACCAAGAATTTTTTGAATGGATGTTAAATATATATTAATATAGAGCATTGCCAGGCTAAATGACATATTAAAATCGAATTTTAGACTCGATCAGACTCGACGTGTTGCGAAAATATCATGCTTGAAATGATTCACCTACAAGTATTGTTGGTTGCAACTAAAACTGGACTGTTCTAAAAATGCAAAAAGTGAGTTAAAAGTGCACGTTTGCATCAAATCGTTTTGTTGTCTTCGGAGCACTTATTTCTTGCTTCATAAGCGTTCATTTGACGTAAACGTGTACTTTTATCACACTTTTTCATAAATGAAAACGCGCTAATTTGTCCAGTTTTGTGAGAAATGCGCAATATTGTCATTAAAAATATAACTGCGCAATAATCATAAATGAGATTAAATTTTGTGGTAAAAAAGCATTGCTTTAAATTTTTGCAATATTCATTGCTCTTAGTATTTATTTTTCTATTATGCGATAGAAAACTACTTAAACATGCTATCAATTGGCGTTTGACTGGTTTACAAGAGTATAATGTCACAGGAGCTCAAAGAAATGATTTTTTCCAACATCTTTACATGGCAACAAACCATTACAAACAACAATTGTTCAAACTCGATGACATTAAGATTTTTAAATGGAATCGATTTGATGAATTCCCTAATAAAATTTGTATGGTTATTTTGCTTAACGACGTGTTCAGGGTATCATCAAAACCATTTGTGGAATAGTTCTATCATTTGAGTTATCGAGTTATAGCACGAAAATGGCACTTCTGATCGAAATGACGTCTGAGACAAAGATGTTTAGAAAAGTAAATTCTTTCTGGGAAAGATATACAAGGTAATCTTGTTTAGTAATTTTGAGTAAAAATTCAAAAAAAGTTTTAAAAAATGAATAGGGAAAATGGATGTAATGTCGGCCTAAATGCCCCTAATTTGGGCCCATACATAAATTCAGCAATCGACTAAATTTTCAATAGCGACCAAAAATAGCCATTAGTACCGTCCCAATGACGCGTTCATCTAGATAAAAATGATAAATAGCAGATTTTTAGCGATGGGCCTAATCTTAGATCCATAGACCAACATTAGAGCCATTTCCCCTATCTCAAAAAGTATATCTTCAATATTTATAATTTATTTTTTAAATAAAGCTCATGAACAATTCAAACTTTAAGAATATTTAAAACTATGGACACTTGTAAATTGATAGAACTAACTAAACTAACTGTTCGAGCACCACACTAACACTCGAGCACCAAGTCGACAATTTTCAAAATATAATTTATCCATGTTTCTAAAGCGTTGGAAAAGTTCCTTCTTCCATTTTTCGATAACCTGTTGAGCACGCTACCTGTCATAGCACCATAAATTCAGGATTGATATTAGTTTAACACAATTTTCCGTAGGTCAATACTTTTTCAATAGTAATATTAAAAAGTGGACCATGGGACATTCTATTCGATATTTTTATAAGCATTCAGCTTAAAATATGAAAGGAGAAACCGATCAATCTTAACATGCTAAAATGTATAAGCCGAAAATTGAATTACCCATTGAACCCGTCACTGTTTGAGAATATCAATCAAACTAGGACTACAACGAAGATAAGTTGTAAACAAAATCCGTAAAAAAGATATGATTTAATAAAAAAAAGGGTAATCTATCATGTGTGTCATGTCCTTCTTTCAAACTTAACAAAGTAAAACAAACTAAAACATATCCTTTAAAGGACTGGTATCATGTTAGATTTAGTTAATCTTATGACGTTTTGAACAATGCATTTTTGGGTTTTTTTAACGCATCGGTACAGTACATATTTGACTATTTCAAGGTTTTAGACCTTTTAATATCCTTTTGAAGATACTATTTACAATTGCCATTCAGCATAAGCAATCGGCATTCAATAGGTTGTAGTTGCGAACAAGTTTAATTGGGTAGCACTCGGCGAAAATCAAAATTTTTCATTTTATCCATTTTTCAGAAAAAATGAAGTACAGAATTGACTGCAAATTAGGCCAAAACAATTGGAAATTGTTGTGTTTTCTTCACAACCTTTTCCATGGATGCTAAAGCTACTAGGGTCATGCAACAAGTTTTAAAAATATTGTACGATGTGTACAAAAAGTGCTTAAAACCTGTTTTGTCACACTGCCAATAATTTATAAGACGACCAAAATTTATAAGGCGATCAAAATCTTAGATCATAAAAGTACCTAAGAGATTTTAATTTGTATATGTGAAGTTAACTTCTTGAGAAGGACATGAAATACATTATTAAAGAACCTTTTTTAATTATAAAATATTTTTTAATGGATTTGTAAAGAAAAACATTTTTACAACTTATTTTCGATACAGCCCTCATATATGTAAAAGGCAAGTTAATATGCTTTGGAACAAGCTGAAAACATCAAACATCCGTTAAAACTTACGGAAGATATTCCAAAAATAGTAAAAAGGGTGTTTTAGGTTTGATGCTCGAAGAGTTAACAAGTATTTGAGCAACGTAGTCAATAAGTTGTCAGACTGTTGTCACTATGAACACTATTCTGAACGTTATAGAGAGAATATTTCAAATCCAATGAGTAATCTACAACAGGTGCCTTCCCAATACCTAGCAGACAGCTACTAAAATATCTTATTTCCTTTCAACTAACGTCATAGCAAAAATCTACTATAATCGGCAACATTGACTATAATGTATGTATTTTCCTCTCGCTCTATAGTAGATGAAGGAAAATAGAAAACAGACGCTCACTTCCAGTTTACTCAATAATCATTTCTCGTTTGGGATTTCTAGTATTTCGCTTCCTCCTTTCCCCAATCGTATTCCCAGCCATACGTGACATATAGACAGCGGTGGTGCTTGTTGTGGTCTGTTTAAGCCCACTCGACTCACCCGTTGGCGGCATCATCCTCTCATAATAAAATAGAAGCAAAAAGATTGGAAAATAAACAAGCTATAAAACGATGAGCAAATAGTCATGCCACCACCACCAAGAGGGAATGCACAGGAAAAAGAATGTTCACCGCTGGTGAACCTCTTATCGCATTTCGTACCTACTATGTGCTTGCAGTCCGCCCTCAAGTTTATATCACTTGTCAATGATAAGTCACACACATTTTAGGATTTTTAAATTCATCACTTATGCATTTGATAAGACTAGAAAACGCACAGCATGATGCAAATTTTCACCGATAGTTTTATGGCTTAAACGGCTTGTTCCACTTTATAGACAAATATGGGATTAAATCTTCTTCTTCTTGGCTTATATTTACGTCCCAGTGGGAATGTTATGCTGCTCTTTGAGCACTTCCATAATTGTTTCTAAGCATGTACCATTCATACTTCGTATATTGTGTCGCATAATAATATAAACATAATCTATGCCGAGGGAAGTCGAAAAAATTTCCAACCTCAAAATTTCCTCGATCGATCCGGGAATCGAACCCGCCACCACCCGCATGATCTTGCTTTGAAGATGTGCAATTTACTGACTGAGCTAAGCGGAATCCCAACAACGAGATTAAATATTACTTCTAAAAATATCAATGGATCAGAGAATTTTCACCAGAATTTAAATTTATTATGCATTCCCATCGCGGACTACAACACCAACTCGGGCTGAGAAGGTAAACCGGCACAAGTGAGGTAGCGAGATTTCCTCTAGGACCGTGACATAAATCAAAATAGCTTGAAATATCAACTGATGTTTGGTGTTGTTAATGAACCAGATTTTCATTCAATATGTGAAACGAATGCAGACTGTGAAAAACAGGTTGGACATGTGTATCAATAACGGGAGCTTCAGAAACAAAGACATCGATTTATTAATAAAAGAGAACATCGTATAAAAATTGTATATAGGGGAAATGGCTCTACTGTTGGCCTATGGATCTAAGATTGGGCCCATCGCTGAAAATCTGCTATTGATCAATTTTATCTAGATGAACGTGTCATTGGGACGGTTCTAATGGATATTTTTGGACGCTATTGAAAATTTAGTCGATTGCGCCCATAAAGCAAATTGAGGGCATTAAGGCCGACATAACATGCGTTTCCCCTAGGTAGATCGATGCACCAATGTCACACCTGAATTAATGTACCTGGTGAGATCTAACCCTTCGTACTTATATAAATTTTGATAAAAATACTCATATTATGTGCTATGATAGATGAATTCTCATTCAGTGTTCTGTCCGGAGATGAACTAGCGCACACCATAGTAACTGTGCAAAAACCTGGCCAATATTATTTACTGCTGTTTTGAGTGATATGATCAATGGAAACAATGTAAAAAATAGTTATTGATTTTGAGTCAAATTGAAAAAAAAACACAACAACACAAATATTGATGAAGATTTGCCCTAAACTGATGTGAAAATACGGGTTTCAAAAGACTCACAAACGCCAACGCGGAAGAATCCGGATGAGTTCTGACCACTAATGTGTTCATGCCAACTTGAAGATTAATTATTTTATGATTAAATCACGCAGAACAACTTTTTTACAAAGAAAAAGTACAAAAATACTCACATTTTATATTTTTTTATAAAATAAACTAAAACATTAAAATAGTGTGACCATTATCTATCAACTAGTTGACATTGAATACAAGGAACTTATTTTCTAAGAAATATTGACCACTGATCATTTTGTTTACGTCTGTTAAGGAAATGATTAGATTTTGAAAAAATATAGCATAATTTAATGCCAATGTTTAAATACTTCCCAAAACGTTTAAACATCATTTAACGAATTTCAACCGTTGCCCCTTTGTGCATATATTCCAGTATACAACAAAAATAAAACAACTTAGAAAACCTTACAAAAAGTTTCGGAAAAACTCAAAAACTCAAACTTTATGCGTAAGTTTATTCGGATATAATTTCACCGTTGAGTTTGCTTTATATTTTGGCGGTAATCATTGTTATTACTGTTGTTTTTGCATCAGTGAAGGGAAAATTAACACTACATGCATAATAGCGAAGACAACATATCCGGAGTGATTTGAGATTTGGGAGTAATTGCATTTGTAAACAAACACGTCAATCGCCAATTTCTAGCGAATAAACGCTCAATCTTAAAAACTAATAACACTATGAGGTAGAGGATTGATTCGTCTGTCATTTGGTATATTTTGTTTATGAGATTGAGGTTTTATTCAAGAGAAATCGGAAATTAACGTATTTGTTTACAAATGTAATTACGCCCAAATCTCAAATCACTCCGGATATCAAGAAGACTGGCTAAGTTTAAAATAATACACATTGTTAGAATATTGAATACAACACACTAGAAACAATCATGTAAATTTAGGTGCTCTGAGATTGACATATACGAGACTCAATTAATACATAACATTGAGTCATAACAGAAGCAAAATTGAGCTCAATCAAACTTACTTTACGTCGTGTAACGGACTTGTCAGTCTCGGACCATTGAATTTTACATGACATGTTTGTTTCGTCCCATCCTTTAGTCAAAAATGGATTTCATCACATGTAAAATTAGTTATTTCCTTTATCAGCCTATAGGATAAGTGGCCTAATTTTCAACCTAGTATTAATTTCCGACATTTTTGCGCAAGAATATTTTTCATCTGATGTAAGTTTACAACAATGTAGTGATTATTTTAGTTTGTTTGAGAGTAGAAAATTAATACTATTTATTAATTATAAGTGCACAACAATTTTAATAAAATTTGATATGTGTTTGTCATGCTGAGTAATTAACATTTGAAAAGGGTGTATTTATAAAGAAAATTGTGAATATCGCGTGATCTTAAGGAGATATCAATTAATTCGGCAAAAATGAGAATTTAGCAAGTTCTAAAAGTTACATGAAGACTAATTTCACGAGAAATTTGTAACATACGATCTAAAGCTAAAAAAACTACATTTTTCAAGTACACCCTAGTTCATTTCTGCACTATATGTTTCTTTCAAAGTTGCTTGAAATTAACTGAGCTAATTTTTTTTTTTATTTTCAAAAATTATCAAGTTAGTTTTTGAAAATCAATCATTTACAATCACCAAAAGAAGGGACTTTTCAAGCACAAAAACTTTACCAAAGACACTAAACGTCTAAATATTACAGATTAAGCTATAGGACTACTATTTCTGCTAAATTCCAATCCTGGACCACTGTGCATTGGCTGAAAATCTATATAATAAAACAAACTCAATTAACTGTTAATTAGTTGCGTAAAGGTATAATAAACGTCCAACAATATTTGCTGTTTATGCTATTTTTTAATGGGTGAAGCTCAGCGAATTAACATGAAATTAGATAAAACTTTTTCAATATGATTGTCTTAAAATAATGATGATGCTCAGTAATGATGTTGATTAGATTAATGATACATTGAAGATGCACAGGGCAGCTCGTAAATCCATGCACAATCAATTACCAATTTCACGGTCACTGTATGTTTAATTGAATTCTCAGCTTTCCGTTTTGCCGCTTGTCGGATGTGTGGCATGACGCCTTATGCCACCGACCAATACACACGCGCATATGCTCAAAGTGAGGCGCCGCAGGAGAAGGAAAACCCATAAAACGCTCCGATAACAAAACAACATTACGCTCTGGCTCAACATTGAAGCTCTTACCTCCTTCAGTGTGTCTGTTGCTTCGACTTGACTTGGCGCTGAACTCACGTCGTCCTTCGATCTTTTGCGGCACGCTGATAATAAAAAAAGCCGCAAGTAATCCTCGAAAGTCACGTTCACTTGGAATCACTCAACCCTTGGGAACTGCCACTCAGGATCAACTCGTTTATCACTTTAAACACTTTGCACAGATATGACCCTTGTCGGCGTCGGTTACCTCTTCTCAAAGCCTTGTTTCGGTTTACGCCTACTAAATATGTTTTCGCAAATATTTTTTTCACTATGAATAAAATAAATTCACTTTCCTACACCATCGTCCCACTATACTGACTACCAGGCTAAATAAATTGGAAACGAATAATTCACACTGAATGAGCGTTTCTCACGCCCTTCTTTCAACGTTCGCGTACAAAAATTCACAACCAATCGGTACGGCGTTCGAATCTCAACTGGTTCAGTTGAACGAGTTCGCGCAAATATGAGGAGGGAGCACTTTTCAAAATACACCACAAACGCTCTTCACCACGCCAGCGTGCTCACTCACAAGCGTGCACGAGAGCAATTTTTTGATCGTTGCACTCCCGCTACGCTACTACTGCCGCTGCTGTCTGCCAATCAACACCTCTTCCGAATCCCAGTACCAGCAGACTTTGATCAAAAATCCGTGTTCTTCGTTCTACTCCTCCCGGCTTACCGTCAGTTCAGCGCAGCGATCACCAAAGAAATACAAAAAAGGTTATAAAAAAAGTTATAAAATTTTACGTCGCACGGTCTGTGAAAACTGTAGTGAATGTCTCTGATGTTCACCTTCGACTTAAGGGCAGTCTCTTGAGACGGAAAATATGTGAATTGATGTTAAATAAATTTTTTCGTCTTAAATGCGGTTACGATAACTGCACAGCCGACGATGTTCAAGAGGGAAAACTGGTGATCGCGCAATTTAGCCATCATCGCACCACACCCGCCGCAGCAACCACAGTACACACGGAACGAAAATGACACGTAAAAACCATTGATTTTCATATGAAAATGCGTTATTGGATAATGCTAAAATATGTATCTTTTATTTATGAAAATCATTGACCCATTACTTTCGTTAGATTTTTCAAAGCGATATCTTCATATCCAATGAAATCTAAAGTATTTCACCAATGGCGATTACGTGAAGTTTTGATTCTGTGCACATAGCTGAGAAGCGTACGCACGTCGTCAGCTGACATCAATAGTGGCTTATCGGACTAATTTAAACGTTGCGCTTAACCGTTTCGCGACTGACGATACATGTATGTCTCATAATACTTCCGTGCCAAAAATTGGACAATTGGATCTTTACTCATGCCTCCAATTTAGTATTCTTTATACCTACCTCGTTATACAATATGTACAGTATGTATCACATCTCAATATTATGCGACAATCTCGATCGCCAGCCATTATACTCCTAACGGACAGACGGTTAAGACTTGAAACACCAACGAACTTGAACCTTATTTAAAATATGTTTTAGGTTAAATTACGCTCCTCCAGATTCAAGATGAGCTTACTGAAGTACTATAATATGCTCATTTTCACCTTTCATATTGCAGTATCACAATTAAAACTCGTTTATTAATCTAATATTCAAAGCAAGAGAGCTAATATTGGTATTCAACAGAAAGAATTTCTGTAGAAACGACAACCTGCTGAAATGACAGCTTCACGATAAGATGCTTCCTTTCCTACGCTTCCACAAAAGTGTATGCAAAATTAAAAGCTTCAAAAAATGAACACAGCATGATCAAATAATAATCCTTTGCTTAATATTTGCCGTGTGATAAAATTGAAAAATATAAACATTTTCAGCTATTTTGATTTTTTTTTTTTTTGTTTAAGAATAGGGCACAGTAGTCCAGAAGTTGTATTTACGTGGAATAAATTGTTTGGAATGCAGATGGAGGCAAATGAACCGCGAATTGCACCAGCTGCTCTAAGAACCACCCATCTTCCATACCGCAAAAAAACGGGCGTCTATGGTGGACTGGGAACTTCGTAACTGAAGCGTAACTGCAAAATTCATCAGCGTAAAAATCACCGATTAGTTTTCAGATTCAAAAATTAATTGTTTTATATTTTGGAGTTATTCACTGTTATTACTGTTGTTTTGCATCAGCGGATGGGAAACTATTATCACAACCAAGGTTGCAAAGACTCATTTCAGCTAAAACAATGTTTTTCTAAATTATGAAATAATTAGATACCATGATCAAATTTTGAATTGGTAGGATACAAGAAGAGGTTGCAAAGAATGTGTTTGACATATTAAACCTGTTTATTTCACTTCATGAGAGTCACAGTCAGCGATTTTTCACAAACTCACTCACTCACTCAGCGATCAGCAAATCGCTGATTGTGACTCATAGAAAGCAAAATTTACAGGTTTTATGTTTCCAACGCATACTTTGTAACCTCTTCTTGTAAGTTACAAGTAAAACATGCCATCATACCATCTTTTGGTTTTATTATTCCGAAAAACATTATTTTAGCTGAAATGAGTCTTTGCAACCTTGATCACAACATGCATAGCATGCTATCAATTGACGTTTGAGCTGTTTCTATTTATTTCAAGCAGGAATGTTTTTTTTTGGCGTAGTGAGTGTGAGTGCGTGAAAATGCATGAGAATCTCAAGCGTGATATTTGTTAGCCAGATTCGTTCACGAGTTTATTCTCTACCGGAGGCTCAATGAATGCGATTTGAGAATGATTTACCGAACACTGTAATCGTAACAATGTCAGACGACAGCCCGGTGAAAATGGTTCTCGATATCCTAGCAGCACACTTGTCGCTGAAAAATTGCGGTTACTTGTATGTAACTTATTTCAGTCACAATCAAGTTGTAGCAACTTATTATGATGAACGTGCATTTCTTGGGTAATGGACCGACTGGAACAAGACACAAAGGTGCGCAATGGGCAGGTGCATTGACCAGGTGGAAGGTGACTTGTGGAGCCTTCATAGACTACGAGGCTGGCGACGTGCAGCCATGGATCGAGTGAAATGGTGACTTCAACAATCTGCAACCAAATTGTTTGCCCTGTAGTTGAAAGTAAACAGTGTCGTCAGAAATGTTTTTTTTTTATTATTACTTATTGTAGCTATTCTTTACATGTTCAACACCTTAGGGTGGTTCTCACGTTAAATTAATTAAACTGTTCACGAATTTAACTGGTTTAGTACCTCAGGGTGACCCCTGATTACACATTGATTTTTCGTAAATAATTTGTTCAAAGCAAAAAGGGATAGCATCTTGGTCTCTTCGGCAGAAATGTGCGCCACAAAAATATCTACACCCAACCAGGGGATGTAAGATTCGCATGCAATTATGTGGGATTCATCATCGGAGGATGTTAGTGGAGACCGCATTAACGGAGGATGCGATATACCGAGCTACGGTCCAATGCAAGAAAATGGAGAAAGAAAAATGTGGAGTGTATTAGTGAGTGAAATTAATCATAACGAAAAAAAACCGGACTTTGGGGTTCGAACCACGAACGTTGCGATTCAGGATAAGGATAGGCTAAAAAGAAACAAGAAGCTCTTATTTCCTCGCATAGTCGACTTCGTTTGCTTTTTCTGCTGGAAAGAATCGAAGAAAGTGTGTGCGTCGTTCTACCATGTTATACATAAAAATAACGGCAAATGCTTGCTTGTGTATGTAAAAGCATATACAATTATCCAGTTTTTGAATTGTGGAACTGTTCGGTAAAATTTAAAAAATCTGTGAAAAATTCAAAGTTGAGAAAATGTGTCACGAAAATTTACAGACTCCTTTAAATAATGAAAAATAAAAATTTTCGATTTTTTCGAATCTTTACGAATAACGTTCATTTGAATTTTAACCAAGTTTTTCAGCAGTTCAAAAACCCAGTAACAAATATCCTGTAAAAAATCTAAGTGTGTATACAGAACACGGAATTAAAAAAGATCATCGTCTGCAAGGTCAACTTCTAACATTCGCTGCGATGTTCATGAACAGAGGATGATAGGAAATGGAACTAACATTGTTGTAATATTTGTTTGGTCTGCTCGTAAAAGTGCCAAACAATTTATTCCTCCTAAACACCACTGTGTAGTAGGATGGCCCAAAATAATAATTTGTCTGCAAACCTGGAGGCTCACTCCGAAAATTAAATCTAAAGGTGTTACAAAAAACCTTTTGTACGGCGGTAACTCTGAAAATTTGATTTGGAGGTAGCAGCGACTAGATTCGAGACTGGGGCCTAAGCTATTTGAGAAAAATTGGTCAAGCAATATGAGAAAAAAAACCTTTAAAACTTTGCATTTCAGTTTGATTAAATGTGTTGGCCCCAAGGAACGTAATACAGAGCTGCAGATAATGACTGAATATCTTCCGACAGTGATTGCTGCACAAGAGAAAAATCTCACTCGGGTAGAGATTTCGAACAAATGACATCGTGCTAAGCATAAATCGTCTATCCGGCCTGAACCCACTTCTAGCTTCTTTCAGTTCTAGTAAAAAGGAACTGGACTCGCTATCTTTTATTATACAGTATCATAAAAATGTCTATGAATAAACGCAGATTAACAAATAAAAAAATAATAAACCATGCCACATGGCATTCGAACAATTGGAAACAAAATTGTAGCCTCTGGTTAAAAGGATGCAAAAGAAGGAGCGATTATCGAAAACATAACAGCCCAACACAACCTTACCACTCCAAACTCTGGGAAATACAAGCGACTGAATCCTAGAAGTGGTGCTATAACTTCGTAATTGATCTTACGATCGCATCATCTGAGATCGACTTAAAATTGCAGTGGCGCGTGAACGCAAATAACCGTACCAATGATCATTTCCCTGTGGTCGATTGCAGGAGGAGGGTTTATTTGCACTTTTGATCTACAATTAATTTTTAAAAGAATTCTACAGACAGCTATTTTCCATCGAGAAATACAGTAATAGCGGCTTGCACGAAACTCACTGGAAATCGCTTCCGAAGATCGCCTCTATTCACTGTATCGGAATAGAGCTTAGGACGCTTTGTGTCCCAACTTCGAATGGTGAAATATAAAGTCAGAATGGATAAACTCATCACACGATGGTGCAAGCGAATGAGGAAGGGATTGCAAATCAATTAGTATTGTTTTGTTGGATACCAGGACACGTGTAAATGCTGCTTTTAATCACAAAATCTTTGTAGAACATATAAAAAAAACTACAGCCTATTATCATAAACTAAATGTAGAAATTTGTTCATGTTAAAAGTATGCAGCGCTAAATTTATTCTTAAAAGATGTTTTATTTAAAGCAAAAATTGTCAATGTTTCTTGCTGTGTCCATCTTGACCTACTTTCCCCTAACATAAGTAACCATTGTCAAGCATGTGGGAAAGCTGTAGTTTCTAGTTGGATTAGCGACTTTCGATGTCATTAGGGACATTTGAGACATATTAAGACCAGTGATGCCAGCGATAAATGTCGCTTTGATTTTGAGTCGTATACATAAAAGAGCATATGAAGTTCAACGACAGAAATGCGGTATCAGATCAACAATAGGTGATATTTTGAGACTTGATGAAAGAGAAGTGAAGTAACATATTCCTTCGTGGGGTGAATGACCCTCAATTATTTGATAGGTTTCTAGGGCAAAATTAAAATATTTGATTTTTTTTTTATGTACAACAAAATCTGAGTTTCTTATTTCATGTAAATGTTTCATTTAAAAACACTTAAATCAATAGGTAGCGAGAGTAATTCTATTTTGCTGTCGCATGTTATATTTAAAAAAATACTTTCTATGCATTTGACATTTTATCATTTAGTGTTCCTTATGTAAATAGGCTAAGAAACACGATGCAGAAAGAGGCGTTAAAAATATTCAAGCGTAATCTTGACAACATTGCACAAAACGATTTCAGGTTTAGATTTCTTGCCAAATTTTCATTTTTCCGGAGATATAAATAATAGAAAAAAATGCTTTCTTGAAATCTATGAAAAACAGAAAATATTCCTCTGAACCGATGGCACAAAACATATGATTTTTTAAAGTTGGTCTGAAATACGTAGGTATCTCCACCAAATTTGAGCAAAGTACAATTTCATTTTACTTGGACTCTTGGCGCGGATTGATCCATATGTAAAGCATGCTAAAGTATGCCTACACTTAAAATTTTTCCAAAGAAGCTCTCCGCGACGGTACCTAGAACCGTGTGTCACATTCAGGAAGGAAAAACTTTTCAACTTAACAGTTAATCGAGCCAGAATGATGGACATCATTTGCATCGTCTGGGCGAGTCTGCGACGGCCAGCAGCCTCTGGAAATTATTTATAGTGACTACGGCGTGTCCAATGATCGGCATCCTTCATCGTAGCTTCCTGCGTCGAACGCACGTTCAGATTTCACGGGGAATATGAAGAAGGTATTTTCATCGTGAGGAAACCGCGATGAGCATAAATAGTACGAAAGCATGTGCAGGGCATGCAACATAAATCAATTTGCGAGAGTTGAGGTACCATGGCTCTTGACAGGATAGGAACACCACCAGCCAGAGCAAAAGTGTGAGCATATTTTCATTCCGGTAGAAGACCAGAGCATGAATGAATGAATGAACAAGTTCGGTATATATGAAGAAGAGAAACTGTTGATGGCATACGACGAGACGGATTCAGTCAATTATTGTCGTTAGCAGGCGGCGAGGTAGGATGGGTGAGGTGTAGTGTACGTTTTAATTAAAACTGGCACAATCAACAGACGAAATGAGAGGAAAATCAGAAACATAAAAAATTACATGTGTTGACTTGGTCAGTTATGCAGTTCAAAGGTGAATTATGGTAAGATTAACTGCAAATAATCTCCTTATCAGCTCCATTATAAGCTCAGTCGGCAAAGGTGTGGCAAACTATGGTGGACGGTTAGAAGAATTCCTCACTATAAAAGTAGGGTATAGGACATAGTGTAATATACAAAATGGGTTACTTGCCTGTGACCTACACTATCCGATACATGTTCCACTCAATTCCTTAGAAGAGCTTTCGTCTGCTCTCAATTTAGTATTGTTTGAGTGCTATCTATGCCAACCAATTCATGAATGTGTATTAGAGTAATGCAAAACTTTAAATTATTGCTCCACAGTGCAAAAACGGTTTTATATCGATAACTGATCATCCTCTCAAAATTGTATATCATTTAAAGTGACAAACTGACTGTTTTCTTGGCATTTTTGCGCTTCTGTAGCCAGAGTTTTGCAGACTCTGAACAAGTTAGGTATTTTCTTGACATTTCGGGATATAGAGTACCATTGTGTGGCAACAATATACAAATTCATGAAGATTGGTATATAGAGCTCTCAATTAATAGCTGTGGAAGTGCACCTACAAACTTAGATTTTTTTGCCGAGATGGGCACCACCGAGTAGCTCGGCATTTTATTTTGCTGAATCTCAGTGAAAAACTTGCGGAGATACAGCAAAATTTTTGTTTGTTAGCTGAGATGTCTGCACAATTCCGGTTTGTTAGCTGAATCTCGGCAAGGTTTTACCTGAGATCCAGCAAAACAAAATACCGAGCTGCTCGGTGGTGCCCATCACGGCAAAAAAATCTAAGTTTGTAGGTGCACTTCCACAGCTATTAATTGAGAGCTCTATATACCAATCTTCATGAATTTGTATATTGTTGCCACACAATGGTACTCTATATCCCGAAATGTCAAGAAAATACCTAACTCGATAGATTTTCTAGACCGGACCGGAAATCCAGGCTTGAATAGTGTACCGAGGACTTCGCGTGATAAATTTCGTAACGGTTCACTGAAATTAATATTTTATTCGTGAATCCTATGTTAATTGATAAATGTTCAAGAAATAACTTGGTGAAGAAATTATAGTTATTTGCACGAACCATGCTTCATAAAACTGTGGAAAATCATATTGGTTTACGAAAACCGCGGTTAACAAAACCGCGTGGTTCAGCAAGGATTTCTTAAACACGGATTCGGTTAAATGTTTTAATTTCTTCAACGGGGCTTTCTCGAAAAAATCACACATTTATGTGAACCGCGATAAAAACTGTCCGGTGCAGCCTCGGTTCACTACAAAAGTCTGCCCACCAGTGCCAGTGGCAAGAAATAAATGCGATGCTGTTTTTGTCCACTGTGAGTGGCTGCACCCTATCAGATCTCAACAATTAAAATACAAAAACCCAAGTAATCAATCTACCGTCGGCAAGTGCCTTTTTCTTATGCAGTACCGGTTTGCTTTCAAAAACGTCCAAGGAAAAAATATAGGGTTATGTTTCACTAAATTGCAATTCATCAGAAGCAGAGCTGTAAAACCTCGACCTTTGAACTTCAAATGATGCTATGGCATTTGACGGTGACAATGCAGTCAGTGACGAACATTTGCATGTTTTGTTTTCAGTTAAGTTTCAAACAAAATTAAAAAATTAAGATAAATGAATCCATAGAGCCGTCAAAGCTAACATGTATCTATGTTCTCAGCTATAGAAATTACAAAAAAAAACGAGAATGGACAAAATTGGATGAATCTTTCTCACAGACAAAAAATGAATGAAATTTTGTTGAAGGTTTAAGTCAATTCTTCCAGTGACAATGTCAACAAAATTTTTGTCGATATCGCGTCAAATCTGTCAGTGACAATGACAAAACTCAGCACGATTAGAAATATTTTTACAGCGGCACCGGTGGTGTAGTGGTAAGCGTGATTACCTGTCACCCCAGCAGGTCTGGATTCAATCCCAGTCGGCGCCGCCGGGATGTGCATTTTGTTTCAAGTAGCAGTTTAGCAGTAATACAGATTAAAACATTTTGCCTTAAAGGATGATTAATTCAGTTATATTGATGTAAAACTAGTATTACATATGAAATGCTGTTATTCAATACAGATCAAACCAATTTTTCACAATTTAGAAAATTTACAATAGTAGTAGCTTTAACCATGCAAAGTTAATGTACCAAAACCTGGACGGCCACTTCAGCCAACCCAGGGGAGGGCCTGGATGCAACCACCCATGTGAGTCTAAAGTATCGCACAAGCTGACAAGTGCACCGGGAAGGACGGTAGGTGCATAGATCTGGGGTTGGTCCCTAGGTACATCAACTTAGCGTAAAGCACGGGATATGCACTGAACAATTACTGAACAATTACAATTACAATTCAACTGTGTTTTTACAGAATGTTTCCGGTGAATAAAAATGTCTTGATATTACTCTCTTGAAACTTCTTTTATAATCTATTTTTGAGTAATGGCAACACGGAAATTTTTGAGTACAGGTATACCTCGATATAACGTAACTGTCACCTTTGACTTCGACCGTTGATTTGCGGCAAACGATCATTTAATCAAGCAAAGTAACAACACCCTCGGACAGCTAAGACAATCCCCCATCTATTGGTAATGTTGATTTGTATGATTGAATTTATATTTGCGAGATATCGATGATTGAAGTCAAAAATAACAGTTACATTATATCGAAGTATACCTGTAATAGCAACACAGAAAATAAGAAATGTACTTGAAAATTCTCTGTAAAGAACTTCATGGAATAGGTCTTCTGCCAAAAATGGACCAATCAACAGAATATTGAATTTCTATAATAATTACTGTGCCTAAAGCTGCATTCAGAAAAAATATTGACTGCAAGAGTTTTTGCTCGTAGAGCTTACGAAAAATGTATGTATTACATACATTTTTCGTAACCTCTACGGGCTAAAACGCTTGCAGCAGTGTCTGTTTTTATCATTTACGCAAAGAGTAGCGCTTCAACCCAGTGTAGATGAATTGCATTTTTTTTCAATTCTTCGCTGTTACGAGCGAAATTAACAAATGAGCTCACTATACATCAACGAATACGCGTTTGCTGATATTCACCAGTGCTTGATTATCCAACCCAAAATTTGCAAAATCAGAAACGATCCTCAAAACCTAAATAATCAAATTTAGTTTGGACAAAGTGATTGTTTTGAATATTGTCGACCCCAGAGCCTAGAAACTCGATGTTATCATCATTTCAGCTTGAGGTGATAATTTGCCATCGATTTGTGTGTAAAACCCAACACGACACGTTCTTCAGCGCTATATTTGTGTAAAATGAAAATAATCATTTTGCATTTGATCCTCAAAATCATCAAATAATATTGACAAGAACAGAGGCGATAATGAACATCCAGCCAAGAATGAAGAAACACGAATGTTGACTTCGATACTCAGAGGTTGCCTTGATCAAAAGAATGTCAAAATTCAAATTCATGCAGGTAGTTAGTCTATCTGCTAAGATTATTTTCATTTTCAGCTAAATTGAGTGTAGTACAAATGATTTTTATCAGCACTGGTATGTATGATTGACGCAATAAATAAATTCCCGAAAACAAAGCTTGCCCCAGGGAGGAATTCAAAAATATAATCACCTGTGGCCATTTCGAGCGCCAAACGTTCAGACACAAAAATTATCGAACTTTGTTATGTGGAGTTGAGCCATAACAGGAAAACTGATAATTAGGATCCAAAATTGAACTTAATTTCTGATCTACTAAAAATAAATTAGGTTTAAAACTTATGGAATTTGTTATGCCATAGACAAATATTCACCTTGGAGACGGGTCTGGTGTAGTGGTTATCATTCAAACCTTTCACACCTAAGTTACGAGTTCAAATATCATCCCCGGACTAGTCACGAATGACCCAAGAGTGTTAAAGTGACTATAATTAAAAATAAAATATATATTATATAGGGGAAATGACGGCTCCGGCATGCCAGACTATTTTCGGCAACCCAAATTGAAACACTATTTTCACTGGATTTTCTTACGAAAATACTTCGCAGAATGCATGCAAACGATTCTTCATGCTTTCAGCTTCAATTTGACTATATTTTTACCACTGAGAAAATGCAATCTAGCAAGGTTTTCTTGAAATGAAACACACGCACTACAAATTGTAGCTGATTTCGAGTTGCCGATAATAGAACAGCAGATTTACATGCAGTTCAAATGGAACGGTTGCCGAAGAAAAACTGGTTGCCGACAATACTCGCTCTCACTAGAGAAGATTGGAGCTTTGTAAAAGCGTTTTAAAACAGTTTTTGACAATTCTTTCGACTGAAATTGTTAGAGCAGCTGGCAGCAATAGATTGTAAACAAACCAATACTGCATATGTGTGCGTTCCTTAGAGAAAAAGGCTATAGAAAGAAGGTCGCTGCTTAGGTTGCCGAGAATACGTAAATTCCCCTACTCACCTCGACAAATTAACGAATAAGACATCAAATATTACTTCCATTTTCGTTTGAAGACTATTAAGTTGTTGGCTATTATGAGGGAAATAGAAATTGTGATTTTTTTAAGGTGTTCTGTGACTCAATACCTCTTTAAGGTCAATAGTGCTATAACTGATGTAAGAACTCAGCACTCACCAACTACCTACTCGAAGATCAAACATACAGCACCCGGTTCACTCAGGCGACAAGAGCAAGCTCCAGAACACCCAGGGTCGGCTAGCTACCGGGCTATCAGAAGGTTTTGCGATACAAAAACGAAGAACTTTCACTTATCTGTCAATGTATTTATTCGCCTCTTTCTGCACAGATACAAATTCTGAATTTTAACAGTGATGTAAACATTGATTCACGTAAACTTGTATTTCATTTCACGCAACCGAGCAACTTGTAAACAATGGTGTTTACAACAATGGGCTTGTGTATACAATATTTGCTACATTGCATGAAGTGTCTCAGAACTTTTCATGATATATAATGTAAACTTATATGATATGTGACGCTCCATTTATGTGCATCATACTAAACAGAAATTTACACTAATGTTTCGAACTGTGTGTATTATGTGCGTGTTATTCTGTGTTCATAATTTCGTGTAATATGTGTCGTGTAGCCTAATCGCGTTGTTCACTGTACCGGTACATACTGCTGCTGTCGTTGATGGTGAATCGGGATGGCCGACACAGTGACTCCTGTCCTACTGTGCGGCCGGAACTCTCGCCAGATTGGCGAAGTAAGCGGATGCCGAGCCAGCGGGCGTTTCTGGACGGTGGGATGGCAGGCGTCGTCCTTCGTTGGCATGATCGGCCGACCTTGGTCAAGCCGAGAAGAGAAAACTTCTTTGGGATTATGGCCTATGTTTGGCCAGATAATAGTGTTTGGTCCTTGACAATTAGGGTCGGAAACTGTTTCCAATTTCACGAGCCGGCCGTGTGCTGACGGATGACCTTTTTAAGGTCCAACATAAAAGAGGTCCTATCGGACGAATACGTAATAGATTTACGGTTTTTGGTGCAGGGTATTTAGTTACCTGAACGTTAAATTTCCCTAGCGTACACTAGCTGCTGCAGGGGGGTCCTGGTTCTCGTTCAAAAACACCAACCACTGCACTTAGCTAATTAAAATGCGTCTTAGCACACGGACGCCTGATATTAAAAGATGCCAATTTTGGGCAATGGCCGTTCTTTCTCCCAATTTTCCTTCATGCCGTCATCCTAGTTTTATATGGTTGTTTGTAGTTCTATGGTGGACATAACGAAACGGCACAAAATTTTCACAGCGGTACAGAACCCTTTCACTTCTGTAGTATACTGCTGTTCTTGCACAAGAAAAGTGAAGGTTCTGAAAATATAACATAAATGACAAAAACATATGAACTTGTGACCAAACGGTTACAGTGCCTTGAATATCGAGTAAAGAAGAGATTACCAAACATAAGGAATTTATTAATTACTTTTGTAATTTACTATTCAAAAGGAATAAATCGTCTATGAGCATGAACATGCACATGAGCATGAGCATGATTGACCGCCCACGGTTGCTACTCTGTTGTTGCCAGGCCAGCTGTAATTACACAGAGAACCAATAGACGATGCTTGGGACTAGCAATCATCTTCAATGTGTAAAAACTGGTGATCTCAAATTAGGCAATACCTGCGCCAGCCGCGCCTGAACGCAGGTCAAGAATGGAATGGGTAGGAATGTGTTGACGTGACACTCGCTTTGATGGATGCCGAGGAGTCATCTGCACTTCCACGAGGAATCACAGGGATGTTGGGTTTGCAGAAGGGTTCGTTTTGGAAAACGATAAGCTGAATTGATGTCCTAACGATCATATAACGCGAAGGAGCTTGGGATTGATCCCACGATCTTCTGCTCAGTAAGCAAAAACGTTTGCCACTAGGCAAACGAGCTCCTTTTTAATCATCGAGTTGCTGTTATTACCATGTAGTCATGCTAACAAATAAAACGATTGACGAATCTTGAATGTGGATGGGCTTGAGATTAGACTCATGATGTTCTGCTCAGTAAGCAAAAACGGTTGCTCTAAGGCCACTGAGCCCCTCATATCACATTATACCGTTACTCAAGTTGTTATAACTATTCAAACCCGGCACCGACGACAACGAAAAGTTTTACAAAATACACGATAAAAAAGCGATCTTACCATACATTTTTAATATGAAAGGACCTGGGACCGTGTTTTTCTGGTCAGTAAGCCGCAGGATTATCTTCAAATCCTAAAACTAAAAGCTACGAAAGAGTACTTAGGCCTTCATTAAGTTCCACTTTCACGCGACGTTCAATGTTTCGATTTGTTCTTTACGCATGTTTCAGGCAATCATAACAAGCTATGACTGACGTGACGATTCTTTAAGCCCTGGTTAAACAAGCTATTAAAATGAAATTACGTTCTCGAATTTCACTTGGTATGTAATGAACAACAGAAATATGCGATAATTCATATAGTTTTAGCGGCTGATGGTTGATTTTAAATATACTAACGGTACTGTCTACAACGACTACGACGGCGATTACCTCAGTGACTACGACGGCAAATACAACAGCGAATTTGTAACTTACCATTTGTCTAGGATATAAGACCTTTGCCCGGCACCTCCACTTGAGCTTCATGTTTGCTATCTGTCACTGTATGCCACCTTTGTTGTAATACTTCCTTCAACGAAAACAAATTTTCTTGCATTGCCATGGTCATCTGGGAGCAGGTTCGCGTCTAGTGCTTTCCCCAGGAACCGTTCACGGCCACCAGCTACTGCTTGCTCACAATCTCCGACACTGGCGAGATACCAGGAGACGAGCACTTTTGCAAGTCGTAATCTCGCTGATTCACGGCAACATCGAATCACCACCAAAACTTTCGACGGACACATTATCAGCACTTTCCCCGGCTAATTTACCAACCGGACTCTCGATAGAACTACACGCCGAAAGCGTGACATCCAAACACGGTGAACCCTCCCGTGAGGCAAGGAAAATCACAAACACACTTACACACCGCTAATTACAAAAACCACACCCGTACAAAGAAACGGATCCTATAAACGTCACTCTCGCAAAAATTCGAAAAGAACTCGATTAGCAATTTTTTTATACGGAATTTTCACTGAAAATCAACCGGGAATGCACGAATTTACCACACACAACTGAGACACACGTTCAAAAGCACTTTTGGTTCACTTTCGGTATCAATTTCGATCGAAAACACTTATTTTTTACAAAAATAGTTACACCGACCGTGCCGAGCTCTTTAACGCACCTTCTATACAAAAGGAATAAATCGTCTAAAAAAATACATTTTATACGATTTAAGTATCCATCATGTGTTGAAATTCATTTTCATTTTAAATAAATCTATAGTCATTTACGATTAAATGTCTAGGCTTTATTATGATGATAATAGTCACCAGATTTCCGAATCAAGTAAATTTATTTTTCGTATTTAAGCATAACAATAGCTACGATTATTATGAAATAGATAATTTTTCATAATATAACTTATCTAATTTTATTAGCCCAATTGCACCACAGACGACACGTTACACTAATTTAAAATTGTCATTACATAATTTCTTACAGCTCGCCTGGCAACGGTATCCGTGTGTTCTGAAAGCTGGCCACTGTCACGGTGGCAAGGCAACGGCTAAACTTGACAATCCCGGGGCTCTACAGGACGCCGCTGGACTGCTGTACGGTACCGGTCTATCCGATAGCACTTCCTACTGCAGCCTAGAACCGTACATCGATGCCAAGTTCGATGTGCACATTCAAAAGATTGGCACCAGTTACAAGGCATTCATGTAAGCCCATTACACGAATAATGTCCCACCGTATGTAAAAGTTTGAATGTTATGGTTTATTGTACAGGAGAAAATCCATTTCTGGAAATTGGAAAACCAATCAGGGCTCAGCGATGCTCGAACAAATTCCCATGACTGAGAAGTACAAGTCATGGATCGATGAGGTAAGTGCATTTAGTTTGCTATTTTCTGTTGGTTGGACAATATAAATTATTTGGTTGTACTACGGCCTGCTCCATACATAAATAATCCACTCAAAGAAAAGTAATTGAAAATTAATGACATTGGCGGTTTTATACAATCAACCGACGGAAGCCGCTTATGCACATTTAGGTGGCCACATACCTTGAACAGTATGGGCTTGGTAGTTATGAATCTGAGAATTATGGACATGTTTCGTTTTGCGCGTTTACTCAAAAACTGCGGCCATAGGCGTAGCCAGAGGGGGAATGGCGTTCGGTAAAATGGCATTCGGCCAAATTTTCCATAGTATTTTTTTTTGCACACCTCCCTAGCTCAAAACCTGGCTACGCCCTTGACTGCGGCTCTTATCCCAATCATGTACATATGTATCTACTGGCAAAAGCGGATAATGTTTAAGCTTCTTTTGGTGGTACCCGTTTTGCAGGTGCCTAGCTACTCAAAATTTAATTAATTAACGATTTTCCCCATACTGGAAAAACATGACTACCACGGAGGGGGTTGCCATCTGTGAGGAAATATCTAGACTAGCAGCTTTGAAAATGGTTTATTTGAATGTTGGCCCACAAATTGGTTAAACATTCATACCTACATATACCGTAATGAACCGATTATTTTTTTATCTAGTTCGTTTATTTGTAAGGCCCAATCGCGTAAGCTTTACGGAGCCGATAATTCATTGTTCTTTGTTTTTAACTTAATTCTATGTCCAGTAGGAGTTTAGCCGAATACTTGTGGCTTACCCGAGGTTGGAGGGGTACATTTTCGAAGGATAGGAAAAGGGGAGGAGTTTGAGGGTAGGGTTTCGTTGTCTCATCAGAGCGATGTCGCCAGTGTGAACGGTAGTGTGATTCTAGATTCGTCTGGAGTTCGATCGGCTATGGTGACCAGTGGGCGACGATGATACTCATCGAGACGGGGGACAAGACAAACAAAAACTAATAAAGAGATACAAAAGACAAACGAATTAAATTCTTATGCTAGACATTTGCAGAAACATATAAATCGACTGCATATAGTAGAGATCACGGGTACCCAACACGTCTCTGATAGGGATATAGGGTTGTCTTCCTTGGGTCTCGAGGGTATTCAAAAATCGCTCTCTGGCGGCGTCATTATCCGTACATTGCCAAACTGCGTGATCGATGTAATCGTAACCGTTTCCACACCGACAGATGTTGCTGTCCACGATGTTTATTCTATTGAGATGCGCATCTAGCGAGTAGTGGTTGGACATAAGTCTACTCATCACGCGAATGAAGTCACGACTTAAGCCCAAGCCTTTAAACCGCACATTAGGATAGGTGTATTTGGAATAAGGTGTTTCTTAGATCACAGAAACCATTTCTACAATATTTGACGAGAAATCAAAAATCCGCTTCGGGTTGATAACTGTGACTCGCTTGCGTGAATACGCGCTTTAAACACGTACAATGGGAACGGCAAAAATTTCGTAGAGCATGTGAACTTATTGGTTTCAACTGTTGTAAACGAGAATTGGAAGAACACAGCAGATACTGACTTGATTAACTTTTTTGTTGAAATAATCCACAGGCTACCATCTCCAAAGTCTTCCAATCAATATCAAAGATTGTCTCACGCAATGTTGTGTAATCAGCACGATGAAATTCTAAGCTTTGCAGGGACATCCACATCCTCGAATACTGTAGGGAGCAGCAGTTGAACGGTAACCTCAAGGGCAAGATGATTACAATCGGTCGATCAATGGTTTAGCATCATTAGAAACAATACTTTCACGTATGATATTGTCATTAGCTAGCACAAAATCAGGAATACGAGTACATATTTCTATTGCCAGAGGGATTGATTTGCGTTAAGCCATGCAGACTGAATCCATATTATAAAATTGAGCTAGATGCCGAGAGGTACGATTGCTGGACATCATTTCCAATTTCGATAGAATTGCTCCAATAGAGCTAACGTGATCAGGTATAGACATTGGAAACAGCGATAAATCGACAGACTACATATATCAGACATTAATTTTATACCCGTGTTCGTGCCTTAGCTATACATTTTCTGATATCACGGGGAAATTTCAAGGAAACTTCTATGGCCATTCATGTTGATTTGTTGGTGTTGGAACTCGCATCTGAATAAACACGGTGTCTGTTGAGCACGCTATTTTTGAAGAATGCCAAAGGACAACTACTGGGGCAATGCATTAAAAGGAAAACAAACATTCCAAAAGACTTAGAAATCAACTTAGAATTCCAAATTACTCCCACAGATCAATCGCGGAAGTTGTCATCACTTTTACGTGTATAACATTGTGCATTCTGCGTTGGCGTTCATGAGTAAGAGCAGGTAACACAGACGAGTTCGTGGTCAGTCATCGACATTAATTCTTCTACCGGCCGTTTATCAATCACTTTTCACACACGGCAAGCACCAAATAACAGTTTAAACCCGCGAAAACAGCGTAAAACATAAACAATACAGTGGTGATGTTAGGAATCATTCACCACTCCTCATCCCGCAGGCATGTCATCATTGATAGATTATATACGTACGACTGAAAACGCCAGCAAACGCATGTGATCAGAGAATGTATTTAAAGTGAAACAAGACACCATTGGAATATTATTATTATTATTGCGGATCTGGTGGTCTGGCAACGACGAAACAGATGACTCAATCAATGACGCATTATCTGGTTTGCGCCTATTGGAATCAATTTCACTCAAATTAGGAACTTGGCATATTTTTAATAAGGTTTTTCCTATGCTGGTATACATGCACTGAACCATTCGCAGAAATAGTTTCGTACTAGTTATCATGGTGATTTTATTTTCATTACTGTAACAGAGAAAATTTATATCTATGACTGTAACCAGTTAATTTTTGTTTGCTAATCTGGTTAAGATGTTATGTTTAATTATCTTAAAGATAAAGCGTCCAGCTAAAAGCTTTGTAGAGGTGGGACCATCATAATCATCATCAACAATAACACAGAACAAACCACAACATTAGGGACTGGTGTACACGAAAGTACGTAATTGTATTAAAACGATGACGAAGTTTCAGTAAGTGCACTCGAGAACATGAGGCGGAAATTAAAATCAGATATGAAAACAACAAATTCTTAGAATAAAGCTTGACGAAGCTAAGCAACGGATGCATTAGTCCACCCACGAAGATTTATATCACGTGTGGTGGCTAGCTGCTTCCGAACAACTGCAAACAGTTCATTGGACGGTTTATATTAAAGAACGACACAGCTAGCTCGTATATTCCCATCTATCCATTCATATGTCATTGGCTGATCTTTCTCGTGCCCTCTTACATGAGACATGCTTAGCTAAGTGAGACTCTGTGAGACTGTATGGTCATCGGACGAAGTTAATCATTAATCGGTCATTATATGCAACACTATCTCCGATCGACTTCTATAGAAGCTGATCGCAGCAGGAATATAAATAATTTCTTTTTATTGATATTTAAACATGTTTTGATTTTTATTTCGTCAGATGCTATAAACTGCTCCTTTCACACTCTGCATCTCCCGTAGGTCTCGGAATTGTTTGGTGGCATGGAGGTTTGCGGCATTGCGGTGATCGTTTCCAAGGAAGGAAAAGAGTTTATCATAAGCGCATCCGATTCTACCTTCCCTTTGATGGGTGATACTCAAGAGGAGGATCGCCGACACATTGCTGATCTAGTTGTCGGACGAATGCAGGTACTTTGGAATATAAAAGTATGCCGAAAAAGCTTGAAGTGTACTGTAACCGTTTGTGTTTATTACAGAACGTATGCCGCCCGTCGATGATGACAAAAGCCACTTCACGCACTTCTATCTCATCGCGTGGGGGTAGTCCTACTGAGGAAACCCCTCCAGTTCCAATCGGAATAAGACCGGCCCCAGTTGGAGGTGGTCCTCCACCTATCCCTGAGCGCACAACACCGGGCGTTGGCTCAATAGGTCGCCACGGTAGCATCAGTAGCCAATCTGGAGAGCCCCCTGAGCAGCCTTCTGAAAAGGCTCCGGCTTTGAACAGTTTAGGAAGACGAGATTCGCAAGGTATGTATTCGCTCAAATTAAAAAATATATATTATTGATTACTCGACCTTCTCCGATTTGCATGAAACTTTGCATAATTGATAGTTTTGGGCAATCATTTAAATTTGTGGCCATTTTGAACCAAGCATTTTGTGTGCAGTGATCGTCAATTTTAAATAAATCGTAGCACGAAAATCGATATGTCGTCTGGGACAAAGTTGTAGAGAAAAATAAAGTCTTTCTGTAGCTACAATATACACGGTAAATTTTACTTTGCAACTTTGAGAAAAAATCCAAAAAATTTGCATTTTTCATGAGTTTTTTAAAAAAAGTGCAAACATATTGATCAAGGACATATTTTGTTATTTAAATGTTTTACACATTCTTTCCAAAATTACTAAAAAAAAATACCGTGTATATTTTTTCCAAGAAAGAATTTATTTTTTCTTACAACTTTGTCTCAGACGTCCCTCCCGTCGGACATGGGGGTTGACGTTACTAAAGTGAAGGATTATACTGCCCATAAAAGCATAACAGTCCTATATGGATTTTTGTCAGAAATGAGTTATCCATTAGAATTGATTGTAAACTACCGACATTTTACACTGTCTACTAAAAGTCACAATAGTTCAGAAAATATCGTGAAAAGTACCAAACTACCGTTTTTCTTGGTTTGCTGTTTTTTTTTCAGATGTAACTGATATTCTTTTATGAGCAGTATACTGCCTAGAATTACATATCAGTCCCATATGGGGTATAGTCAATTTTGAGATAACAACGCTATCCACAATTCTTCAAATCTACTTTCTTATTATGTGATAAAACTACAAACTGATTCAGTTGAGTATTAGTACAACACACTGAAGAAGTCTGCACATTGTAGACGAAATACGCGTGTCTGTCAGGGAAAAGCAAATAAGGTAGTGGAATTAAATGGAAATTACTAATCCTTCTCTCTCTCTTGAAGCTTCGGTTGTGCTGGGCTATGCTTCCTAGAAAAAACGACCAACTCAGTTTTCGCCGTGGAGAATTCGATACCTAGCTAAATAGCCCAAGTAGACACATTGTCTAAGGTATCCTGTAAGAGTCCTTGCAGGTCGACCCCTTTGGGCCCTGTGATAGACACTACGCCATCATCTGCAATTTGTTGCAACGTACAGTTCGACAGTGAGCATGCATAAGGGCCTATACGCGATGATCGATTCTCTTCGTCGATTTTCTCTTTTGTTAATAACTCGCTAGATTTAACGTTTCTCGGTGCGTTTGCTGTTGCTTTTGATAGCCAATACAACCTGTTACTACTCTGCATTGAACAAATTCTAGAAAATTGTTTCGCTTAGCTGTAGCAATGCAAAGAGAAAATCGATGAAGAGAATCGATCATCGCGTATTCGCCCTTATGCATGCTCACTGTCGAGTTGTTTCTAAGACAATCGTCAATTTCGTTGACGTAAATCAGTCCTTCGCATAATCCCAATCGCGTTGGCTTCTCCGACTTCGGCAATTCTGTTCAATTTGATTTGTCTATTAAGCGGGAGATTCGTGAGATCCCATAGCATCATCTCTCCATGATTGCTCCGTCAATTTACACTGCAAAGTTTGACCAATTTGATTCCGCTAGATCGTTCTTCACAGATGGATCATTAATAGAGGCGTCCGCTGGTTTTCTCATTCCTCGATTACGGGCAATGATATTGCGGACTCACTTGCTAAGGTGGGCGCTATGGAAGGCGATTTTTACGAGCCTACGATGAATTTTTATTCATTTATCGTCAACAGTCGCTCACCAGCTGGTAAAATGAATGGAGTTAATGGAGTTTAGGACGATGGCTATATTCGATCATCCCTATGGTGTCAGAATCCTTGGTTCAAAGGGTTGGAAGTAGACCGAGACTTCTTACGTGTGATGTATCGCCTCATGTCCAATCACTTTTAGGAATAGTGAAATTTTGGTATCATATATCATATTTCAAATCTCTTTCTCCCTCTCCCCATCCATAAAATTGTAAATCCCCAATAACAACGAGAAGGCCGCGGGTATGCAGTTCAATTCCTTTAACATTAGATTTAAGACAACAATAACGTATAACGCAAATGATGACTTGGCTCTGTAAAATTTATTCGATTCAGCCTGTAAAAATAAATTAATTTACAAAAAACAATCTTCCATAGTGGAAAGTATCACTTATATAACACTTCAGTAGCTCCGTAACATGTAGATAAGCTTTTCGTGATACGTTACCAATTGGTTTACCAAATCACTAGATATTGAAAATAAGACGAGAGGTCCGCTTAGGAACATATGCACAACATTAGAATAACGTGATGTTAGAAAGAATGTTTGAGAATTTATTATTTTTGCATACCTGTATCTATTAAATCTTTCAAGGTGGTAAGCTCCAACCGGTATTATCCTCGGATTAATTCCCGATCATGCTGCTTTGATGTCGACAATCAATACGACCCTAAGCAAACATTTTGCAGAGCATCCAAATAGGGACAGTATTAAAAGTTAATCCGAGTTGTAGCTTACCACCATTATAGTTTGAACTAATGCTGTGTACCATCAGTGGGGGTGACATTGAACCAAAAAACATATATCAACATTTTAGCATTCCCTTTTTTATTGAATTTAAAAAATTTGCTGATGGTTCATTTAAAAACAGCTACTTAGCTTTTGAATACATAGTTAAAATGCAATCTTTCTCTAATATGTATGTATAATCGTTTCGAGACAGTTCAAAATTTGAACCGCACAAGATAACAAACGGTGAATTAAACAAGTAAAACTGAAAATGTGTTTCCGAATGCGGGGATACTTAACATTCTAAAACTTTTTTGTCGATATTGGCAAAACGTTGGTACCAGCAAGGCCCTTGTTGAAAAACTCAATATTATGCGTCCTGGAAAAATGTTGCTCACCACTATCCTGAGATGACGCTGAAGTTATTGATGTAGTCGATGATATTTCCTCAAGTCCATGTCGTGATGTAAAGGGTGTACCGTTTAAAATCCGCACAAACAAAATTCATTCTCAAAATTCGAGTTTTTATCCGATTATCACCAAATTTTCAGGGAGTAAAAAGATACAATTAAAGTTAGTTTCGGCATCATCCATTAAATTTATTTCGCCCTTATATGCGAATGCGCGATCCTTGGCCTTAACCCCAGCCATAAGGTTCTGCACGACCCCAGAATCGACAGTTTTTTGCATAGTAACCCTCCTTTCTTCATTTCTTCTACATTCTTCACCACTTTAGGTCGTTTTAGAAGGTGCTTCTTCATAATGGCCTAGTATTTTTCTATTGGGCGCAGTTCCGATGTGTTTGGGGGGTTCAGATCTTTCGGCATGAAATCGACATCATTCGCCTTATACTACTCTAGCACGTCCCTCGTGTAGTGGCATGATGACAAACCGGGTAAAAATACGTCGGACCGTCGTGAGCCTTCAGGAGAGGGAGAAACCGTTTTTAGAAACATTTTTTTCAAATACACCTGTCCATTCATGGTGCTTGCGGTAACGAACGGTGTACTGCGCTTTCCGCAAGTACAAATCGCTTGCCAAATTAAGAACTTCTTGGCGAACTTGGTTCTCGGGAACATCACACTTAACCTTGGCAGTCACATACAGGTTTCCTGGAATCTGGTTGAAGTCCGCCTTCACATACGTCTCGTCATCCATTACGCAGCAGTGTGGTTTCATTAACTTCTGGTCGTACAACTTCCCGGCACGGCTTTTTGCGACCGTATTATGTTTCTCGTCACGGTTTGGGGACTTCTGAACCTAAAAACTACGTAGTCCAGCACGAGTTTTGGTATTCTGCACGAAAGTCTTGCTCACATGCAACTTTTTAGCCATACCTCGAACTGAGGCGTTCGGTTTCCGTTTAAAGGACCCAACCCAAGTAGCATTTCAAGTTTTATCAAGGTTTTAAAGCATTCTATAAGTCTACATAATCCTCATAAAACCAAAATTGTTACTTGGGAACCACGCGTTTGTGTTCGTTCTCGTTGACCTGATGGCATTTTTCCGGATCTTCGCTTCCGATCAACAGTCAGACGTTTTTCTGACCGTTTTATGATACTTGACACCGTGGAATTCACGATTCCCAACTTTTTTTTCCGATGGCACGATGCGGCAGATTCTTATTCTCAAAGTACTCATGCAAAACATTTTCGCGCACGCACTGTTCTTTCATCGCCATTTTGAAAACTTTTTCGCACCTGATGAAATCAATTCACAGAGTGTAAACAATACATATTAAACTTAGTTTACATAAAATTTCAATTATTTTACCCAACGGATCAAAAGTTAGAGCAATTTGAGTGTGTGCGGATTTTAAACGGTACACCCTTTAGTTGGCTGTGGTCCGTGATATGCATGACTGATACAGATGTATCCAAATTATGTTTGCTACTGGCTACAGGACAACTGACGACTTTTTATTCTTCGTCACAGATTCTTCATTCGCTTATGCAGGCCATTTTGAACATTATCCGTGCTAAATCAATACAAAAGTTTTAACTGTAATTTTGTACACATTTTAAACATAAAACCAACTTCAAAATTAACCAAATAGCGACTGGATCAAAAATTGGATCCAAATCTATACCCCAGTTGAAATTTACATACAGTGTACCTGTACATCGTTGAACGTGGGATCTGATCGCATTATATTAACTTTCAATGCATACACAGCAAAAAAATAATTTTGATATCACGTCAAAGTGGATGCACTACAATCATGTCGAAAATATGGTGTAATATTACTTGCTAAAAAGGACAAAATTATCATTAATACAATGCATGAACTGACATTACGCTGCTTTTACTGCATTTGTTTATTTATGTGGTCATAAAAATTACATGAAATTTTCGACATGATTGTAGTGCATCCACTTTGATGTGATATCAAAATTATTTTTTTGCTGTGTACATTATATTAATAAATTTTCATTATTAATCGCAAAACATTTTTCTGTTCAACTCTCATTTCAGCATCGCAATCTAGTTCTGTATCAGGAGTTTCTTCTGCTTCAGCAGTTCGTTCTGCTGCCAGCAAAGGTGCTGCAGTGCCTGGACAGGCATCGGTCGCGGACGAAGCTGAGGATACAATGAAAAATCTCCGTAAAACATTTGCTGGGATATTTGGAGACATGTAGGATTTAGCTAAAAAGAAGAAACCACAACGTGGAGGAGAAAGCACAACTGGCAGTGCTACCGGTAGCGTACTGAGTACCCGTGAAAATTCGATTGATACCGTAATTCATCGTCCAATCGGCACAATCGCATTGGAAAAGGATTCATCGTTGAGCAATGGCACGGCCGGTCAACTGCAGCAAAACATAACATCTGTTAGCAATAGTGTAAATAACAGCAGTAACAACAATAGAGTAGACAGTGTTTCTTCTTTTGATAAAAATTCTACATTGAAAAATCATGCCTCCGCGACCGGATCATCATCTACAACGGACACGTCCAGTGCACAAGAAACGAAACATGTGGCATACGATCCTGCAATCAACGAGCGGATCAATCCATTCGATAAAGATAAGATAGCAGCTAGTCGAGCAGCTACAGCAGCTCCAGCCATTTGTTCTTCATTCTCTTCTAGTACATTTACTACTATAACAACAACATCTGGCACTACAGGCGGATACAGTAGCTACGTCTCCTCGACAACGTTGCCTTCGTCATCTGTAAGTCAGCCACCAACAGAAAAGGCTTCAGCATCTTCTTCCTCTTATTCCAGTACTTCTAACATAACCACTAGCGATAAGGGAGATGATAACGCGAAAGATCGTTACAACATACAGCAAGGTATCAGGGATCAATCACAAGCTGGTCGCATCGGTCCACAAACGAATGCAACTGCGGACGCGGCGAATATACCGACCACCTCATCATACTCCAGTGAAAGCAAGAAACAGGAATTCGGTCGCACAAAGCGATCATCGTCTGATGCGGAACTCATCTTCGGCGATAAAGGACCAGATTTCTACAAGCCTCGCTTCAGCGTGGCTGATATGGGGCGAGACTTGAAACAAAGCAGTGATTCATTGTCAGATGCGGAGGCCATCTTCGGCACTAGCGCAGTTAGTGGTCCCCCGTCAGCGTCATCTACGACTGGGGGAAGTGCGGCTCCAACGGCTTTTAATCGGTATACGTCGTACGGTAGCCGTGACAGTTCAAGCTTCAATAGCAGTGTGTCAGATTCAGACTACATATATGGGAAAAAGGACGAACGCAGTTCATTTACTAAAAGCTTATCAGTTTCTTCAGAAAAAGCAGATGTTGACGTGACTGAACGATTCCGAAGCTTTCCCAGGTCGTACGACCCTCCGAAAAGCGCTTCATCTGTGGCCAGCTCTGCCAGCGGGAAGTGGAATAATAAATTCGAAGAAGATGATTTTGACCTTAAATGAATATTGCAAAACCAGTTACGCTAGTAGGTTAGCAATTAATTTCTACTTAGAATATTTCCATGATACTTGAGTTATGTACTACTAACTGATGCATGTGTTGAAATTATTGCTAACTGACTGTCGTTCTTACTAATTGTGTAACATAATCATAAAAGCGACTATACTTATAATTAATTTGAAATGCAAAATCATGTCCATGCGTTGCAGAAAGGTTCTCAAACATGCAGCTAGTCATAACCACTATACAATTGATTGATTAAATTAGTACATATATGACATGTAAGCAAAAGAACTAAGCAAAGGAAAAAACTAGCCTCTGATGTTTCCTGGTTTCATAGTTATATTCTCAAACTTCAGATTTTTTTCATGGGAGAGTTATTGCTTTTGCAAAAAATTAAACTTAACCGCCAATGTATTATGTATCATGAATCAAAACTCACCCACGCAAAACAACCTTTTATTCAATGGTAAGTAAAAATTTCCATTTCAAAAAGGTGATACAGGTTTGTGCAAGTGAGTTTTGAGCCCTTATTGGAAAAAAAAACCTGAAGAATTATTAAAACTTCGTTTGATGTTTACTCTCAAAATGCATTGGGATTGCTCTGAACAAAAAATACAAGAAAGAACTCGATGTAAGATCGCCAAAGTTCAAATAACATAGAATGAATGTGCATATCATATTTTTGTTCTGCATTTTGCATAAGTTGGACATCGAAAGCTATGCTCTGTTCGAAAACTTTTTATTGTGAGACAAATATCAACAATTAATCGTATTTTTATATTAAAAGTATTACTACTGTTGCTTAACTGTTTAAAACGATATCAAATTATTCACAGCAAAATTAACAAACTATTAATTATAAAATACGAGCTGATTGGAACCGTAAATGCAATAATTCAATAGAAGAAACAAATTAACACCTTCAAGTAAAATGAGCCAAGGGGATATGTATGCTCTATTTTGGCTAAAAATAAGTTTTTTCTATGGTGTTACGCGTGAAGAATTTGTTTGAACTTCGAAAAAAAATTAACTTTTCTGGCAGCAGTTCTGCCTAGCTACCGAACTTCAAGGCCACTGTTGAAAAGGTTCCTTCGTCTCTGTGCTCGTTCCGACTTTTTTAACTTGTGAAAAATGACGGGTGAAACAGCGTAGCGGCGCCGGTGATGTAGTGGTAAGCGTGACTGCCTCTCACTCCAAAAGGCCTGGGTTCAATTCCAGTCGGCGCCGTCGGGATTCTCTGAGGCATAAACATACCTGATCACGAAGGAAGAAAAGCTGTTGGTCCCCGGTCCAAGTGGCAAGCGTATTACCAAAATTTGTAAATCTTTACCTGTTGGTTTCTGTAACAGACAGACAGTAGAAGCTTAACCTAATGCCTCCTATCCGCCGTGATGGAACTGCCAGCTCACGTGTAGCTTCCGGGGATGAGCATTTCTTGTCTTAATCGTTGGATACTTCTCAGACACTGTTTGAGCCGCACCTCCACGATGAACAGACTCTGGGGTTGGTAAAGCATTTCCTCTATCGCTGTACTAGTCCGTATTCGCGTTGCACCTTGTTCTGTTGCTGCTACTGGTCTTTTGTAATCGTATGGCTCGAGGAGGCGTGAGGTAGGGACTTGTGATGCCCAGAGCTTTGTACCGTGCATCTTCTAGATTGTTTGTTCACCATTTGTAGCCGAAATTCGGTAATGGATGAATTCTATTGGGGTGAATCGATCAATGCAAATAGGACCTTTTGACATGTTCCTCTAGATTTGCCCCACTTTGTGGTTTGGCTCTATAGCCTTCTCTGAATGTCCAAGTGGTGGCTCCAAGCATAACTGCAAGAACAATCATATGTACACGGCTTACTGCACTTATGCTAGGAGCGACCCATCATAGTTGGTTGCACTTGGGTATTCAGAAAAGTCTATGGAATCGTGTTAATCGTGTATGTGGCCCTGTACAATTATGAACATTTTGTCTATAGACAGTTTGCGTTAAGATATTATTTCCCCATGTTGTTTAAGCTTTATTTAACGCAAAATTTACAATCTATTTATGTAGACAATATTTTGAAAACCGGAAAAAAATTCGTTCATTTAAAGTCAATAATTCGGACCTAGGTTGTACCTATTCGTACCCAGATGCGAGATTGTACTAAATACGACTCAGCCCAACATGGTTATGTGCTGCGTACAAAAAAAAATTGCACCACACACATAGGTACATTGTCAGCTTCCTTTCAACAGTCAAAGTAATGGTAAAATTATTGAAAGCAGAATAAACTGATTGTACTGATATTCTCACCTCACGTTTAGGAAAGTAGTTAATTGCACGAACTAATTTAGTGATATTACCATAAAAATTAGTATGAAATAGCGAAGGAACAATTCTGTGCTGAACAAATAAATAGCTGCAGCCACATATGGGACATGAGAAGAAGTCGGCTTATATCAAATCAATTAACTGATAAAAATTTGAATAATTATGATACAATATACACTATTATTAACTAAATGTTGTTAGAGTATTATATTACAGTTAACGAGTTTGAATTGATGAGCAGGGAAAATGTTATTCTCAGCATTTATTTATCCAACGCTTCTTTATCCAAATCATCGGCAAAATACATGTTGCAAATCTTAGCCCTTAATTTGTTGGAATTAACTCTTAGCAATGATTTAAACAATTGGAAAGAAACGTAACATAGTGCTATCAATCAATTCAATCTCAATTAAAAGCATTAAAATATCGTATGATGACAATATTACTAAGATAGTTGATATTTACATATTAAACAAATAAGAGTCCTAAGAAAGGCATGTTATTGGAAGTTACTGGAACGTCCTATTTACCCCCTGAGCATTCTGATTATCAGCTAAATATTTGACTGGATACATCTTCATTCTATTTGCAAGAAATAAACACATGCAAATACTCATCCTAGATACACATGTACGGAATGTCACGAATAAATTGTTGTCCACCTACAAATTGTTGTTAACCGTACAAGTGTTATCGTTGTGATGTAAATCTATTTAAACAATCTATTGCTAAAGGTGTTGAGCGTCAAGTATGCACGTGCACAAATTATCACCAACTGTTCATTATCCCTATGTTATCAAACTGTAAGCATCGTAATAGTGACCACCGAGACCCAAAACTATGCTTTATCGAGAAACAGAATTAACAGAAACAACAACGAAATTATGTAAGCAAATGCTGCAATACTATCCCTTATTCGTTTATGTTCGTGCGATTAGCCAATTTACACCATCTTCAGGAAACTCTCCACCACCTACTGATTACATCAATATGTTGGACATATTATCGCTAGTAATATACTTAAATACTGTTGTAAGTGTATGGATAATGAATCATAAACAGACAAATGAAAATAAACAGTAAAATATGTTTGAAAAGATTATTAAATGTGTACAACAACCTATACTAATTAACAATGGGTAACTAAAAATAAAAATTCACCAACAAAATAGCAAGAATTTACCACTACATGGTGCAAGACAAAAGCGAAAAGCATCATGCAAATAAACTATGAGAGATATGCAACTGCGACATACATTAATAAAATGAGTTGAAAATTTCAAATCAAACAAGAGAGTATTAGAATGCAGTGGAATAGAAAAGAATGCACCATGTCTCCATTAACGTTTTGCCGTAGGCTATAGTAGGGTAGAGAACTACTTCGGCCTAATCGCCCATTTTGGGCCTATCGAGCAGAAAACTTCAAATAAATCGATACGATTGGAACGATAAGATTCGATTGGTACGATACTTTAGTTAATAAGCTACGGAACGAAGTCAATGAGAACGCGTGATATGAAGGTTTGCATCCATTATTCCCAAAAACAAAAAAAGGGCTCCGACCGAATCAATTGTTATCTTCATCCCATAGGCCGAAGTGAATTCATTGGCGTTTCAATGCGTTAGGCCGAGTTAAGAATCCGTAGGCCGAGTTTGGCGTCAAGAAGCAGTGTTAGACTTTTGACAATATCTCAACGATTGGTTTCTCTTTATCAAATCTTACGGTACATACGGAAGGGTAAATAAATTTTTAAGCCATCAATAATAATAACATTCCGTTTGATGCTAAACTGCGCTAGATTAAGAAAGACTAAGTACGAGTTGTGATAACAGGCCGGAAATGGGGTAGTTAACACTACCTACTGAGCTGAAATTTGATCCAGTTCAACCCTTTCCCCACATGGTCATGTACACTAAAGTAGACACCTGCGATAAAAATAATCCCTTGGATTTTTAAAAGCACAGGCCAATCAAAATAAAGTTTGATTATTTTGAATGTAATAAATCACTACATATTACAAAAATATCATATCATGAGCCTGAGCGAAAAACAATTCTATGGGATTATTTTCAGCGCAGGAGTCTACGTTGCACAGTGGGGTGCAGGTCGGTCGTAATTCGATTTATTTATGTGACCTATTTTCATGTTTTGCTTCAAATTAGAAAAGTATATTCTCCATGGAATCATTCTCCAAAGTTTCATTACTATCGATTGAATAGTGCGCTGGTAATTTAAAGGTAAATTTGAAATTTTTTGAATTTAAAATCTAATTTTTGGTTGCATCTTAACAACTTTATTGTGTTGCAATTCAGAACCATTTTGCCGCGGATACACTTGCATGGCAATCTATGAACATGAGCATTATTTGTATAATCAAATATGAGCAAATCCAAAAACTATACATGTGTGACCATACATGTGCTCATAATTTAGTATACAAATAATAATGCTCATGCTCATAGTTGGTCATACAAGTGTATCCACGACATTAGTGTTTTAACTTATTTTGTCATAATCATGATGTAATAAAATCAATAATGAGAACCAACCGTGACTATCAACATGTTTAGTTGGACTATACTGCCTATAATTGCATATCAGTGCCATATGGATTTTCGTCAATTTTGAGATAACAACGCTATCCCCTATAAATTGGCATTTACTTTCATATTATATGTGATAAAATTACGGGCTATGATCATGAAACATATGAAAACAACATCAAGTCAAGCAAAATAATCGCATATCAGTACCATCCTGAAATTTAATCGCCCATAGTTCAAGTTAAAGTTCAGCTTTTCGAATTGCCATATTTTTCACTGATATAACAAAACAAGCAAGCCTAATTGCAACTGATTTTAGCTTTTTTAGGATTTTTAAAATTCTTGCTAGGAAATTTCACGGCCATTTTCTCAATACCTACTTTTTTCATATGGGACTGATGCGATTATAGGCAGTATAAAGAATAATATATTTCCTACTACAACCTATTTTGTTTATTTTTTAATGTTGCGATATCCATTTCATAGGTTTAATGTGCTGCAACTTGAACGCGAATCATTGCGTATCAATGAAAACCTATTTATTCTCTTGATAGATTTTTTTCTCATCCTCCATTGGCGTATACTGGCCAATTAGAGTTCTGCATAAATGTGGGCAAGCTTGTTATCTTTTGTGATTTCTGTTGGTATCCCATTATTCTCGAAAAATTCACAGATGTTTCATATATACACTCATATACACAATTTATTATTAAGATAACAGCACATAATTGCCTTTTTAACTTTTATAATATCACTAGCTGAGTGTGCCCGGCCATGCTCGGGATTCAATATTAGCTTGAGTTTATGCGCCAATAAAAAAGCATGATATATTGTAACCCCCACTTATCTAAGGGGCTACCCCCTATGACCTGCACATGCCAAATTTGGTTCCATTTGCTTGATTAGTTCTCGAGTTATGCAGAAATTTCTGTGTCATTTGTATGGGAGCCCCCCTTTACAGAGGGGGAGGGGTCTCGAACCATCATAAGAACCTTTCCCTGCCCCAAAAACCACTGCATACAAATATTCACACCGATCGGTTCAGTAGTTTCCGAGTCTATAAGGGTCAGACAGACAGACAGAAATTCAGATAGATAGATGGATAGATTTACCTAATTAAAAAGGAAATACTAAATACATATAATAGGGGAAATGAATGTAATGTCGGCCTTAATGAAATAAGAACTTTGAAGACAGATTTTGGTTATTTAAACAGAAAATTATTTGACTATTGTAAGTTTTTGGACCAGTCTAATGGAATTATTTTAAGACTATAAATTTTCACTGAATACTTGTTATATGATAGGCCAAACACATTTCAACCCTAATATGTTAGGAAAATAATTCCGACCGACTATGGACATCCTCACTGTGCCTTGGTTTCTCGAAATCCTGAGCAGGTAAATTTCCACAAAGTTTCGTCTAGACGGATGATAATGTTGACATTTGAGTCAGATTGTAGAACGTATATATTATAAAGAGCAATTCGTATATCACTTTTTTTTAGCCAACATGTTTCATTACTTCATTATTATCGACTTCTTAACAACTTTTTGGGTTTTCAACCAAAATGTATTTTCACAGCTCAAATCTGTGAATAAGTTAATTATTGTATTGTTACTGTATTTATTGATTTTTTGTTCAGTTTGATTTTTAGTTTGAAACTCAGTTGCGGGAAGGACCTAACAAGTTTTGTTTACAAAAGTTGAGAGGTGCTTTTCAAATGTTCCACGAGATATATAAGTGTGAAAATAAAAACTCTGTGTTGCTTGACTACCCCAAAAATTTTTCGATCACAAAATGTGTGTAAAGATTAATGTTCAAATAAATATCATAGAAAGGAATTAAGTGTTCCCTAGTTTTTAAAACTGCGTTTCCTGGCTTATTTCAGAAAAGCGTACTTTTAGGAATATCAGAGGCTCGAGAGATCTAGAAAAAAGTCACATGACGCACGTACGCTCAAAATATTACAAAAGATTAAATTGTATGCATTTAATGGTTAATCGAAATGTATACATTGTTACGATTGAAATTTTCGTGATTATCGGAGTGATATTCGGCCAGTGTATACTAAAATTTCGTTTTCCAGTTCGTATTTATTTTGTTGTTGCTATTATTTCGCGTTGGTGTCGTGCGATTAGTGTTTTATATAAATACAATTACAATTATAACTGTTTGGCTATTTCGTAAAGTTTATTCGATTGAGCCTGTACACATAAAGTAATTGACAAAAAAAGGAGCAGAATGTAGGTACATAATTCAGTGCCAACATTTAAAAGGGGCGTAATTGCTTTTGTAAACAATGGCTTTAGCCGCCAATTTCTCGCGAATGAAATCTTACCTCTCCACTCGCCCCTTTGAAATGTTGGCACTGAATTGATTAATATCTCCATAATACTAACTTGAATCGTGATGCTGTCTTCAGCAAAGTTGTTCCTTATAGTTTAAGTAACGTGTGCTGAAATTGTGAGCCTAATCGAGTTTGCTGAACCAGTGAAATATTATTTCTCCATACATTTCAACCAATATCCCCATATAAATTTTAAATCAAAAGCGCCAGCTCGTGTTACATCCGAATGAGCTGTAATTTTCAGAGAGTGGTTTTCTCACCTAATATCACAAATCCAGGGGTTGGCCCGTTTGTAAAAATTAAAGGGTTGTGTCCTAGACACAAACGCATTATGACGTAGAACCACGCAAAATTGATGTTTGTCATGCATTTTTGACTATTTTACTTATTATAATGAATGGGGCAGGGCAGAACGTATCTTTTGTGCAGAATATGGAAAAAAGGATGGACTTTGTATCACAGACAAACAGACATAACACTAGCAAGTTGTTCATCGAACAAGCATTTAACGGACAATATAAAAGTATCGTAATTGGTAGTACCGCCACCTGCGGCGCGCATAGTCAATTCCCTTGCGTATGACGTTTACACACTACCGCCATCTGTTCAGCGTACTACCCAGCACAGTGTGCTCAACAGATGGCGGTAATGTTTTAGCGACCATGTTTTACAGTGAGAATTATTCAATGTGTTATGTCTGTTTGTCTGTGTTTGTATGTTAATCTAATTGCATATATAGAAGTACCAGATATGTTTTACAGTCAGTTGTTGGTAATTTACCAACATAATATCATCGGATGTATGTCTCATCTTAAGCAATTGTTTTAAAAAATTTGGCTTTTGTTTTTACTTACAATTGTAGTTTACTTAAAATTTATTCCCGGAAAAAAGTGATCGGCAAATCCATGTCTTTTTTGAGTTGACGTTATAGACGGTAATATATAGAGGGATATTTTGCATATTCAAGTCTCATTTCTCATTATGTGACAGATGATCACGCCGTGATCCACCTTCATCCGCTGCATGACCAAGTGCCACGCCGTCCGAAGCGGTAATGAGCAGAGGCACGGCAGCAGCGTTGTTTTATTTCTTTTCAGGTTTAAGCAGAACGATGTGCAACCGCACCTGACAGGATTTTCCGCCGTTTTTTTATGAATGGGGTGGGCAGAAAGTTTATTTTGTGCAGAATATGTAAAAAATGGTGGACTTTGGATGTTAATCTCATTGCATATATAGAGGTACCAGATATGTTTTACAGTTAGTTGTTGGTAATTCATCGAATATATGTCTCGTTTTAAGCATTTTTTTTTTAATTTTGTCCTAGTGCCACGTCGTCCGAAGCGGTAATGAGCAGAGGCAGAAAAGCAGCGCTGTTTTATATCTTTTCAGGCTCAAGCAGAATGATGTGCAAGCAAGTGGTACTCGTTTATGATGACTGGGTTTGAGAAAAACGTTTAGTTCATAAAAACAATGATAAAATTATCATTTGCGCATTTTTCAAAAGTTTTTTGAATAAAAATTGGAAAAGCATTTATTTCAACAGATTCTTCAAGTAATATCCTATCGATTGGCGTATATGGATTTTAATTTTATTTATAAATGACAAAGTTACAAGCGTTCAAAGCCTAACACTATTTTACAACACATATTTTTTGATTTGTACCCCAGTATAGTCGACAAAGACGTAGTTCTACGTCAAAATGATAAAAAAGTCCCCCATATAAATGTGGGCCAGTCAAATCTAGACGCGTCGAGCTCAGATGATCCGACAGTTCGAGAAAAGAGTTTCTAAGTGTGTCATTCAGCGAGGAATCATCGCGTATTATCGACGCTTCGGGATCCTACACCGTCGAAAGGAACCCATGTGTTCTAGAGCGGTGGGCCAGAAAACGATGGAACAATCCAAAGGCACTGCATGTATACTCGAGCGGTTGGCTAAGTTCCGCGGGAGCTGTGTAATATCTGCTGCCTCTGTGAGATTGTCTCAATTGTAGACTGTATGAGTACGGATAAAATGTGAGAGTTGTGAGAAAGGACCAGGATTAGAAATAGGAGAATAGGATTACGACAGGTCACGAGAAAAGGAAGGAAGAATAAACGTGTTCATCAGTATTCAGTGAAGAATTTTACTAATTATTTCATAAAGAAAGATTCACTTGTAACAGTATCGGTTTTCAAATCAGTTGATGCACACGTAAGAAAGCGCGGCAAAGACGTGTACAACACGGGCATTTCTGAACGCGTCTGCATTACCACGGTGTTTCCTCTATGATGGTACCGCTGCGGCCATTTGTAGACTCTACAAGGAATCACCTTAAGGTCGGCCAATATTAAGATTTATACACATTTCGGAATGGAGAAACAACAAAGATTTGGTCTAAAATTTGCTAGGTATATTTGCGCTTTTCACTTTTTCAATTAATGACATTCCCAACTTCGTTTTACCCACAATGTCCACTGATGCATAATCCATGGTGACATCCTGTTCCACAAGCACTTTCTCAATGCCGTTCCAAGCTATCATGATGCCATTATCAGTACAGTGTTGTCTTTTAGGTCTAACTGTTTCGAAACCAAAAGTCTTTGCCATGTTAGCAACGGTTTTGAAAATAGTATCGTTACTGGCAACTCCTCCCGAGACTACGAGGAATCTTGCATCATTCGGCTGTACTAGTTGCTCTTTTTCACAAAACCGTATCGCTCGTTGTGTTCGCTGTGAAATATGACGTGCCGCTGCATTCAGGAAACCAGCGCAAAGATCCGGATAGTCAGGTATAACAGCATCTGGTGCAAGATCTGTAAGTAATCTTTTGATTATATTTAAGTCTTATGCCCTTATGCTATGTTTAGACTAAAGAGTTATAACATGCAATATGGCTATTTTGATGATAATTATTACATGCTAGAAAGGCTGCAGTGCGAACAAGCCATTAAACACTGGCCAGACTGGAGAATTATAACATGTTATAAACGCTACTTCAAGTTTTAAGTTACAACCCACATTTATTTATCAGGTAGTGGTACAGCGCTTTTGTTACGTAATACCATAGAGGTAACTCTAAGACTAGAAGGTCCCGAAATAACGTGCTCAACTTTTTGGCTCAGCTCTGGTACTTTTTTCGGTCCCAAGCTAATCGATTCACCCCTTGAAATATAGGAAAAACCGATAACCCCTCATTTTATCTGTCAAAATTTCATAGCGAATCAAAACAAACATAGTGTAGTACTGGAATTTATACAAGAATGGGGTACGTTAATCGATTTGCTTGGGACCAATAGGCTAGTCAAGCAGTGAGCCAATTTAAAATCGTTAGTTTCGTATTGATTGTTGGTAATACAATCTTATTTCGCTCCTACACGGACAGAAAATTGTTTGCATTGAACCAAAAAAAACTTTAGTTGTATTTAAACAAACAATTCCGGTTGAAATTATATTGCATTTTGTTGTTTCAATAATACATATTCATATAAATTCAAAATAGGATTCTGTTTTGTTTTAATAAGCCACTTTTCAACTGCAACTATTGTAAAAATAACAATATTCTATTATTAAGCCAACAATAGTTAATTTTAATTTAGCATTTATTTGCTGTGTCCATTCCCCGGACCATGAATGCAAAAATAACTACCAACCATTCCCTTGTTTTCACCCGGACAAAAATGTAAACAATAACTAAACTTGTGAATTTCGGGAAATAAGTGCAAAATTTCCGAAAATCTTGAGACTTGAGGTAAGTAAGTATGCTGAAGTTCGAGCTGCAGTTGCTAAATATAATCAATTTTCTGTTTTTTCCTTGATTTTTTTTCCGTCGATCGTGTTTTCCGTACTGAGTACCAATGCTCCCGACGCCAGGAAAGCAGCTCCCACACCTGGACCCTACATATCGACCCATCAACTAATTAACCGGGGACCAACGGCTTTACTTCCCTTCCGAAGGATGATCAGTGAAAAAGAAAACAAAACATAAAAAAAATTACCATATTATTTCCGGAGTGATGTGAGATTTGGGCGTAATTGCATTTGTAAACAAACACGTCAATCACCGATTTCTCGCGAATAAAAGCTCAATCTAGAAAATTAATAACACTATGAGGTAGAGGAATGATTCCTCTATCATTTGGTATAGTTTGTTTGTGAGATTGAGCGTTTATTCAAGAGAAATCAGTAATTGACGTGTTTGTTTTCAAAAGCATTACGCCAAAATCTCAAATCACTTCGAATTTTTGAATCAATAAACATATTTTTATTTCTACTCATGATGATTGAATCAACAAGAAATCTCTTTTAAAAACAAACATATTTTTGTTGTTGACAGGGTAGAAGGATCTAAAATCTTTCGAAAACTTTCTATTTTGTTTATGGACAGCTTCTAGAAAAATCTTAACAAACAATAAAAGCTGAATATGAGCTTATTCAGGTAAAAATATAATAAAACAAAGCTTTTAATCCACTCAAATTGTTTGCTGGAATATTTCATAAACAAAGATTTCTTTTATTTTTAAATGCAGACCTATCCGTTAATATGAGCCCATAAAGTTACAATTTTAGACATGATTGTAGGAATAATAACTTGTATACGAAAACTATAGTTTTATGATTAATAAAAATATGAAAAGAATAACTAAAAATGAATATTAAAAATTAGTTTTCGGATTATTAAGTCTAACCATAACCAACATTTTTGAAAAGAGTAATTTTGAGTTCTTCATTATTGATTATGTTGCACTATTACTGAAATTGTTAAACAATTGTTTTTACTACCTACTACGAAATGTTTTCTACTTGAAAATGTAAAATGCAAACTTTCTATTGTTGCAAACATAAATATTTCAAGTTTAAAAATTTCAATGGCGAAATATCTTTGTTGAAACGTGGTTATGACAACTATCTGATCCACCTCCAGAGTATACTTGACCGCCAGACTAAATAGACACGAAAGAGACGAAACCCTGATTAAATAGGTGACCTTTATGAAATCGTATGGGACGAAACTCTTGAAAATGTAGTTACAGAACGAACCTACGAGACTCGTATCTCAAGATACCACAAGTATGATGCGAATCGAATGATTTTAAAACTCTTTTACCTTCCGATTCAACTCCCATCAGCTAAAATGCCCTCTGCCATTATCACACGATCAAGATCCTAACGGCTCAAAAGTATAATTATAACACGAAAGTAATTTCCAGACATGTCATTTGAACTATAAACTTAAACGATCAATGGTCGATAGGTTCCAAAGGCCATGCCTCCTTCTGGGACTGGGTCACACTGGATACGGTGGCGTGCAGTGAATACTGTTAATTGAATTAATGTTAATATCGTATGTTCATAAAAATCCACACAAAATCCCTGACGTTGGAAAAATAAACAACTGAACTATCGCTAGGTATGTTTTACGTATTTCTGAAGTATTTTTAAATATTTTCAGATATCTACAATAGTTATGTCGAGAGAAATGCCTAGATTCGTCAAAGTCAAGAATTAGATGTTCTTGGTAATCGTGTCGTATACCTCTCGTCGTATTCATACCCGTCTTCCAGTCGTTCCGCCTATAGTGAACTATTCCGAATATAGCGACTATAGTTCCACCTCCTCGTTACCGGATCATCGTACCTAATGTCCTAGCGTTGGCTGGAGTAGCAGATTTCGGCGTTAACAAGTAAATTATGTGTTTGGCACGATACTTTAGTTCAAAAACTACCAAACGGTGGTGTTGAGTACTTGGCACTGATGAAGTCTGCAAGTAGTAGACGAAATACGCGTATCTATCAAAAGATAAGCAATTATAACGGAATTTAAAGGAAATAAACCAACCCACTCAAAGCTGTTCATACCAAACGAAGTCAATAAGAACGCGTGATATGAATGTTTGCACCGATTATTCTCAAAAACAAAAGAAGCGCTCCGATCGAATCAATTTTTATCTTCATCCGATAGGCCGAAGTGTATACAGTACTTGATTGCTAACTGGGCGTTCTTTAGCTGAGCTGCTTTTTAACTGGGCGTTCGTTAACTGGGCTGTAGCCCATTAAAAAAGTAGTTATATGGCAAAAATAGAAGTCACATGTAGTTTGACATTCCGTTGTCATAATTAGTGAGGGGAATTCGAATGGAATATAAAGTGTTACCAACCGGTGGAAAGTAACGGCTTTAAATTGGCTCACTACTTGACTAGCCTATTGGTCCCAAGCAAATCGATTAACGTACCCCATTCCAGTCGAAATTCTAGTACTACACTATGTTTGTTTTGATTCGCTATGAAAGGTGGACTGATAAAATGAGGGGCTCGTGGATTTTCCTATGTTTCGAGGGGTGCATCGATTAGCTTGGGACCGAAGATAGTACCAGAGCTGAGTCAAAAAGTTGAGCACGTTTCTTCGGGGCCTTCCTGTCTTAGAGTTACCTCTATGGTGTTACCAGTGTTACCGTGGAGGCACCATATTCGAAGCTATTCCTAAATCGACGCACGCAATAATATTCGACTATTTTCAATTATTATTTTTGAAATGTTATTTCTGCAAATATTATGCCGCGGATACACGTGGATGACAAACTATGAGCATGAGCATTATCTGTATAATAAATTATGAGTGCATCCATGGTAACACTTGTATAGTTTGTGTATAGTAGTTGCTCATAATTATTGTAGAAATAATGTTTATGCTTATAGTAGGTCATACAAGTGTATCTGCGGCATTAGTTCCTGTGTTCTAGGGATGATAGTGTAACAAAGTTTTTTTTTAAATGTCTTGTTAAAATCTAAATGCGATCAAAAATAGACGAATGGCTCATCAATAGTAACGCGTCAAATATGGTGCTGGCACGGTAATAGAAATAAATTTGAAATTATTTTCATTTTGCACTGAAATCAAGACTTGGAAGTGTTTTCAGCCGGAGCCCTAAGCCACTAAACTTTACACTGTTTCAATTCAATGCGCGTGAAAAAAAATTTAGTTAAAAAAGCGATATATTTTAGAAATAAGTAAGAATAGAGAAATACTATATTCTACAAAATTGTGTATTGCTGCTTTTTGCATATCATATAATATGACACACAAAAATTGTATAACAACCACACAAAAATACGATTTAAGTAACTTAAACGAGCACATAGAAAGTTAGCAAACTTTCTAGTAATAATATGTTCTACAACTTCGCTCAAGACACCAATGCATTATATTGTCATTTAAAAAAAAAACATTTCCATCTAACTTGTAGGGGTAATCAAAAACGAATAGCGTCAAAAGTTAAATCTTTCAGTTTCAATCAACTCAAAGACCTTTGAAGAAGACACCACAAAATAAAGTTTTTCCCTCATATCTCAAACGATCCTTTTTTTGTTTTAGACCACTGTGCGCACGAAGCTTCTTCCAGAATGACATAAAGACTATGGGTTGGCGACCGATTCAGCAATTTAACAATCGAACGAACCAAGCATGCATCAACTCGATCTACATTCCTAGTTGAACACTCAGTCGGTTAACAACGTCCCGGTCTCAGTCGCGCGGCATCTAGTTTTTTTCGGTGTTTTTTTCCGCCCGAGCGGTTTTTTCACCCCCCCCCCCCATTGGGTGCCCCAAGTGACCAGTGTGCAACAGAGGAAGTGGAATTCCATGGGCCGAGCCCCTTGGAGTTGCCATCCAGCTTTAGTTCACCCCGGTAATCCATCCGGTCGTCAAGCCATCATCGTGCCGACCCACCAACACCAATCATCACCACCAGCAGCAGCAAACGGACCATCTAGCTGCAACGGCTGATAGGTTGTTTACAACCGGCATAAGTATTAGACAATACATTTTGCAAGTCCATTGCCTCCCTATTGTAGTTAAATTTTGCCTCGTGGCGCGTGACTCTGTCTCTCACCCCTGGTAGGGGAGTATGGGTCATAGTGAGACAACTTTTTGCAAGTAGATATAAGTTTTTTTTTTGTTTCGATTTTTTTTTCTTTTTGATTTGTTCGTACGTCGGGCAAAAAATTTAATTACTAGTAATTAAAATTAATTAATTAGTGAAGGTTTAAATTTTTTTTTTCCTTCTTAAGTGGTTGCGCACCGCTTTTGCGCAACACTTATGGCATCTTCCGATGCCTACGTTACGCGAACCAGATACTATGAACCGTCTTCGAAAGGACCATGGGTTGTCTTTTTTCGGCCCAAAAATAAACCTTTGAAAACTCTCGACATAACGAGAGATTTGCTGCGTAAGTATCCGGGAATCTTGGTACACAAAGAAAGATTCAACAAACTGCGTGTAGAAGCACCGACTTATGATGTGGCAAATAAAATTGCTGAACACGAGCTTTTTAGTGTTGAGTATAACATCTACATCCCTTCTCGAGATGTGGAGATAGAAGGCGTGGTCTCCGACGCGAGTCTGACTGTCGAGGACTTGAAACATGCCTCGGGAACTTTTAAAAACTCGACATTCGCTACCGCGCTAGTGAAGATACTGGATGTAAGGCAACTGCATTCAGCATCTTTGCTAGACGGTAAAAAAGTTTATCAACATTCAGACTCGTTCCGGGTGACTTTCGCAGGTTCAGTTCTCCCAAACTTTGTTAAAATTGATGGTGCTTTTTTTCCGGTGCGGCTGTTTGTACAGAGGGTATATAATTGTACCAACTGCAAAAGGCTGGGACACTCGGCCAGCCATTGCGGCAACAAAACTCGTTGTGGCAAATGTGGTGAAAACCACAAAGAGGATTCTTGCCACAAAGAATCAGTAAAATGCGCTTATTGTGGCGAGAATCCTCACCCCTTGCAGGAGTGCCCGATGTACAAACAGCACTCCGATAAAGTGCAGCGTTCAATCTCTGGACGCTCCAAGCAGACATATGCTCAAATGTTGAAGGCTGCATCAGCCGTCCAAGATGCAAACCAATTTTCGATTTTGTCAGCTGAAGAATCGGACTCTGACTCATCGGATGAAGGTGATTCTACGGTGGTACACGCACCTTCAAAAATGGACGGATCCTCAAAAAGAAAATGCCCCTCCCCGAAAGTGCGCCGTAAGAAAACTAAAGTCACCTCCAGAAGATTGCCAAATTCCCAGGGTAATGGGGATGAAAAAACAAAACCGAAGGCTCCTGCTGATCCAATCCCTGGATGCAGCAAGAATTTTCCGCCATTGCCCAACAAAGATAAAAAAAATAAAAAAGCTGCTCCTCAAACTTCTCAAAAGAAATCCAAGTCCGAACGAAACATGTTCAACATACAAGACCCTCTAAGAAGCTTTTTTTCTGCCTTGCTTCCAACGTTAGAATCATATCTTAAGCAATTGACTGTTTCATGGCCCCTCCTTGCATCAATCATATCTTTCGATGGATAATTCGTCGAACGAGGTTGAAGATATGATCACTGTGCTACAGTGGAACTGCCGTAGTCTAGTGCCTAAACTAGACTCGTTCAAATTTTTACTTCACAATTCTGATTGTGATATATTTGCTCTCTGTGAAACATGGCTTTCTTCCGATAAAGAACTCAACTTCCACGATTTTAACATTATTCGCCTGGATAGAGACGATTCTTATGGAGGAGTACTTTTAGGGATCAAAAAGTGCTACCCTTTCTACAAAATTTCCCTTCCTGCTCTATCAGGCGTCGAAATCGTCGCTTGCCAAATAAATGTGAAGAACAAAGACCTTTGCATAGCTTCAGTTTATGTTCCACCAAGAACCTCCATTAGCCGTAGTCAACTCTGGAATCTAGTTTCGATTCTTCCATCCCCAGTATTAATTCTGGGTGATATGAACTCCCATGGTACTGGGTGGGGCGATCTATATGACGACAATAGAGCGGCTATTTTTTACGATTTATGTGACGATTTCAATTTGACTATTTTGAACACTGGTGAAGCGACACGTATAGCAAAACCTCCGGCTCGAGAAAGCCGACTCGACCTATCTTTGTGTTCAAGATCGCTATCATTGGATTGTCAGTGGAAGGTTATCAATGATCCCCATGGTAGCGATCATTTGCCAATCATCATTTCAATAAAGTGTGGCCCTCACTCTGCAGAACCATCTCGGGTTCCATTTGATCTTACAAGGAACATCGACTGGCAGAAATATGCAACGGCGGTGACAATCGGTGTCGAATCAATAGATGCGCTTCCACCATTGGAAGAATATCGATTCCTAGCCGATTTGATTTACAAAAGCTCACTGGAAGCACAAAAAAGAAAAGTTCCAAGTGCACCCTTTAAAAGGAGACCAGCCACACCTGGTTGGGACGAAGAATGCACAAAATTGTATGTAGAAAAATCTGATGCTTTCAAAGCTTTTCGTAGACACAAAACCTCCACTTACTTCGAGGAATATTCAAAGCTTGAGACAAAGCTGAAACAATTAATCAAAGCAAAAAAACGCGGTTATTGGCGCAATTTCGTCGAGGGACTCTCACGAGAAACCTCAATGAACACCTTGTGGAGGGTGGCTCGCAACATGCGTAACCGCTCATCTTTCAATGAGAGTGAAGAATACTCCAGCCGATGGATATTCGATTTCGCTAAAAAGGTCTGTCCGGACTCAGTTCCAGCAAAAAATATTCTTCGAGAAGCGTCTCCTAGCGGCGGCTCTCTGGACAGACCATTCTCAATGCTGGATTTCTCTATGGCTCTTCTTTCATCGAACAACTCCTCACCGGGAAGCGATATGATTAAATTCAATCTTCTGAAAAATCTCCCAGATATCGCTAAAAGACGCTTGCTAGATTTATTCAATTCCTTGCTAGAAAACAACATTGTACCGCCTGAATGGAGACAGGTCAAAGTAATAGCCATTAAAAAACCTGGCAAATCAGCGTCTGACCATAACTCATACCGTCCGATTGCTATGCTTTCGTGCATTAGGAAATTGTTGGAGAAAATGATCCTTCGGAGACTCGATCACTGGGTCGAATCAAATAACTTGCTATCAAATACACAGTTTGGGTTCCGCAAGAGCAAAGGAACAAACGATTGTCTAGCGCTGCTTTCCACAGATATTCAACTGGCCTTTGCGCACAAGGAGCAATTGGCTTCAGTATTCTTGGACATTAAGGGGGCTTTTGATTCAGTTTCCATTGAAATTCTGTCAGACAATCTGCACAGATGTGGACTTTCTGGAATTTTAAATAATTTCTTGTACAATTTATTGTCAGAAAAGCAAATGAACTTTTCTCTTGGAAAACTGACAACTTCCAGAATTAGTTACATGGGCCTGCCCCAAGGCTCATGTCTCAGCCCTCTTCTTTATAACTTTTATGTCAAAGATATCGACAACTGTTTGGCAGAACAATGCACGCTAAGACAACTTGCAGATGACGGTGTGGTTTCCGTAAGAGGTCCACATGCCGTGGACTTGCAAGGACCATTGCAAAATTCCTTAGATAACTTGTCTTCTTGGGCTAGGAATCTAGGGATCGAATTCTCGCCGCAGAAAACTGAACTGGTAGTGTTTACTCGAAAGCGGTACCCAGCCCAAATTCAGCTTAATCTTTTGGGCAGAAACATTACCCAATCATTGTCTTTCAAGTACCTTGGGGTCTGGTTTGATTCAAAGTGCACTTGGAATGCCCATATTACGTATTTGAAGCAAAAATGTCAGCAGAGGATCAACTTTCTCCGTTCAATTTGCGGCACATGGTGGGGTGCTCAACCGGGAGACCTCATAACGCTTTATAAAACAACAATTCTCTCTGTTCTAGAGTACGGCTCTTTCTGCTTTCTCTCGGCAAGAAAAAGTCACCTAATAAAATTGGAACGAATTCAATATCGTTGTCTGCGTATTGCTCTAGGCTGTATGCACTCAACGCATAACATGAGTCTCGAGGTTCTGGCAGGAGTAACACCCCTCCAGAACCGTTTCTGGGAGCTCTCTCTCAGAATACTAATCAAATGCGGAGTGACGAACACACATATAATTGCTAATTTTGAAGAAATTCTTGGGCTGAACACACAATCTCGATTTATGAGAATCTACCACCACTACATATCATCAGATATGTGTCTTCCTTGTTATACTCCAGACCGTGTTCACTTCACCAATCGCAGTTCCTCAATTGAATATGATCTGACCATGAAACAAGCAACTCATGGGATTCCCGATCAACTTCGACCTATTATTATTCCGCGTATTTTTACTGAAAAGTACCAACAAGTCAATTGCATGAAAAGATATTTTACAGACGGGTCCCGTCTCAATGGATCCACTGGCTTCGGTGTCTTCAATGAAAACTCTAGCGCCTTCCGCAAACTTCAGGAACCTTGTTCCGTTTTTGTTGCTGAGCTGGCAGCAATCAACTTCGCATTGGGGATGATTTCCAACATGCCCGCAGACCATTACTTCATCTTCACGGATAGTCTCAGTTCGATTGAGGCTATTCGGTCGATGAAACAAGGTAGGCACTCATCTTATTTCCTATCAAAGGTAAGGGAGCAGATGTGTGTGCTGGTCGAAAGATCATATATGATTACCTTTGTATGGGTCCCCTCACATTGCTCAATCCCAGGCAATGAGAAGGCGGACTCTCTCGCAAAGGTGGGCGCGCAGGAAGGCGAATTGTATGACAGGCAAATTTCACACGATGAATTTTACCATTTAGTGCGTCAGAGTACCTTTTCGAGTTGGCAAACCGATTGGGACACTGGAAATCTTGGACGGTGGTTACATTCAATTATTCCTAATGTTTCTTCGAGAGCGTGGTTTAAAGGCTTGGGCTTAAGTCGTGACTTCATTCGCGTGATGAGTAGACTTATGTCCAACCACTACTCGCTAGATGCTCATCTCAATAGAATAAACCTCGTGGACAACAACATCTGTCGGTGTGGAAACGGTTACGATGACATCGAACACGCAGTTTGGCAATGTACGGATAATGACGCCGCCAGAGAGCGACTTTTGAATACCCTCGAGGCCCAAGGAAGACAACCCTATGTTCCTATCAGAGACGTGTTGGCAACCCGCGATCTCTGCTATATGCAGTCCGTTTATGTTTTTCTTCAAATGTCTAGTATAAGAATTTAATTCCTTTTGTCTTTTGTCTCTCTTTATTAGTTTTTGTTTGTCTTGTCCCCCCGTCTCGATGAGTCTCATCGTCGCCCACTGGTCACCATAGCCGGTCGAACTCCGGACGAAGCCAGAACAGCACTACCGTTCATACTGGCGACAACGCTCTGATGAGACAACAGAGCGTTGTCCCCAAGCTCCTCCCCTGATCCTATCCTTCGAAAATGTACCCTTCTAAGCTCGAGTAAGCCGAGAGTAATCGGCCCAACTCCTACTAGACATAGAATTAAGTGAATTTTGTTACACACAGTGAACAATGAATTATCGGCTCCGTAAAGCTAACGCGATTGAGCCTTCCAAATAAACGAACTAGATAAAAAAAAAAAAAAACTCGATCTACAATAAAATATAAAGTTCACGGGGTGTAATGATAAAAAAAATCTTTTTTAATAAAATAACAAAAATGTTCAAAGAGGGTCTTTTTTTCTGAGTGTGTATCGAAATTCCCGAATTTGTTACTACTGATTGAATATTCAAGGATTATCTGTACAAATTCGGGCTTGATCGACTGGGTTTGTCGGCAGCTTGAGCAATTTTAGTAAATATCTTCTTTTTTGAAAACCTTTTATCAAACTGCTATATTTTTAAGAACAAAATGAGACAATTTTGTTTACATAAAAATGGCTGTTTGTTGACAATAATATTGCTGTAAAATTCTCATTGCACATTTCTTGTGGCTCAAAAAAAAATAAGGAGTATCGTCAAATGTTATTTCCACCAGTTAAAACAGAGGATGAAAAGATATTACGAGTGAACAGAAAAATATTTATTGTTGATGGCAATATAGTTGCTACTACCTTATAAAGGGTTAAGACAGAAAGTCTTTAATATTCCTACTTCGAATCACATACACCGGTACGCTCCACAATCGATCAGCACTGTCGCCACCAATGGGCTGCTAAGCCAGCATTTTTCGGTTGGCTGCTATTTTTCACTCAAACACTTACAATCTACACAAATAGGTTGGGCCCGAGTTTTCAAGACCTTCGCAAGCATTGACAATACTTCCAAAGCTGTCTTTGTTTCCCTGACGTGGACGTAGTTACCTGGTTCAAGAAGTAGAAGTAAAAGTATCTTCGCTCTTGCCTCCGCTTCGGCTTTACAGAGCATCGACTACAGGAAAGCTTGAACAACTTCCAATTTTCTTGTCCAAAGATGCATTCGATTCCGAGAAGGCTTGAATCGACAATGCAACTTACCAGCTGCGCTTGAGGATTCGGCTGAATTTGAAGTCATCTTTTCGCCTGATTAAATTCTCCATCTTCCTAATATAACGTTCACGTATAGTAACATAACGGTTGCCGATTGAAAAAAACGTTATTGCCAAGAATTTAATATCTTTGAACTCCTAATACGTCTATTTCGAATTTTTTATCCCGTTTGCAATTATATTTAGTTTGTTGTATGATATTTTCTAGTACGTCTTATTGTGTTTTGGACCCAATTGTCAAATTAACGAATATACTTAATCTTATTTACCAAACTGCCTTTTAACTTACCTAATTTTTTTTCCTGCTGCAATATATGTCTGGTGGCCGTATTTTTCAATCCAGCAAAACTAAATTGACAATCTCGATAATGCGACAATGGTAGTGGGAAGTCGTACTTTTTAGTATCATTACTGAACTTGGCAGCTTGTTCAATTGCCCGTCCTCCGGAAAGCCAAGCGTAATCAGGTAAATTTCTTAGTTTCAATCTTCGAGCAATTTTGTCAAACGCTTCACCTGGAGCATCATCCAAGGTTTCACCGAGTAAATAAAACTGACGTGTGCTTTTCACCAAAGTTAACAGAGAATGACCTCCACTTATCAGAATACATATAAACGGAAATGTGACTTTGTTCGTCATTCTGGCCATTAGAGCATGTGCTTCCATATGATGGATTGGTATCATTGGTTTCTGGTACTTTCTAGCCAAATATTTAGCATAACGCAATCCTACTAGTAAGCTCAGAGGTAACCCTATAAAAAATAAGTTTCCCTTATAATTACGTCATTGTTGTAAAAACTGAATTCAATATACCTGGTCTGTTTGTAACTGCAATAGCATCTATTTGTGAGCAGTCCATATTAGCATCTTGAAATGTTTGTTGTACAACATTATCTATATGCATCCGATGGAAATCTTGGGCAACAGGTGGTATAATGCCACCGAATCTAAGTAAAATAAAAAATGAATATCCAAAGTAATACAATGACATAATTGTTCGATTTAAAAAAATAAATTAAAAAGCATGTAGATAGAAGCAGACATATAAAATACAAGCGGCAGTCCCCTACTCGACCTTGCAATGTTCCGAATAAGGCCAGAATCATATCAGAAATGCCTAGCTCGAAACGTAAAAAAGACTGAACGTCAATTTCTGATGAATGTAAACTAAATAAACCGTCTAATAGCGCAGACCTACACAGTTACAGAAATAAGTTATCACTTTAATTAAATTCATTGCAATCTGGGGTACAAAATGCGAGACGGTGGAACAAAATGGCCGCACAGGTCGACAGTGCAATAAAAATCTACAATTGTTCTACTTAACAGTCGTCTTACATCAAACCAATATCGAGATAGAGCTGATTCATTGCGTCCAGATTCTAACTGGATCATGTTTTAAGTAACTGGAAAGCCTATATATAACCTGGGATATATAACCATATGCTTACTTTAGGTGGCTATTCTGTTGTGAGTATATGCACTCGCCTAGAACATGGCCATTGCTGCTCACTATTGCAGCGCCACTATCGTCGCAACTCGTTTCTATACCCAGAATATAAGGTCGAACTGGTGCACTAGTGCATCTTCGTCTGAAAAAAAAAACATAAGGAAAAAGTTTAATGTTAACAGAATACATAATAAGCTACACTGAGGGAAGTGAGACTTGTGGGATAATTTCCCGAGCAAAGTCGGTTAACAAAAGCAAATCGATATTAAAGTTTGCAGTTCATATCATAATGAAAACTCATTTTGGTTTCAACTGTCGCGACATAAGTCTAATTAAATATTATAGTGTTTTCATTATGCTGTCAAGATTTTTTAAATGAAAGCAACTTTACTTGAAGTTCTGCTCCTTGACGTCTTATTTAAAATTAAATTTAAGTTCATCTGTTTTTGAACTAACGATTATTGTTTATTTGTTTTGCTTAATATATTTTAGGTCATTCGTTACTTGCCCTGGGTGAGATTTGAGCCAAGTCTTTAAGCGTGAGAAGCATGGACCGTATTCAGTTAAACATTTTGAAAGCAAAATCAGTAATCAAAGCAGTTTTTTTTTTTTTTTTTTATTATAGTTACTTTAACACTCTTGGGTTATTCGTGACTTGTCCGGGGGTGAGATTTAAACTCGTGACTTTGGCGTGAGAGGTATGGATGTTAACCACTACGCCGGGGTCGCCCCCGATGCAGTGTTATTTTTTCAATAACTTTAAACACTACTTGTTAATAAATCAACTCTTTATTTTAAGTATTTATACAGTTCTTGTCACTTCAAAAAACAAACTTTTCTTCTAGTGCCAAGCGCAGTGACAGCTAACGGAGTATAACCAACAATCAATACGAAACTAACGATTTTAAATTGGCTCACTACTTGACTAGGTAACTCTAAGACTAGAAGGTCCCGAAGAAACGAGCTCAACTTTTTGGCTCAGCTCTGGTACTCTCTTCGGTCCCAAGCTAATCGATTCACCCCTCGAAACATAGGAAAATCCACTAACCCCTAATTTTATCTGTCATACTTTCATAGCGAATCAAAACAAACATTGTGTAGTAGTAGAATTTCGACTAGAATGGGGTACATTAATCGTTTGCTTGGGACCAATAGGCTAGTCAAGTAGTGAGCCAATTTCAAATCGTTAGTTTCGTATTGATTGTTGGTTGTACTACCGTTGTACCAACAATCAATACGAAACTAACGATTTTGGCTCGAAAACTTTGGTGACGCACCTGCTATTGCAATTTTTCAGTGTACCACATGGCAACACCACTACTACTGGATTGTACCACATGGCAACACTACTAATGGATTGTACCACATGGCAACACTAAATATGTACTAGAATGTTTTGGTTCTATTTCTTTCACTCTACTCTAAACTGAAATGCATAAAAAAATGACAAAATGATACACTCTTTGCACACTGTCTAAGATCATATTGCACACAAAATCAACTATGTTCAAATCAAAACAAAAATACTAGCCCATCTGGTGGCTGATGGCACAAGCTTCTAAGAAAATTCTATTACAGCGAACCACATTATTTTAATTGATTTCTTCGCCAGTTAGTCGTCTGTCACTTCGTTTGTGGTTTAATCATGGTTGATTAGATTGTAGATTATCTTTTTTTTAATATTTTTTAATCATTTTTGATTCTATTTTAAAAATTTTTGATTGAATTTTATTCTTTTTTTTTATTATATATCAGTATTGAAAAAGAATAAAATTTAATACTGGAAGGATTATTTCGATTTTAATCATGCATAACTACTGCCGAAGTAATCATGGCTCGGACTCAATAAAGTGAAGCGGGAAACTGCATACTTTTTAACACAAACGAAGTGACAGACGGAGCGGCTCGAAAATTTTGGTGACGCACCTGCTATTGCAATTTTTCAGTGTACCACATGGCAACACCACTACTACTGGATTGTACCACATGGCAACACTACTACTAGATTGAACTAGCATTTTCACCAAATGTACTAGAATGTTTTGGTTCTATCTCTTTCACTCTACTCAAAACTGAAATGCATAAAAAAATGACAAAATGATACGCACTCTTTGCACACTGTCAAAGAATCTTTGTACACAAAATCAACTTTGTTCAAATCAAAACAAAAAAACTAACCCATCTGGTGGATGATGGCATAAGCTTCCAAGAAAATTCTATTACAGTGAACCACATTATTTAAATGGATTTCTTCGCCAGTTAGTCGTCTGTCACTTCGTTTGTGCTTTTTAAGCTTTTTTGATTTAATTTATCTTTGAGTGTTCCTCATTTAATTGGTAAACTATGGTTTACTCTAAAGAGTCTAAATTTATAAAGAGGCGACATGTCAAAATTGGAACAATCGGTTGTCCGTTAAAGTCATTAGAAAAGTCATTCCAATCGAGCAGAAGACCTGTCAAATGGATAAGATGACGTCTCTTTTTAAATTCAGGCTCTTTAGTTTACTCATTAATGGGTAAATGGGAGGTCTGTCAATAAATGTGTGTTTTTACCCATTTTCTTAAATTGCGTTTACCGTAAAATTGGTAAAAGATACCTTTAACGGACAACCGATTGTTCCAATTTTGACATGTCGCCTCTTTATAAATTTAGACTCTTTAGAGTAAACCATAGTTTACCAATTAAATGAGGAACACGCAAAGATAAATAATCGATTAGTAGTTAATCGAGTAATTAAAAGATGGGACATCTCTGATTTTGGTGTGATTGTTTTGATAAAAATGAGCGCAAAATTTCATCTCTACCGAGGGGGCAGCAAAATCACAAAATTACTTTGAATACGGGGGGTATTCATTGGATGAAAGAGACCGTGAAAGAGGACACTAAAATAGAAAGTTTTTCTTCCGACAGTTTCATCTTAGTATTCATCTTTGGATTAATATCAGATGCTTATTTTTTAGAAAGAGAGGATTAATTTTTAATCATTCGATATGATTAAACTGAGTTTAATGTCAAATTGATTAAATTTCAAGCAAAATGGAAATAGTTCAATTTATCAGTGAAGGGCACTTTTAGCGGAAATGGGTATTTTTGTACCCATTAATGGGTTTTCGCGAAAAACCGTGTACGCAAACGTTACACGCTAACTTCTGCTTACTCACCAGGTGAGTCTATCGTACTCACTTTCGTCCGATGTATCGAGTTGTCAAAAATTGAGTAAACGAGAAATGTCAAACTGAGTAAAAGCCACTCAGTCAGCAAAATCCTGGACTTGGAAAAAATGCCAGTCATTTCGGAGGTAACCTCATAGAAAATGTTACTTAAAACCGGCTGAAATGCCTTCAGGTAAGTACGAATTGTTTAGGGAAACGGTGTTGAACCATTTTCTGCTCCGGCAGAATGAATCCGGAGCAGGCAATTTCCATTTCCTTGAATAAAAATCAAAACAAAAACCCTCCCCGCAACTGAAAATACCGGCGGGTGGATTTGACTCAGTCTACGTGAGAACGTCGTTTACTCAAAAGTGAGTCAACATAAGACTACTCAATTTTGAGTAGCCCTACCTGCCGCTGAGATGAGTACATTCGACTCAATTTTGAGTTGACCAGAATAAGCGTTTATACACCATGGATTTTGCTGGCTTTTACTCAGTTTGACATTTCTCGTTTACTCAATTTTTGACAACTCGATACATCGGACGGAAGTGAGTACGATCGACTCACCTGGTGAGTAAGCAGAAGTTAGCGTGTAGACTGTGCGTGAAACAAGACGGCCTATATACTATATCTCTTCATTCCACAGAAAATTTTCCTAAAATACTGTCAATTTTTGCTAGAAAAGACTTTTCAACGGTGCCATCAACACCAATAGGATGAATCAATGGATTCGGCGATTACGTGCAGACATATAACTATCGCGAAAAGATAAAAATTACCTGATTAGTGAAACAGTGGAAATTATTTGCTTTTCTTTCAATACTTTTAACATAATTTTAGTATTAAATAACATGGAACTATTTTGGAATTCACAATAACCAACAACCTATTAACAGTTCTTCACTCAAGTTGCTAGTAGTTTCAATCTTGGTCTTGACGTGATGGCGTTTTTTGTTTACATCTTTTCTACACTCTAATTCTTGATCACTCATTTTAAGCGTGAAAACAACTCTATATGAACATTTTTTTCTTTTTCCTCCCTTTTTATGGCACAGACCTGTTGGTTCATATTAGTACGTCCTTTTTTGTCATCGACTTCTGGGTTCTGCGGAGTCGACCAATTTTATTTTGCAAGCCTGCTTGAAAATTTTCTTAAGTTTAAAATTGATTTGCTCTTTCTCAGTTGATTCCCGCCAAAAGCTCTGAGCCAGGAGTGCTCGAGCCCCCATGACTCTATCAAAGTTTGTTTACATACATGTTTCGCCAAAGTATCCCGCATAAGCGCGAACCATAAATTGACCTTACCGATAATGGTTATAAATTGTGTATAATCCCTGCTAAACTTCAACTGAAATGGTTATGGAACTTTACATGAACGTTTAATGATAAAGTTTTAACCTTAAGTATTATAGTTTTTTGGAAGTGGACCTTACAAATAATGGGTTGTTAAGAACCATTACCATTCAAAATTCTTGTTTTCTCCATACATTTTCGGAAAGAAAACTATACTAAAACCTTTTAACTTATGGTTTGAGAACATTAATGGTAATGGTTATGGTAACCAGTAAGGTCCATGAATGGTTTTGTAACATCGATCAACTTTATGTGGAATATATCGCGAATTGGTTGCCTGTAAATTACTGATTACCAATTCACGATATATTTCACGTAAAGTTGAGTGATAATACAAAACCATTATTGGACCTTACTGACTACCATAACCATAACCATTAATGTTCTCAAACCATAAGTAAAAACGTTCTAATATAGTTCTCTTTCCAAAAATGTATGGAGAAAACAAGAATTTGGAATGGTAATGGTTCTTAACAACCCATGATTTGTAAGGTCCGCTTCCAAAAAACCATAACACATAAGGTTAAAACTTTATCACACAAACGTTCATGTAAAGTTCAATAACCATTTCAGTTGAAGTTTAGCAGGGATTATAAACAATGTATAACCATTATCGGTAAGGTCATGTGATGGTTCGCGTTTATGCGGGATGTTTTACTGTAATTGAAAACTCAGCTGCCTCATAAAAACTATGCTGGTTTTTATACTTTCATCACTAAGCCTGTTGGATTTTATCTTTGAGCTTAAAATTAAGAATGTGTTATGAAAAAGTATAGAACATTTTTATGAGATTACAATGCTTGACGGTAGATAAGAACAGTAACTGCATTTGCTGCTTCTGAATGTTTGGCTCCCGCTTGACAGTTCACACTGGCTCCCAAGTGACAAGCACCTTGAGTGAGAAGGGGGGCGACCCCGGCGTAGTGGTTAGCATCCATACCTCTCACGCTAAAGTCACGAGTTCAAATCTCACCCCCGGACAAGTCACGAATGACCCAAGAGCGTTAAAGTGACTATAATATAAAAAAAAAAAAAAAAACCTTGAGTGAGTCCGCAGCACTCAGATCGACTTTCTCTTCCTGCAAAAATATTTCCTGGATGTGTTTGACGTTTCGGATGCTATACACGCTATTTCAAAACTTCCCAAATTTGGGTAGAATCCACCCAGATCTGTCAAAATTGAACCTACCCAAAAATGGGTAAACTATGTTGTGAGTGACTAGTTGACAAATTAACAACGTCGATCGGATTCATGTCGACCAGACTTAATTCTAGATAAACATTTCAAAAGGTCCTATCTGACATTTGTAAAAAAATCGAGTTTAATCATTAACAACCATTCTTAGTTAAAATCATAATTCCAAACTATAGTTAAGATTGTGTATACACTATTGTTTCATTTCGGCTAGCAGTTAAATTCCATCAAACTTTTGTTCCGTTACATCACAACTGGCGATTCTATATAACATTCCCCAGAATGAGTATGCCATATGTATTAGATTGACTATTTTAGTTTATTATAGTCACTCCTGGAATCTTCTTTCGCGTATATAATAAGAAGAGAAAAGCTTCTTAATGGAACAAGGGGTTTTCCCTTTGAAAATATAAGAAAAGGAAATAATTAATTCTTTAGATATACGATAAAAAAGGGAATATTCCCTTCTTTGAATATATAACAGAGAACATAATTAATTCGTTAAATATATGATAAAGAAGGAAATATTCCCTTCTTTGAAAATATAACAAAAGGAAATATTAATTCTTTAAATATACGATAAAGAAGGGAATATTCACTTCTTTTTATATATAAGGAAAATCTATAATCAATAGTTTTTCGCAAGGGATTCGGGGTAATGCCCATTCGGGATATTAACGTGTGGAATAATGTTATAAATTTGTAATCGGTAGTTCAATGTTCCATGCACAGATTTTTTAATCCATCACGAGAAATTCTTTAACTCAGGTCGAACAATTCTTCGATAAGGTTTAACAGTTTCCGACTGGTTGAATTGGATTGCATAATAGACCCTTTGACTTTTTAAATGATGAACGAAGTGCTCGAAAACTTGAAGGTTGTCATTTTCTAAAGAGCTATAAAATGGTTTGGAATTGATAAATACATAGTTCCATAAAAGTAAACGTACCTAGTGTATCATCAATAGTAAAGTGAAACTAGTCAGAGAGTTTTATCATGAAAAATATATTAAATCAAATGTATAAAATTTATCGAGAAAATTGGTATTCAGAAGATATATTATTCATTGTGCAAGATACTTGCGGACCTGTTTATTTATGGACGCCTGTTCTGTAATATAAAACTGAACTATAATATCAAATGACAAAAAAAGGTGATAAATTACTAATTTCATCATCTTTTCTGGGGAATGGTACATTCTGGGAAGTGCTTTTCTGGGGAAGTGCTTTTCTGGGGAATGTTATAGAATCCAACTGGCATCACTAGTATACATCTATCAATATGTAAAGATACAGACAAGCCCTGGGACCTGGTTGCAGTTAAGCAAGGTTATGCCAATGCCCAGGGTGTTAGCTGTAGACCAAAACTAAGATGGCATCCAAATTCTCCCTAATCAAAACCTTCGACAAAAAAATCTTACAGATTTATTATCCTTTATTGAATAAGCAATACCACTTAGATATCATATGGGAAAATATATTTAAAAGTAGCCAAATCTGGTATTAACATGATCGCATGATTACATTTGTTGTGGGTTGGTGCTGTTATATTTTAACTTGCTCACTCGCTCGGGTGCGAGTTCGTGAACTCAGCGAGCGTGGTTTGTACAAATCATTACTGGAATAACGCTGAGCTTTGATTATGCCATTGTTATTGTTGCCTGGGGACCCCTTCTCCTCGCCAATCGGTTTAACATCCGAAATATCGACAGTGAGGATCGCTAAAAGAAAATGAGAGAAGGGATTAGCATAGAAGTTTGTAAATATAACACAGAAACCCCATACCCGTACTGTTGTTATGCAAGATAGGCCCTTTCGGTTTGGGCAGTCCCAATCTTTTTGTTTTTGATGTACGTATAGACGTCTTAGCATTTTCCTTTGCAAGCTCAACGACACCGGTGGCTGGCTGAGTTGCGGAGTGACCATCTGTAATTACACAAAAATATAAGGCACTAATGAGAATATTGTCCAGTTTGTTTCTAAGCGAAAAAAAAAAACGACGATAGAGCAAAGAGTTCGCGAATCACGATGAGATGGAATCAATGCATTATGCATTGCAGCATAACCCCGAGCAATTAGCTTCCCATTATGCTGATGCAAAGGCAATGAAGAGAAATCTCTCGTGCGGAGCTGGACCTCGTTACGCACACAGTGGTACAGGTACATGAACGTGGAGAATGAGATAACATCCATTTCATTTACTTAACCAGAACAAATGTTTCTTGTGTAAAATATAGTGGCAGCAAAATAAAGCTCTGTACACTTAGAGTTGTGACAGGAGATGGATCGTAGGAGAACAACGACAAGGAATCAAAAGAGAAGATACAAGTACATGAGGAAGGAATGGTATAAACGGATGTGATGACCCCGGAGTCTGAGTATTACATATAGTATGATTGTGCTTGCCACACAATTATACTAATACAGAAAATTTCATTTAATGGTACAGGCATCAAAAGCTCTCCGTAACGTTGATCGATTCTCTTTAGCTTCATCGACTTTCTCTTTAGCTAATAACTTGCTTATCGAAGCGAGTGTGTTTGAAGTATTAGATGCTAGATCATAGTTTCTTTCAACGAACTGTGTGTTGAAAAAGCTGGAAATGTCTTTCAATGGCCGTGGGGATGCAAAGAGAAAATCGACGAAGAGAATCCGTCAATGTAACTTACGACCAAATCAATTGTTCGGTTTGAATTCTTTTGAAATTGTACTCTCAACATTAGATTCCCTTGGTATTTTGCACGAATACGGAAATCCTCTTGACAACCGTCATTGATATTTCCGCAGAGCTACTTAAAAAATATTTGAAACCACACAATTGTTTGTTGTTTAGACTTTATCATTTTAATAAACACAATTGATTTGGAGGATTCTATAACATCCCCCAGAAAACCATTCCCCAGAAAACCATTCCCCAGAAAACCATTCCCCAGAAAAGCATTCCCCAAAATGTGCCATTCCCCAGAAAAAATGATGAAATTAGTAATTTATCACTTTTTTTTTGGTCATTTGATATTATACTTCAGTTTTATATTACAGAACAGGCGTCCATAAATAAACAGGTCCGCAAGTATCTTGCACACTGAATAATACATCTTCTGAATACCAATTTTCTCGATAAATTTTACACATTTGATTTAATATATTTTTCATGAGAGTCGAGTTTCGAACGCCTTTGGATACGGTTGTGTTTTAAGTTTGTTCTCTGTTTTGTGCGTGCATTCGCTTTAATAGTTTTCGGCTGCATTTGCCGGATTAGCGCTGGCACTCTGCCTCCCGGACGGTTATACGTGTGTTAGTGGTGGTTTTCTCGCTTTCCGAGAAGTTTTAGAATCGAGAAAGAAAACATGATTCATAATGTTTGCAAAATTGCAAGCATCAGAAGATTTGGCGCTATCTGCGTGGATTGATTTTTTCTCCCGGACCAGAAATTTGTGGCATCGCGAGTGAAAATTTAAATTTCAGTTTATTTACGCGGTGATGAGAACGGCGCTGTTCTATTGTTAGGGTTTTGAAATGTGCATTGCTTTTGTGCACGGAATGACTTGAAAAAGAAAAGTGATATTTGGTTGTTGTGTGGTTGGAGTCGCTGGAGGAGGAATTGTTTAGGGATGACTAGAGAAAAATATACGTGGAAGCATCGGGAATGCGCTCCCGGGTGAAGTGATTTGGTGAGTACGTTCCAGTTGAAGATTGTTGACAAGTGTATTTGTGGTGATGCAAATTATGGTTTAGATGACGCATGGCTTCAAACATTTTGTGTATCCAAATAAAACATATTACATACTAAATACGCACAGGGCATCGTCTGCTGACCATTGCCGCGGGTATATCGTGGGAGTCCCAGGTACCCGGTTCAAGCTTTAGTTGGCGGCGGTGGCTCTTCTTGACCTTCTACCCCCTGAGTAGTTAGTGTGAATAAGGGCGTATATGTGATGTTTTGCTGTACCTGTTGTGGACATCTAGTGCATCCTGTTCCCTTAACTTGTTGAGGACACCCTGTCTTGCCTCAAAAGTTACCCTTTTTGAAGTACTAGTCTTAACAACATAAAGGACACCATTACGGAGCATGAGATTTGATCAAATTATTCGCAGTTCTACTTGTCCAACGCCCCCGGCTGGGTGAGGGATAGAGGATGACACACACACACACATTTGATTTAATATATTTTTCATGATAAAACTCTCTGATTAGTTTCACTTTACTATTGATGATACACTTTTATATACTTATATACTTTTATGGAACTATGTATTTATCAATTCCAAACCATTTTATAGCTCTTTAGAAAATGACAACCTTCAAGTTTTCGAGCACTTCGTTCATCATTTAAAAAGTCAAAGGGTCTATTATCCAATCCAATTCAACCAGTCGGAAACTGTTAAACCTTATCGAAGAATTGTTCGACCTGAGTTAAAGAATTTCTCGTGATGGATTAAAAAATCGGTGCATGGAACGTTGAACTACCGATTACAAATTTATAACATTATTCCACACGTTATTATCCCGAATGGGCATTACCCCGAATCCCTTGCGAAAAACTATTGATTATAGATTTTTCTTATATATAAAAAGAAAGGAATATTCCCTTCTTTATCGTTTATCCAAAGAATTAATTATTTCCTTTTGTTATATTTTCAAAGAAGGGAATATTCCCTTCTTTATCATATGTTTAACGAATTAATGATGTTCTCTTTTATATATTCAAAGGGAATATTCCCTTTTTTATCGTATATCTAAAGAATTAATTATTTCCTTTTCTTATATTTTCAAAGAAGGGAAAACCCTTTGATCCATTAAGGTTCAATTTACTTTGATGCTTTTTGGAAAATTTCAAACGCAGTTTTTTTTCCGACGCATTGTTTCAAATTGCAAAAAGCTCGCACTATTCGATTATTTTTGATATTTTACACAAAATGAAGCGAGCTTTTTGCAATCTAAAATAATGCGTCGAAAAAAACAGCTTTTGAATTTAAAAAAAAAGCATCAAAGTAAATTGAGCCTTAAGAAGTTATTCTCTTCTTTTTATATACACGAAAGAAGATTCCAGGAGTGACTATAATAAACAAAAATAGTCAATCTAATACATGGCATACTTTTCTGGGGAATGGTGCGTTCTGGGGGATGAGATTCTGGGGAATGGTTTTCTGGGGAATGTTACAGAATCGATTTGGAGTTTTAGTCAAAACTCTGTATGCAAATCATTCACATCTAGTTCTATTTTGATTGGATTGATGTATCATTATAACGCTGATTTTTAAATTATATTCATACATTTGATTTGATTCTGTCAAAATATGTATTGAATGACGATCTTCTTAAAATCATCTGATTATAAGCATGGGGCTTGGGTGAGTCAAAAATAATTCAGTAGGCGGCGGGTGTTTTGGTTCAGTGTAACGCATTGATATTAGATTTTAGGGTCTGACACATATGGCATAATGGATACTTGGCATAACGGAAATTTGGTATAATTGCTTTTATACGACATATTTTTAGAACCAACACGCAGAAAAATTGATTTTTGTTCCAGGGCCTAATGTATTTTATTACCCTGCGCTTCGGTCAGAGAGCGTATAGGGCGTCGTTGTGCCAATTTGGTCGTGGCACATTTCGAGTATGAGAGAGTAATTGCAGTTAGATCAAAAGTGCCTGAGAAAAATGCAAGTACTTTCGCAGATTACCCGAAGTTGCGATAGTGAAGGTATGATCACAGAAAAGCAGACATAACACTCTTAAAACGTTCATCAAAATCGTTTTTAACGGTCAATTTAAATGTTTCTTAGTTGGTAGTACTGCCATTTGTGGTGCACATGATCAATTCCCTAGCGTTTGACGTTTACACACTACAACCAACAATCAATACGAAACTAACGATTTTAAATTGGCTCACTACTTGACTAGCCTATTGGTCCCAAGCAAACGATTAACGTATCCCATTCTAGTCGAAATTCTAGTACTACGCAATGTTTGTTTTGATTCTCTATGAAAGTTTGACAGATAAAATGAGGGGTTATTGGTTTTTCCTATGTTTCGAGGGGTGAATCGATTAGCTTGGGACCGAAGAGAGTACCAGAGCTAAGCCAAAAAGTTGAGCACGTTATTTCGGGACCTTCTAGTCTTAGAGTTACCTCTATGCTACAACCATCTGTTGAGTGTATTGCCCATCAAAGTATATACGTCAGGGGTTTACAATTATAAATTTTCAATGTGTTGTGTCTGCTTGTCTGTGAAATAACATTGAGGTAACGTTAGGATAAATTCAAAACATTGAGAAATATTACGCATCACTTTCAGAAATACTTCACTACGCAACCGATGAACCATTCTGACGGCCATATTAGTACCCAAGTAACCATATAGTCGCAATATAGCTTGTATATTCTTACTTTGCTTGAGTATGGTTAGTTGGGGAATCTGATGAAGCTGTCACTTCTTGAAACTGATCCTTTCGTATTTCTTTCATTGTCCTTTCGCAAACGGAGCGCTCGATGGACCAGTGACTTTGGACGTGAGCCTCGTCCCAGATCACCATGGCAATTCAATAACATATGGTGGACATCAAACCGACCAAAAAAGGCGGAATCATATTAGAACCAACCAACCAAGGACGGTCTACGGAAGGAAATTGCCGGTGAAGCACGGAATGAAATACGAAGCGTTAGAGAAAAAGTCCAAGGGATTCCAAAAGAAGCAAATAACGACGGCGGAAGAGCAAAATATGGTGAGAGCTTTCCATTTATTAAAAAAAAAAAAAATATCAAAATTACACTAAATACATGCCAGGGTTGAAAAGAATATTTTCGAACCTGGAAGTGTGTATGTAAAGGGCGAACACGAAATTATTGCGACACATTCAACAGGGCATAACTTTTTTACCATTGGGTAAAAATCAACCAAATTTTGCACACTTTCTCATTGATGCGTATTGTGTACATGCTGTCAAACTAGAAGTCGTGTTTTTCGATTCAACGAAAATGGAGGTGGACCAACGCGAGTTGAGAGAACAAATTCTTTCCAAACACCTGGAATTTCCTGACCTGTCGCACCGGCAGTTGGGAAAAATGTTGAACATTCAGTCTCCAGAGTGTTGAAGCGGTTCCAGGAGCGGTTGACGTTGGACCACGGCAAAGGAGCTGGAAGAAAACCGGGACCGGAGAACAAAAAGACGGAGGGAAAGGTGAAGCGGATGATTAAAGCAAATCCCAACAAATCCCCAAAGCCGTGATTTGGCTAAAAAGATCGGCATGTCGCAGAGCTACGTCCAGAATGCAAAGAAGAGAGCTGGACTACATACATACAAGATACAGAACTTCCCAAACCGCGATGAGCGGCAACAATCGACGGCTAAAACTCGGGCACGGAAGCTCTACGAGAAGATGCTGACAAAATATGGCTGCTGTGTGATGGACGACGAAACGTATATAAAAGTCGAATTTAAGCAAATTCCGTGGTTGGAGTTTTTCACCGGCAAGAGCAAGTTCGATGTGGACGACAAATTTAAGAAGAAGAAAATGTCGAAGTTCGCCTCCAAATATCTAATTTGGCAGGCCATTTGCTCTTGCGGACTGAGGAGTGAGCCTTTGGTGACAAAGGGCACAGTAAATGGCGAGATCTACAAATCTGAGTGCCTCGAAAAGCGCCTTTTGCCGCTCTTGCAGCAGCACGACGAAGCTCCGCTATTTTGGCCAGATTTGGCATCATGCCACTATTCTAAAAGTGTCCTGGAGTGGTATGAGGCCAATTCTGTCCATTTTGTTCCAAAGGACATGAATCCGCCAAACTGTCCGGAGCTGGGCCCGGTGGAGCAGTACTGGGCAATAATGAAGCGGGAACTTCGGAAGAGCAAGAAGACAGTCAAAGACGAGAAGGACATGTTAAGAAAATGGAAAAAAAAAACTGAGTAACTGGTACCGGATGACACTGTAAAGACTTTGATGGAGGGCATCAAGCGAAAATGCGTTCAATTTTACACTCAAGGCTCCATCGATTAACTTTTCTTTTGATTTTTGAAGTAAATATATGTATAAAACTACCCTAAAATTTTGGTTTGATTCTAAACATTATAAGAAAATTGGCATGACATTTTCGGTGTCGCAATAAATTCGTGTTCGCCCTTTATCACCAATATCCATTTGATAACGGTGATGCATACATGCGGGGTTTATTGTGAGTGAAAGTAACCTCGGAATGGGCGTGACTCTCCAGACATTCTGAAATGGGTTGCTGGATCTGCAATAGAGCTATCACCTTCTAACTCCCGGACTAAAGCTGTCTACAATGACCATAAATGCGACATTGTAGAGAGAGTTCTTCCATAATAACACTGCCGGCCAGTGGGGGTTAGAGGGAATACACAACACACACACACAGGGCCTAATGTATTTTATTATTGATTCAAAAATATTGTATCGCTATTTCAACAAAACATATTTATGAATGGTTTTTAAAATCAACAAACAGATTATTGACTCTACAACCGGTTTGTTGAGTCAAAAATATTTTACTTTGAATCAACCGAATAGTATATTTGATATTTGAAAAATGGACTTTTTTTCCTAAGACCACAACTTTTGAAAAAAATAATTTGAAAAAAAAATCGGAATACGTATTTCTAACCCAAATTTTATTACTAATCAGGATTTTTGTTCGATTTATGTTCCAGGATCACATGGAAAGGAGTATTTTCTCTCGCCGTTTACCAGCTTCCGCGCGAGGACGCCCGCGCGACCTGATGCACCGGCCACGGGGAGACGCCAATCGAGTTCAAAAAAATACAAATTGTAGTTCGAAGGATGACTAATAAATGGGTTATAACATATTTGCCCTCCCTGAGTGTTTTATTGCTTATTATTTATTACCCCCTTAAGTTTAAGTTTCATGTCGGTTTGTCGGTGGTTCCGCTTCCGCTGTCATTGTGCTTGAGCCTTAAGGACAAGGTTGATAGAATCCACAAATGGCCTTTGTCATGGCTGATTTATCGTGTAAAATCAGCCATGATGGTGGCCATTTGTTGATTCCATCAATCTTGTCCTTAAGTGTTAACGTTTCAACTACATAGGGGTAAGAGGGGCATAGTGAATAGGTGGGGCATAGTGAGCATCCCGTGCACCAGCTTGGACTTCCGCCCGTTCGGAACAAATTGGTTGGTGGTAGGATCAATGATGATATTGAACCTACTACCAGTTGATTTGTTTCATGCAGCTAGAGATCCAGGGCTAAACTGCGGGATGCTCACTATGCCCCACCTGTTCACTATGCACCTCCTCCCCCTAGTTGACGTATTAATAAAAAAATGCTAACAATGTTTAAACATGCTTGTCTTGGATAAAATGGAAAACAGAATTTGTTAGATCCGGTTAACTGCCGTTATACGCATAAGAGTCCCACGGTGCATAAGGATTGCATAGAACATGGGACAGTTATGCGTACAACGGCAGTAAAGATCACTTCAAAATTACGTGCAAATCCATTCCAATTATAGTGGAAACCACGGAACATAACGGTATTTTCCAGTAAATATCATTTCTAAATCACGTAAAAATTACATGATAACAGCTTCCAACTTAAGTGGAAATCACGTTATATTTACGTTACTGTTCAAGTTGACCGCTAAATAGGAATATTTTTGGCTACATGGTATTAACGTAAATGTTACGTGAAAAGTAGTAGGGACGAAAGCTACCTATGTTTTCACGTAGATCGGACGTGCATATTTTTTGGAATGTAACGCATCGTAACAAATGTATTATTAATTTGTGCACGGTGAAGTCATTGATATTATAAATGTTTTCTGATCGATAGAACGGAAACTCTACTATCTGTTCTAAAGAATGAAACAAATGTGAAACTTAAGATAGGGTCAATTAGAGGACCACTATGCCCAAAAACCAGTACACCAGTAAAATGTTGCTAGAAACAGCTAATCCCGCCAATTGGCTCTTATGGATGGGACAAGATAGTTTTGGTATTATTTTTTTTATTTTTGGTTGTTTTCTCAAGAAAGTAGGAAACTTTTCGTGTACTATGTAAAGTGTTGGTACTTGACAACCAATTCCAATGTATAACTCAGTATACTGTCCATAAAAGCATAACCGTTCCATATGATTTGTCAGAAATTATTAATTCATTAGAATCGACTGTAAACTACCGGCATTTTACATTGTGCAATAAAAGTTACATGTTTGGTTTAGAAATCATTGTGAAAAATACCAAAACTAGGTAGCCCTATCCATAAGAGCGTGTGTAGAAATAAATTTTCAATAGTGTTTTTTCGACTTGCTGTTTTTCCAGATGGGACAGATATGCTTTTATGGGCAGTATAGGCACTCAATTGTCTTGCATGCATTATTATACTAACCTACCTGTTTTAGACAACGGTTTGGATGAAATGCATTCATCAAAATCGACGTTCGATTCCGAAGTAGTGTCTTCAGGTGATCGCAAATGCTTTCTTCTGATGGATTTTTGATTTGGTTTTCCTTTCTCGATTCCCGTTGTTACATCATGTTTCACGCTGTGGTCACTATCAATTGATATGGCACGCATTTTCAACAGCTTTGAGGATTCAGAATCGACATTGTCAGGATTGCCACTCAGTTTAAATGTCGCTGGCGTTGAGCAGTTCAAAGGCTCCAACACTTCCACCGTCATTGTTTCGTCGTTTTCAATCTCGGGAAATATGTCTCGGGCACTAGTTTCCTTTGGACGAGTTGCTTCTAAATCTAGTGAATATAGCTGATCGTTTGATCGTATGAAATCGTCTGGAACCAAAATGTTATTTGTTCTCTGCTTCAAAAAATTCAGTAGTTTTTCGTTGATGGCATAAACCTGACCATCTTCTGGCAAGTACAACAAGTCCGCTTCCTCATCATAACTGGAATTGAGTTTTGCTTTCTGTCTGACAGGAGACGAAATGATTGGCCCGGAACTGATCCTGTTACCATCGCAGACAAACTCTAGCTCAATACCCTGATCATCTTCACTGGCATTTCCATTTTCAGTTATCAGCCTTTTTGCCAGAACCATTGCTTGCTCTCGCTTTTTCTTTTCATCTCGTTCGATTTGTCTGCGCACTTTCATGAGCTTCCGAGCTTCGTTGAAGTTCGATGCAATCTTTGGTTTTTTCACCTTGTTCTTTGCAACATCCAGTCCCTGCTGGATTTTGTCAAGAGTAGTTTCATCCCCGCACAGTCGTTTTTCGCCAATCAATAATTCCAAATCCATGTTATCTCCGTTGGTTAGCATCTGGTCTACAACTACTGGTTGGGTAGCTAAAGTCACTAAATCATCCGGATTTGCCTGGTGAAAATTGTGAGGAACCGTTGTCAATATGTCATCGTCCATGCTTGATGTTTCTTCTTCCAGTGTATGTTGTTCATTGGCTTTAATGACCTTAGCCAGCTCAGTCGGTTCTAGCACAATAACGCCCTCCTCTAGTTGATCGATTGACTCACTAGTGGACAATGCTTCATCTCTTTTATCTTCCATTTCTGAGCAAGGTAGCGGGACTTCATCATGACACATTTCTCCGTTCTTTCCCAATTTGGAAGGTTTTTCGAAAGAAAATGCAAAAACGTCCATACTGGTGACTGTTTTACGATCAGCTTCTTTAGGAGATTTATGGTTATGCTTTTTAGTTTTTTTCGACACTTTGGAGATTTCTCTAGATTTTGCTTTGTCGGGGGATTTGGCTAAAGCTTTTGTTATTTTCTCCATCTTTTTTGGATCGTCATGCAGTTGTTCCTCATCAAATCCTTCAAAGCTGGAATCCAACGAATCATTCAATTTATCTTGATTATCTTGTGTGCCTCCTCCAGCACGTTTGTCAGAACCTTGTGAATCTTTCACAGAATCATTTACTGATTCTCCAGACCGGACCGTAGAGCCTCCAGTAGGCTTTGCAGTTTTACCGTTCTCAGCTCCATCATTAGAATCTCTGTCGGTGGAGCGTCGCCGTTTCGAAGATTTTTCGTGTGCACTGTAATGGTCATCATCATCCTTTCTCTTTTCATGACTCCTTCGGGAACTTCCATTGTTTGAGTTGCTATTTCCATTTTCGTGTTTGCGATCTCGATGGTCCGATTTACGGCTACTGCTACTGCTGCTATACTTTGAAGAACCGTGTGATCTTCTATCATCCCTCGAAGACGACGAACGCTGACGGTGCGATGAGGAATACTTACGTTCGCACTCACGTTCACGACCACGATGTCGATCTTTTTTCGATTCCTTATCAGTGTTGTGTTGCTGAACAGCAGCCAAACTGACGACTTCCACCTGTGATGCGTCCATTTTATCAACATCCGGAGCCGACTCGGTGCTATGTTCATCGTTTAGAGGCGTTTTCGCAGAATCACAGTTTTCCAACTGATCACTGGCGTTCAGAACTCTTTGTTCCAGTGTAGAATCTTCACAAATTCTTAATGATCGCTCCGAGTGCGACGAATTTTCCTCATATCTAGCTGGTGCTACCGGGGACGTCGTGTATTGACGGTGTTCATCCGAATCATTTAGTGTCATTTCTTTAGCAGTACCTATGCCGTAAAACAAAAGATATGTGTTAACTATATATTTAATCCATTATTCTTCTGAACCTTACCTTCTTCGACACCAGAATGTTGCCTTTCAGGGGACCTCTCTTTGACATACCCTTCCATCTCTACAGCAACATACCTGGTGCGTTCAGTTCCCTTAAAATCGTATGCTTCTTGTCTCAAATCGAAGTTAGATTTTTGCGGTCCTAATTCACAACTCACACCGGCATCGTCATCAATACTATCCACCAGTTCACCCTCTTCTTCGTTTGAATTCTCATGGAAGTTCGGCATTTGAGCCTCTTCCGTAATGTCCAGTCGAGGATCTGTCAGAATGTCTGATTGTTGTTCTTGTTGTTGTTGCTGCTGTTGTTGGGCAACACCCTCCGAACTTGTAATTATAGACAGACGACTGTTGCTAGACACCTGCGACAGCTGGGAATCATTCTGGCCTATTTCCGGACTTGTCTTCATGGGAATACAAACTGCATCCTCTGTATGTGTCGGCTGCTCATCGACACCATTCATTTCATTTTGCTCAACAGGAATAGACCCGCTTGCACCGGTGGGCCCTTCATTTGATTCATTTTCGACCGATTCCTGCGATGTTAGGCCGCTGATGGCCGAAGCATTCGAGTCGTTGCTTTCATGCTTCGTTTGACTGGGTGGGCGCGTTTCCAGTGGTTCAAAAGCTGGCGATTCAAAGTCATCAATATGTTCTTTAGACTCGTTCAGTTCTTCATGTGCATTATGTTCCATTGTAGGATGTAAGTCCGACGAGGTGCTAGAGGATTTCTTGTCAGAATCAGGACTTACGGCTTCCAAATCTTCTGGTAAAAAGTCTGTTTGTACGTCTAATCCACCACTACCATTGACAATTGGTTTGGGTTTTTCAATACCTAAGTAGTTGTACACTATCTCTTCAACTTTCGGATGAAACACTGTCGATATCTTCGGATTTACAACTTGATCTACGATGCGCTCCACACCGGTTTCCAGAAACCCGGATCTGCAATGGATAGTAGGAAAATGATAGACTTTTAAAATAAGTATCTTAACTCTTTCTCTGCATGGGCAAGCGCATAAAATCCACAGCTAACAGCATTTAGCGCTTCCTAGAATCAAGCAGAAAAGTTTACCAACGGGTTCTATAAAAAAGCTGTCCTCTTCTCAATTGTTGCTGCAGATAAGAAGGGAAAGTTCCAGCGTAGCTCTTTGATCTTGAGTTGTGTCAAGATTGTTGATCTAAATCATATGCATCGGAATTCACATAAACATTGCCCATAAAACGCAAGAAGATGGTGATTCAATACACAGTAATCGCAACAAAAAACACTTTTTATGAATATTAAGTACGCATTTTTAAAAGAAAACGGGACTACTCATAAAATGACTAAAATTTTACACAATTATGAGTAATTGCTAGTACAAAAATGAATACAAGTTATGCATTTATGAGTAACAGATATTCATAAAAGGTGTAAACAATACACACAATTTAAGGTGTAGACCCATTTTAGCAGAATATGCATACTTTATATTAAAAATGTAGTCCTTTTTAGTCATTTTTGCGTATTTTGCGGCTTCCGTGTAATTTTTCTGAGGTATGGCAAAAAAAACTGGTACAATTACCCTATACTCTATCTTCAAACATTTTTTTATACCCAACAGGTAGCTATGCACGTAACATTTACTGTTAATTGCTTTGTTTTGAGAATCCCCTACAAAATGGCCAAGAAAAAAAAAGAATACTTACTCTATAATGTTTCTTCTGAGCTTCTCCCGTAGTTGATTCTTATGACGAATATTGTCGATCCATTTCTGCTGCGAGAGGAATTTGCTCACCGAACTTTCCACCCGCTGCCGGAGGTTCTGGTATGCCGGCTTGGTATCGACGTCTGCTAGACACTCCTTTCGGAATTGATCGAAGAGTCCTTGAGATTTTACCTCATGTACGATCGCATCGATGAAGCTGGGATCATCGGCAAGATTTTCCATTTTGATTCTCTACGATTATTTTGCGTATTACAGCTTTTGACACTCCAAAAAGAAAAACGGAAGTGATTTTCAACACTAACTTTAAAAACTTATAAAGTTGATCATTTCACAGATCAGACGCTAATAAAAAACGGGTTTTAGCATTTTTTTTTTCCACAAAATAAGAATTTTTAACAACAGTTTCTTTTTCACCGATTCAATCGAAATTGAAACCGAAACAAATAAAAGCGTATTGATCAGTTCACGAAAATTTGCCGCACTCTTCTCTCACCCGTAAGTTTTGACAGTTTTGGGTGGTTTGTTTTGGCTCCCATTCGTTGCTATCTCTTTTACTCAGAAGCAAAATGATAGGGAGCAAAAAGTGAGGTTAGGGACCGTGCACTGATCTATATGTTTTTGATTCGACTGATTGATGAGGTCCAGCTAGAATTGGGCGATCGCGAATGTTTTCGCAAGAAAATCAAGGATGATTTTTGAAAAGAACGTATACGTATACACGCTAGTTTCAGGCTCCTCATTTTTGAGTCAAAAACGCTCCAGTCCAGCCAAAAGGGAAGTTACTCAAAAATGAGTAAACATGATTATACATAAAATTTGAGTAAACGTGCCAATGGAGGAAACTGGGTAACGGTTACTCAGATGATGGCACTTATCAACTGAGTAGACCTTATCCATTTCGATAGAAACGAATTAATGCCCCATGAATGCTTTATATATAAATTATTTCGTCCAGAAAGAATACAAAACAAAACAAAAACATTGTGAAATGATAATTAAGTATTTATTGATACCAACACCAACTAGCTTTCGCCATCCAAGCAAACTAACGATTTTAGATTGGTTCACACTGGACTAGCCTATATCACATTAACGTACCAGAGCTGAGCCAAAAAGTTTAGCACGTTTTTTGGGACCTTCTGGTCTTAGAGTTACCTTTATGCTATTACGTAGCTGCTTCACTTCTGGAAACTAATTTTAGACTCACTGTGCAAAAATCGCCTGTTCACAACTTCAAAGCGCCATGTATCCAGAATCTGAGTAGATTCCACTCATCGGAGCAAAACCAGTTTACTCATTTTTTTACAACTCCATACAGCATGCAACAATGAGTGCGATCTACACGGTAAGTGTTGGATTTTTTGGGTTCGGACCTCCTCAAAGAAACGCAATGGATTGCGTTGTGCCGTGATTCTTGAAGCTAGATAATATATTTCATTAATTAGAGAAAGTAAAATAGAATTCATCCCACTTACAATTTGGTCTACCTTATATTGGCACAAATCCAACAAATTCTGCTCTGCATGTGCGCGGTTTAGTGTCGATCTAGTAGTTATTTAAATCAAATTTAATTATAGCTATTCGATAAACAATTTACGAACTTACAATCAGATTACAGCAGTGTAACCTATCCGAAAGTGCACTCAACCTTAGTGAAATCCAAGAAGAGTCAAGGACTCAAGATTATTCTAACCCTAAATTACAAATAGGTTAAGTAAATCTTTAACAATTTTAAACTTACGTATACGAATGACCAGATTTATCTAGGTCTAGATTGGTCCCTCCGTGGGTGAAAAATTATCAGTTCGAAATAAACTTAAAAATCTATACTAGAAGTATAACGAAATAACCACATTTCAATCTTCCTTCTTCGGTATGGCTGGATTGTTCCCTTTTTCCTCTACCTTTTGTTCATATTGCTGTTGCTTGACGTTTATGATCACGCTGACGTTTACTGACCGTGGACACAGGCGGACTCCGATTGGGGGCATCGCAAGAGGCCTTAAGGCCTCAACCATTAATGGGTACTTTCAAGTTAGCGTCAATGTCTTCGGTAACACGCTCTCGATGTCAATTATACAAGATCTGGCCCAACCGGCTGATTGGTATAAATGAAATGTGGAAAATGTTTAGTGGGTTCGTATTTCATCGCAATGTTTATATTTTTATACGAAACAGCTGTTTTCTGTGACGACACGTCTGCTATTCGCAGTATGGAATGCTGTGCTGCCGTGACATCGTGATTCGCTTGCGCAGCAATATTTACAACATTTTTGCTTCTAACACCAGCAAGCTGCATGTTGTTCTATACCAATGAGCTGGATTACCGAGGTGGAGCAGTCGGTTAAGTTGTGTGAGTAAAACCCCTGTATGATACATGCAATTAGTGACGTCACTACTTGCGTTTAGGTTGATTTTTTGGATTACTAATCAACCATATTTCACGATCTGCTTCATCTCTCTCTGTACCTCATTGGTTCTATACAAGTTCTATTCTACACACAAAAAATTATCGTTAGTAAAATTGAAAAATCCATTGGTAGAATTAAAAGTTTCCGTTGGTTCTTTTTGGTAGAAAGTCTTTAGCTTTCAAAACAAAAGTCAGCTAACTGTTAATTCGAAAGTAACTCGTTTTTTACTTTTAAAAGTAGAAACTTTCAAATCGAATTGTAGAACTGTCAATATGAAAACCTATTTTTTTTAAATAGACTTATGAAAGGATTTAATTTAAAAGATGGGCAGTTTTATCGCAATGATTTATGTTTTCATTTCAAATATGAATTCTTTTTAATTCAGTTGCTTTTTACTTTGAAAGAAATAAAGCATAGAAATATTTAATTTGATATATTTTAGTTTATTTATATGATGCTGACTGAAAGGGCACGGCATTATGGAACTTCAAAGCATGGGAAGCGTATTACGCAAATATACAGTTGGCTGAACAGCTGGTGATGGTGATGGTGGGAGTAGCCTTCCTTTCCGGCAATTCTGACGAGGCTGCTGAAAATCAAAACACATCAATTAGGAAAATCGGACCCAAGCAAACTCTTCGAAAATTTCATCATCTTACCTCCAAATCCCGCAGCTGGAGGATCCTTCCAATCCTTCCACTTCATAGCGTCACCACGAATGTCTCCATCTTATTATTTGTATCTTACAGAAGAGAAACAAGCGCACCGGTGGATGAAAATGTGGAAAAGTTCAAGAAACTGCTGCTGCTCATGCTAATTCTCACAGCTGTTTTTGTTTTGTTTGTTTGTTTCGCATGTCCAATTTGGCGGGAAACACAGGTCCAGTACTGTCAAACACATCGCAAGGAAGAGATTTTTTGACAATTTTACAACTTTTATTCTAAAAAATAGACTTTTAAAATTACAAGCCGAAAGTGAAAGAAACACTTTTAAATCAAAAAAAATATTTTACATTTGAAAAATTTCATAGTTGAAACTACGAAATTTGGGAAACTTTTAATTTGATCATGCATTATTCTTAAAGCAACAATTTTTGTTTTTTGTGTGATTGACATCGCAATGCAACCAGAAGTGAAAATCTCAACACGGTAACCGCAAAATACCCAATAATAACTACAAAGTAAGCATTTTCGAGGGAGACTGCACTCAGAAAAAAATTTAAACTAACTAGTATAAAAGTCACACTAAAACGCTATTCGCCTGGTTGACCCCAGGCTTCAATTAGTTGCCAACAAAACGAGCCTAGTATAAACTTGAAATATAAGGAGCATAGTATATCTTTTGAATATACATGCGTAGTTTAATGCTGGTTTATCCCAGAAACGATTTCCACGCCCCCAGATTTGTTTTCGATCTGCCAGAAGGATAAATATGGTAATAACACCGACAGATTGAAAATGTAACTTAGTTAAGAGGGCCATTTCTTTGCAAAGGTGGGAAGGGCATTTTTGTACTAGTCACATTTTCAATATGTCGATGTTATTAACTACTGATTAACCAATTAAACAATTATATTTTTTGCATTTATTTTGGTGCAAAACATAACTAAACTTGTTACATTTTATTCTTTCTTTCTCCTGTTCTCCATCTATTTTATGTCGAATCCTAGACAATCCTAGAATATTGTACAATGAAGTGTTGATTATGAAGTAATTAGTTTTTTTTTATGTTTCAACTAAATGGTCTACTAGTGAATCTATCAATAAACAGTGAAATTACTACTAATTTTTAACAAATTTTTTTCTTAGTTGCTATGACTTTATCATATTTGAAATAACTTTTGCTTAAGAAATGTCGCGGGAAGATGATTAAGCCTGTGGAAGTGTTTTAACAGCTTTAGATAGATGTGCGCAAAGATCATTGACTCGCGTTACACGACTGTACTTAAGAATCTTGTAAACAAAAACATCAAAAAAATCAAGCGTTTTCTTCGCTCTACTGGGCACTTTTACATTTAGTACTTTGTAAATCTTCAATAGTAAATCTAACGCTTGGAAAAAGTCTGGTCCGCATGCGATTGTGCTCCTATCTAAAATAACATAGTACATTCCTTCCGCAAAGGCAAGCGTATCACAATAAATGAACGGTGCACTTGAGGTATCGATTTCATCATTAGGTGCTTCCTGCTTCCATCTCACGAACACTGAAGCAAAATCTTCCAAGGGCGGCAGGTTCGTAGGATCTGCTTTTCTGACGTTACCCTGGTGTGTAAGCTCTGCCATAATTTTTAGTAGCGCCTGTATTCCAACTGAAAATAACATAAACTGAAATGAATTAAATAATTATTTTCAATCACAATGAACGCACCACAAGCAATTTCGTCGTAAAAATGGTTCAGCATGAGGCACAAAGGTACGATGGTTGAAAATGGTTGGGTGGCATCTTTATCCGGATACATCAGTTCGAAGTCGCAATGAACCTGAAGAAAAATTGCAGTAATTAAAACAAAACATTTTGAATAATGGCATCATGCAATCAATCTTACATTTCAGGAGTAACCCTTGAAAACGGCACAACAGATTTCGTTAGCAACAGCCCTTTCCACACGAATCAAAGTACGCCCACGCAAAACGATGCCATTATCGGAAAGGGAAGAATTACCCCAACCGGACGATGTTGATGGTTTGTGTTGGCGTGCTTCGGTTCTCGTGTAAAGGGCCTTACAATTTGTGTTTACAAAGTTTTTATGCCGTTTTCAAATGTTACGCCTGATTTGTTTCTATAATTCACGATGCACCTTTCAAAAGGCCCTATAGCTTGATCGATTCTCTTCACTGACTTTCTCTTTTGGTAACCACTCGTACGCAAACAGAATCCATGCTATTTTTGCAACACAGCAGAATGATAGCAGAAGCTATTATCTTCAGCTTAGAACTTTGAACATAACAGGGAATGCTTATTAAGTTGAGTTATTATGGAAAGAGAAAGTCTATGAAGAGAATCGATCAATGCAGATAGGACATTCTAAAATGTTTATTTTGAATTTCAATAGAGCTTGAGAGAAATTATTGAATTATTGAAATATTATTGAATTATTGAATGACCCATATTCTTGTTTACGACAAATGCGATTTCGAATATAAACCCTTATAAAAATAACCAACAAACAATAACACAAATTAAAGAGCTATTCGACATATGTTTTGGTTGAAATCCCGAACACGTTGTTAAGCAAAATAATCATAAAAAATTATTAAGGAATCTGTTGGTATTCTTATTTGTGACAGTTAAATTGAACCGAATTTGTTCTAAAGGTACATTTGAGCGGAGGTAAACAAGAAAACGAGTGAAAATCATGACCAAATGAAGGAATACAAAGATTCTAATGATGCTTTACTACAATTTTAGGTGCTACTATAATAAAGAATATAATTACCGATTGTCCATCATGAAGCAATAAGTGAGGGAACTGATCTAACATCTCTGCATAGCGTATACTCCGTTTACGTAGTCCATCACGGTACTGAAAAGTAGCTCTCATCAGTTGTTCTACGATTGAATACTCAGTATTCTCATCCAGTTCCAAAAGTTCATCAATCGTATCAGCGTTCTCGCGGGTTAAATTTTGCACATTGTTCCGTTTCCTTTTTACAGATGATGGCGCTTGAGCTTGTTTGTTACGAATCCAAAAATGAATGTAGCCTGTATGTTCTCCTGAAGCCTCTCCATTATGCTCCCAGAAAAAGTCAGCCTGAAAAAGCAACATAAATACATATAACTTTACTAAAATTATATATAGTTATATTTAGTTTGGTTTTGGACATTGCAAAGTCAATAGTATCAATTTGAAATAAAATTTATGTGTACTTTTATCACACTTTTAAGGAGTATACGAAAACATTAATTAATTTATCTTTATTAGGGAGGCTTTCAGCCTGGGGCTGGTTCGCCTCCAACGAATACGAAAACATGTGTGACAGTTCTAATTGCTGTGAAATACGTAAAACACAGGATTTTCAAACATTACCTCGACTGGCTTATCCTCAGCGTTACATGTCAGGCAATCAAAAGCTTCAATGATACTCTGTGCAAGTTTTTTCTTCACGGCAGTTGTAATAGATCTAGAAACATATACAGAAATGGATCAATTTGATAATATCACTTTTATTAAAATATTTACCTTCCAGCATTTACTTCCTTCAAAAAGAAATGATCACATAGTGTTCGATTAATTAGAAGTTTCTCCTTTTTCAGCAGTGAAACACCTTCTGCTAATTTTCCACGTAACAGCTTCTGACATTGGGGACTTGATTCGAGTACGTTTATTACCGAATCCTTGTTGATATTTTCATCCAACTGAATTGGATTACTGTTGTTTAATGATGTTTGAATGGTCTTAAAAAACAAATTCAGATTTTCTATTATGATAAGGTATTTAAATTTTGAACAAATTATAAATTTACCTCCGATTTTATTTCAGATTCATGAAAAGTTTGTTGAAGTTTCTGAATCCTGAGCCAAGAGCCAAGTTTCATCTGCAGATTTGACATGACCATTTCCTGCGACAACATCATGAACGTTTCAATTGTAGTTACATCGTTATCTGTAAAAAGAAATTCATTACAATAATTGCTGGTTAATTTATCGAATTAGATAACTAAAAATTATAAGTTTTGTAACGATATTGTGAATGATGAATTACGTACCAATAGATCGTACACTAATTACTTAAATGTTAATGGAAGGAGAGACGGTCAGTGATTTTATTATGCACTATGGAACATTTGTTAGATTCATTCATAAAAATACTACGAAGGGAAGCAAAATATTTAAAAAAAATCACATTATCAGTGATAACCTCAGTTACAATAAAACTCAACAGTTACCATAAAGCATAAAAGTATCGAAAAAAGGAGGATATTGAAAAAAAAATCACTTCTGTAAAGGGCCACCCACATTAGATACGTTTGCGTTGCGTTGATGTAAATTTGACAGTTAAACAATAGATTTAGCTGTCACTTTGCCGCAACGCGTTAAATCTAAATCTAATGTGGGTGGCCCTTAACTGGGAGGTAGAAAATAAATGTGTTGCTGTAACCAGATTTTTGTTAGCTGCAGGGGACGCCACAAAGCGACAGTTGGAGAATGATTACCATGCATTATTTGTACTCATTAGTTTTATATTGTAAGCAAAACATGCATACTGTCATACATCAGCCGGCTCCAAATTACAGAATAATCTAATTTAAATTTCGACTTACCGATAAACTTCCGTTAAACATTTTTGTAGACTTCATTTGATTTCAGCTTTTAAATTTCATTCGACTATGATGGATAATCTGGATGATGGATAATATGGCGCTCTAGTGTTTAGTAATTATTTGAAATCATCATAATATTGTAAAGCAATGTAACAATCTTCTGAACCATAAGGAATCCAAATACTGTATGTTTTCCTTTTGTAGACTCTTTCTTCAGGTAGCAGCAAATCATTCTCAGTATTTTTAACATGATAGCTGTTGAACTTTTCAGAAAACCCAACGGTAATAAGACAATTAACTACGAAATATAATTTTAAGTCCACATAGTAGATGTTGCTTATGACTGCGTACTGTAGTGAATTGTTAATATCGTCATATTTGATGACAGCACGTGACTTAAAATGAATTCCATCAATCATTACGTGTTTAATATTATGAAGGTAGGCTGGAAAATTTTCCAGTGGTACATTATGTGGCACATTGTCTTTGGTCACAATACTGTCCGATATTATATCCACACGTTGGCAGAAGGATCTGGATACTATCGCTGAGAGTTGCTTCATAGAGGTAACTCTAAGACAAGTAGGTCTCGAAGAAACGTGCTCAACTTTTTGGCTCACCTCTGGTACTATCTTCGGTCCCAAGCTTGTCGAATCACCCCTCGAAACATAGGAAAAACCAATAACCCCTCATTTTATCTGTCAAACTTTCATAGCGAATCAAAACAAACATTGCGTAGTACTAGAATTTCGACTAGAATAGGGTACGTTAATCGTTTGCTTGGACCAATAGGCTACTAAAGTGGTGAGCCAATTTAAAATCGTTAGTTTCGTATTGATTGTTGGTTGCTTTAAGTTTAAACGCTTTGTTAAACTTAGAGGAACATTTATGAAGTTTTGAGCATTTTTCATTTGGTTTTTAGGAAGTTTATTTAGGGCTTCAAAACGCATGCAACTATAATCGTTTGGAACCGAAGTAGCTCTAGCGTTATATGCATAATGAGAAATATGATGTAGCTTGTTTATTGGTGCAATTCCTGGAAATAATTCTTTAAATTGTTCTTGCAATGCATTTGTGTTGAACTCCAATCCATCAATCATGTCATGAGTAGCCATGTTTGAAAAACATACGTAACAAACTTTCTGAAGTATTATAATCAGATTCATCTCATTATTCTGTTCAGGTATCAGTCCGTTGACTATGAAAGGGAAAACTCTTAGTAAAACCCATGTTTGAGCCGCTGTTTGCTTAAGCTTGCTTCCTTTTTCTGTTAGTTTTTGAATGGAAAAGTTACCACAAGGTTTATCTTGAGTTTCTACTGGTCCATAATCAAAGTTTTTTAAGCGGTCGTTAAATATATTGCAGTCGAAGTACTTGTTGGTCTTCACAAATGTTCGTAACACAAGTTTGATTACTTGAGGTACGACTCCTTCAAGTAAATCATGCATAGGGTCAAAGTTTTGATTTTTTGTAATTCTAAAGTATTCCAGTTCGTGCAACGCACAATCTCTCACCACGCCGCGTTCGCTTATCGCCTGTATAATAATTATATAAAAATAAATTAATTAATATTGAATGGTGGTACACATTGTAGAGTTATAATAACATGCAAGAAATAACAGGACTTTTACAGAATACCTAAGCCGGGTTTTAATTGAACTATGAGATTTGTTCATTTGCACTAGAAAACCTAGACATACACGAAACGAAACGAAAATTTCGCTTATACATTTTTGCCAAAACATCAGTCGTATACTTTACAAACCACATAGTTCTTATAAGAATGCATAAAAGGTATGTGCGATCATTTATACATTTCATTTGGCATATGATCTTCATTAACTTTTTTGCAAGGCGTCAGTTATTAGTTGACTTATACATTTGATGAATAATCAGCAATAGAAATTTGCCAAAAGGTAAGGGGCTAGGTAAGGGGATTTCTATCCATTTATGTATCAATGTTTGAAAACTAAAATCTAAAACCACTTAGATTGCGTCATTTCAACCATTCACCCATGAAATAAATTGATAATAGATAAAATTGGATTAATTTTAATTATTTTTTACATTGAACTGATTGAGATGTATACGTTAGTATGATATTGTTGAATTGTTGTAAAAACAAAACTAGCGATGTAATTTTAATTCACTAAAGCTAAGAGTTTACCTTAATTTTAGAACGTTGTCTGCCTGTTTGTGCTGCTTCTATTTGCTGGTTTTGAATGTTTTCCAAATCTAGTTGATGTGATGCTTCGGTTCTTTGTTCAAATACTGCTCCAACATTGCCATTTTTCAAATCAGTTTTAGTTATGTAGCATTGTCTACAAAAGTATGACGCGCTTGGACTTAATAAGCCAAATATCTCATGGACTGCTAATGTGTCCCCAGCAAAGGAGCATAGAATCGCTTTCATAACATATTCTGCATTACCAAATTTAAGCCTTAATCCAGATTCCAACGATTTTAAATCATTGATCAGTGTTTTTAAAACTTCGTGGTATCCATGTTTCTTTAGAATTTTAGAATTAATAGATAGCACTAAGTAATTTGTGTTGTAAGTAGAATCTCGACATCGATCAAAGTTTTGGATTTTGATGTAAAAATGTGCGATTTTATGCTTACCTGCTCTAGAACTTAAATTGTTCACGATTTCTATTTCGTCAGCATTCAATGTTAGACGAAGCGCGTTTGGACTGTGATGAAAATAAGGATGATTTTTAAATTCTGTCCCATCCTTGAATGAGCATATGTAGCCTTCAGGTGACACATCTTCTTTTTCCACTAGTTCCATTGCATCTGGGTTTCTCATTATCAATGATAGAAGCTCACAAACAGAGATATATTGATATGTATCTTTTACTGTCTTCACTATTTCTTTTCTAACAACTCCAGTTCTTTTGAGAATTTTTTTATACTGCTTGATTCTTTTTTCCTCAAGAATAATTTCAGTTGGCTCAGGAATTTTACATTTCATTTTCATTGCCATGTATGCAATATGAGTATTCATATCTTTGATATTTGTGAAAACATTTCCCACAGTGAAACTGTTTATTATGTTCACCAAGCATTCCTGATCAATCATATTCCGTGCAGTCTGTATGACATGTTTAATTTTGTTCCACAGATAGCTTTCAATTTTGTTTATAAGATTATTGGTGCATGAAATGACGTTCTGTATAAATTTCTCTGGAATCGATACATTGCAACGCATTTCAGAAATGTAATTACTTGTGAAGTTTAGAATTTCCTCCAGGTTGGTAGTATTCTGGAAAATAACCATGTTGGTTATACCATCTAGATTTTCGAAAAAAACATTTGTCATATTAGGTGGCTCGTGTTGTTCTGGTTCCTTATGAGGTTCTACATTATTATCTGCATCAATAGCACCATAGTAATGAAGTGAGTGATTTTCCAGCAAATGGCTTTGAAAGTTTTTGAACATAAAGAACTGTGCATTGCATCGATGTGTTTCATTTACATTTTCCAAACACGTGAATGGTAAAGCATTTCTTCTAGATAAACGTAACCCATGGACATTTTTCAAATGCTTTTTTAACTCATGTATTCCTCCTTCAACTGTATTGATTCCTGGTGTACAAATGTGACAGGCATACCCTTAAAAAATAGTAAGTTTATGTATGGTTAACTTTGAACCAACTGAAAATCTTATTAATGTATGGTAACAAGGCAAAAGGTTTGAGTAGGTATTTTTTCGTATTTTTGTAACGTCACACATAGAAACAGGGAGAGGGTTTTGGAAAAAGTTATTGCAATACTATACAGCTGATGAATGCATACTAATACATACTAAAACAGGTAAGGGAGCAATCCATTAAGTTCATCACGCTCTTAGAAGGGAGGGGGTGTACAAATGTGTGACAACAATGCATTAGGTAAAGGATAAACGTGACGAAAGAGGGGAGAGTGTTGCTTTTCTTTAAATTTGAATGACGCGAACTGAATTCATGCTCCTCAATGCCAAAAATACACAAAAATAGAAGTCAGAAGTTGTTTTATAAAGACATTCATCCTTCCAGTGACTCATATCGTAATGATTTGAATTCTAACCATTGAAGAACGTTGACTCGAAAACATTCGGAATCTGAATCACGAGTTGTATAAAAGTTGTTGAAAAATTAATAGTGTGAGGCTTATAAAACAAGGCAGCCTACATTGGGCTGGGCATGTTACTCGTATACCGTAAGAGTAACACGTAAAAACAATCAGCAGAGAACCTTAGATACGTCAGCTCCATCAAGGCTACGCACAGGTTGGCTTTTTACTGTTGAGAAGAACTTAAGGACACTCTACGGTCAGGGCGAAAGCTATTATCGATTGATGTTAGAATACGTCCAATGTTCATTTGTCGATCGAAGAATCGATTAACTTGATTCGCTTTCTACCGCGACCTGAGCTGTGTGTTTGCAATATTGATGAATGCAATCAAAAGTTCAAAGCTTGAATTTTTTATTGCAAATCCACCGCTGTAGAAAGCGAATAAACTTAATCGATTCTTTGATCAACAAAACGGACATTGGCCTTATTCTAAAATCAATCAAGTTTAATTCCATGACCGGGTTCAGTGCAGGATTCTCTATTCTGCTTGGTCCAAAACAACGATGCCCCATCAATTAGGCTGGATATTCGATAATCGGCTAAATAAATTTTCACATTCAGGAGAAATAATTTGTAAGAATTATTGTTCATTTGATCATCATAGGGGTTAATGCCAGGTAAGTATGATTATTGTTCATTTGGTGAACATCATAACGAAACTTATAGCGAATTTGTTTATTATCCAGTTCCAACCTGGATCGGGTATCAAGATAGGGTCTGCTTGTTTACTAGCAAACATTACTTTGATCGGGTCGAGGTTCGCACTGACAAAAAGTTTGGGTTCGCACTGGGTTGGAACTGGTTCCAACCTGGGAATAAACAAATTCACTATTAAGTTGCATGACCTCCAATGACATACTTACCCACTAACCTAGCAGCAACCTCCTCGCCAAGCTCTTGGGGTAATCTTTCCATGCTGGAATATTCAAAGATAAATAATCAACAAAGATCGATTTCTTTCCTAATCCTACTTAAATTTGATTAAAAAGTAGACTTACCTTGATACGTCAGCAGACAACTATGTAACCGAAGAGAAATTTCTCCGGAACATACGGGATCGTCCAGGTAAAGGAACCGAGAGAGGGACCGATCGGCTGGCTTAGTTGGAGGCAGATAAACCAGACAAAATCTGGAATCCACTCTTGAGGGTTACCTGTAATAAAAAGACATAAGGTATAATGGAATATTATAAAAAAAATCAATTTACCTACTGTAATTTCAGGTTAAAAATTGTCACCGAGAAACAAAACACTGCTTGCTGGCAAACTGAAATGATCGAAATGACAGCGCGCATGGAGGGGTGCTGATTATGTTTACGACGAATACACTGGAAAAATTTCTCTCGTACAAATCGGGCTTAGTTTAAAGTATATGGTGAAGATAGTATACTTTTTAAACTATGCTGGTTGTAAATCTCGCGAATGACAAAAATGATTAAATTTTAAACTATGTACGACTCGCAGTATTTCTGAGTGTGGGACTGCCGGACTACCCATTAAATGAGTAAAAATATTACCCATTTATGAGTAATTATTCAAAAATGAATACTTACTACTTGTTTTTGTAGTTGTAATTACTCATAAATGGGTAAAATTTTACTCATTTAATGGGTAGTCCCAGTTTCCCTCGAAAATGCTTCCTTTGTAGTCATTATTGGGTATTTTGCGGTTACCGTGAATAGAATATTGTGATAGAGTGACGTTTCACTCAGCAAAGTAACAATATTTTTGCTTCTAATACCAGCAAGTGCCTGTTGGCTCGGACCTTAAATCATTGATATTTATATACCTTCAAAGTTCAAACAACATCCTTTATCACAGTTTTATCTCGTTATTCCGTTGAAGAAGGTAAAGGTGATTTTGGTTATCAGTCAATGTTGTATAAAGGCTATACAGTCGTCTTGTTTTTTATGTGTCGTGCGTGCCTCCGTTCTAAATTTCTGTGATGGGAGTCTTGCAAAAGATTGCTTTGCTATTGACCCTTGGCACTGTAACCTTTGCAATTCGGTAATTTTCCTCGTGCTTTCGCGTTCATTTAGCATAGTTTCATTACAACGGTGTAACAAAAAGATTATAAACACAGATGAACGTTTCTTCTTATTAACTTTTAGGTGGCATTACATCGGTCGACTCTATCGGACCAGAAGAAATTTCGCGAATCGCGAGTTGATTGTTATCACCGGTGCAACTTCGGGCATTGGGTTGGCCGTGGTCAGTGAACTAGTATCACAAGCCTGCCATTTGGTGCTGGGTTGTCGGAACCAAGCAGCCGGCCTTAAACTTCGCGAGGATTTGAAGGATCAATTTGGCAGCGATATTGTTGTGGATATTTTTGACTTGGATCTGAACTGCTTGAAGAGCGTCGCTGCGTTCGTGAAGCAAGTGAATGCCTTGCAAAAACCTATATACGCTCTGGTGAATAACGCCGGAGTATTCTATGCACCACCTGCGTTAACTGTGGATGGGCTTGAACAAACTTTCCAGGTGACTGGTCTTTTTATATTTTTATTTGTAGATGTTAGGTAATTTCATACAATGATTACTATTTTTTTAGGTGAATTTCTTGAGCCACTATCTCATAACGGTTTTGCTATTACCCAGACTGAAACAATTTCCTGGCAACAGTCGGGTCATAAACGTGTCCTCTAAGGCACATCAAGCCGTGGAAAGATTTCCAGATTTGGAGTTACATCGAGACTTTGAAGATCTACCTAGCAATCGGTTCAGAGCGTATCAGTACAGTAAATTTAGCTTGGTGCTTTTTGCGCACAAACTCTCATCGATATTGGCGGATTCAACCGTGTCCATTCACTGTGTAGATCCCGGAAACGTTGAGACGAACATCTACAGGAATTTTCCACCCTTGGCGAATAAGGCATTGTTTTACTTACAAAAGCCACTGAGAATACTGTTGATTAAAACATCTCGCGAAGGAGCTCAAGGAATTCTGTACGCGATACTTTCCGAGGAAGTTCCCAGATTCTACATCACGAAGCATTACTTCAACGCAAACGAGAGCCACGAGGTAAATCCTCGAATCTACAATCCCATTTTAGGAGATACGCTATGGACATTGAGTCGCCAATTGTGCCGCGGACATCTGCTCGAAATGAGCTAGTTCCTAAAGTATGGACAGACGATGTTAGAGGACTGCGCAAAGAATTGATCAATTTTCGTTTCATGTCGATGACTAAGCCTTCCGAACTGGCCCGCTGCCTTGTAAACATTTGCGATATCAGTGATCTTGGAGGAAAGGAATCCAACATACTCACTCAGGATGAAAAAATTTCCGAAAAATGGATTGCCATCGGAAGTGGGCTCACTCCAATTGATTGCTACATTGAACTGTTCCTAATGCAAATGTTACTCAACGAAAAAAGTAAATGCACCATCACCACGGCGAGTGGCCAGCAAATCAGTTGTGTTCTTAAATTATTAAGAATTGAAAATTCCGATCTTTTTTTCACTAAATCCCCTGGAGAAATGCTAGCCCTGGCAAAAAACTACAAAGATAACGGCGTAAAAATGTTCCCCAAATATCCATTGTACGCACATAGATACTTTAACCGTGCCGCTAAATGTCTGCTCTGCTGTGCTCCGCTGGAAGATCTGGACCCCGCACAGGAAGGAGTAGACACTATCAGTGAAATGCAAACATTGCTGGAGGTCCTGTACCTCAACATTTCCGCTTGCCTTCTTAAGCAAAACCGCTACGAAGAAGTGCTCCATATTCTAGAGTATGTTGACCGTCAGGAAAAACCCTCGGAGAAAGCAGTCTACCGGAAAGCACTTGCACAGTTTCACGTGAAGCAGTTTCCGGAAGCAATCAAAACCTTGGAAAAAATTGATTACATCTCTAGCAAGGATTGTGTGGTGTTGCACCAACAGATCAAGAGTAGCTGGCAACAGGAGGATAACAAATACAACTGTATGGTTAAGAAAATGTTCGGTTAACTCATAGAATTGCAAGCATTTGTATCGTAAGAAATAAACAAAATAGGTTAGATACATATAACGTTGTAAAAATCATGTTTCTCTTAGAACTTAGGATACAATAATTAAAACTAACAGTTTCATATATGGCACAGAAGATCGATTAGTGTTACTTCCTTGTCGTTATTACATTTTTGTAAAGTATGACGACAGGTTATTCACCTTTGCCGGTTGGCTTTTATCACTAGTCGAGGGTCGCTTCCGTTTGAGACTGCTGCCTGCACCGGTATTGCTTGCGTTGACGCCGAATGCGTTCAATTTAACTGTTTGCATTTCCAGTTTATTAAGCTCAATTTGCAGTTTTCTTGCGGCATGATAGTCGAGATGTTCCTGCATACTCGCTGTTGGAATTCTTTTGTTGCATTCGGCACATTTTGTAACTGCATCCTCCGTAGAGGTATTCGTCGCAGTAGTTGTAGCAAGAAACTTGTCGATTGATGGAACTTTGGTTTTGGTCACTTGTCGAGAAGCTGGTTGATGTGGTTTGGATTTCACTGCTGCAGCTGCAGGAGAAGAGAACTTAGTTTTTATTTCGGTTCGGAATTCATCCCGTTGTTGCTGGCTCAGCTGAAGGGCAAAGTGGAAGTCAAGATGGGACTGTAGTTCGTTTTCAGGTACATCGTTACCACATTCAGGGCAAGGTTTCTTAATCGGTTCCGGTAGACATAAAGGACGGTTAAACTCGGCATATGTCCGACGGTAATCCAAAACGGATGGCCCACTACTTGAAGATGGTCCTTTCACTACCTGCAACGAAATAGAAGTAATAAGAATTTCCGTTATCCCAAGCTGCGATTGCTTAACATACAAAAAAGGGCACAAATATAGGGTATTTTCGATGAAATCTGAGTTCAGAACCTAAATGTGCATCACAATGTGGGTGCTATCCAGTTGAATATATTTTGCCTACACAGCATCTGAAATCTGTTCGCAGATTGAGTTCGGATGTTACTCAGTTCTGTCCGAAATAAGATCCAACCAAGTTTCGTCTAATGCTCAGGAAGTCGAAAAGTTTCTGCCACGGTAGTTGTTGGAAATACATCCTTCTGAAACTGCCGAAATCATCTTATAAAGACTTTTGACATACGTTTATGGCAAGCGCAGGTAGTACAAACATCGATTCGGAAAATGATGGTAAAAGTGCGCCAAAGACTTTCCGTTGTAAACAACATTTTGGTACTCAAGTATTTTGACGTAGAACTACGTCTTTATCGACTATACTGGGGTGCAAATCAAAACATTCTTCTTCTTCCTCGCATTTTAAGCTTATTGCGTATATGGCATATTAGCTTATTGCGTGCTCTCAACTTAGTGTTCTAGATGCACTTCCACAGTTATTAATTGAGAGCTTTCGATGCCTGTACCATTTTTTGCATTTGTATAATTGTGTGCCAAGTACAATCATACTATATGCCCAGGGAAGTCGAATCTAAGGTAAAATCTGATTGTCTTGGATTTTTGATAATTTTTCCCAATATTTTAAAAAAAATAAAAACGTGCCTGAAAAAAAATATTCTCGGGGCGGTAAACTTCCCCTTAAGTGTACCAAAACGACGCATCTAAATCTCAATCCTAAGATGCCCTTAAAATCTCACGCTAGCGAATCGTCATCAAAAAATCATTGTTCCAAATCACACATCTAAATCGTCTCGCATCGCGTTCCATCTTTTTGCAAGACATCTACAGAATCATCAACCTTTCATCCATCTACGCATCGCGACCGTATCTAACGACGGCAAATCAAAATCATCCCTGTATTTTCGATAGAGTCACCTCCCTCGTATACCATGTACAAGACGCTGCTAAGACCTGTAGTTCTCTAAGGGAACGAGTCGGTGAGGACCTGCAAGCACTGAAAATTTGTGAACGACGCGTGCTTAGAGGAACGCAACGAGCTAGGTGGTTAGACCAAGTGGAGGAAGATCTAGGAAGTATGACATGCTCGAGAAACTAGAGACAAACAACCATGAACCGAGTTAGTTGGCGCAACATTATGCAGCAGGTGAAATCTTGAGGGACGGTGGACCAGTAAAAGTTAGTTAAGTAATGTAAGTATTTCAATCTAGTGGTTTCTAATTAGTGGTATAATTCTAATTTAAAATGGCAAATATAGAGTTTTCCAACATTTAACAAGTTCAAGTTCTTGTGATAAGCACCAAGAAATTTAGCTAGGTACAAAGAACGTCAGCAAAGTTATAGCAAATTTTCAACAATTTCAATAATAAATTTCACGCTTCTTGTACGCACTCATTCTGCAGAGTAATTTTAGTTCTAGCCGAATTGCACACGGAACACACGAAAACAAAATTTCCCGTTTGAAGTTTCACATTGTTTTTCCAAATAGCAACGTTGGATTATGTTCGATCAGGTTATGTATGAGCACACCCATATGTTCACCGAAAGGATTTGTTACCATTTCCCAACTGACGATGCGGCGACGTGTTATGGTTGTTGGTAAATTATGTTTTAGAAGATGGGGTTGGTCTTAATTAACTTAAAAAAAAAAAAAAACTTTAAAAGATTTTATCTATGATGAGCAAAAGGGGATGCATGTAATCAATAGTGACCTACCTCCTGGTTTATGGATTCAACTGATTTCACCTCCAAAGATGTTAATTTGCTTATTTTTTCGCCAGGGTTTTCATCATCTTTAGGACGCTCTAAGATGCTTTCTCCATATTTGAGCGGACTTTGGGGGCACGCATATTTTGCCACTTGGACCTTTTCGATTGGTTGAGTATCATACAGATAAGGTTCGGAAAGATCTTCAACAAGCTTAGCTTCCAGCGCAGCAATTGTTGGGTCATCTTCCGATATGTTGTGCAGCAATACGGAGCTACATTCGTTGACCTTCTCGACAGCGGAGTTGTGATTAGAACTTTTAATAAACATGGTTTGGCTTGGCTTTTTCTTCGGACTACTTTCTACGGAATCGGTCTGAACGCTTTGCTGTTGATTTTCAGTAGCACAAGTGACTTCATTGGGATCACTTGGTCCATCTTGTGCTTCTTCTTTCTTCGCAACAAATAGTTCAATCTTTTCGATCTCTTTGGACGATTCACCTTCCTTGGCTTTGTTGGCAATATTTGAAAACATTTCCTTCCCGATAAACTTGATAGGGTCGTTCTGAACTCTTTGCTGTTGATTCTCAACAGAACAAGTGACTTCTTTGGGCTCACTTGGGCCATCTTTTTCTCTGAAGAAATGCTTTAAGTCCCTCTTCTCTGGCTCTTTCTTCGCTGAAATTGGTTCAACCTTTTCGAACTCTTTGGACGATTCACCTTCCTTGGCTTTGTTGGCAATATTCGAAAACATTTCCTTCAATCCGCTCTTCTTTCCGGTTGCATTATCCTCGAATTTCCCAGAGCTTATTCCGAGAAACTTAATAGGATTGTTTAACGCGCCGGAACTGTCCGGTTTGAGGAACACATCGGTATTTCGTTTGATGGCTTCTAAAGCATCGGCAGCGATCCGGTCAGCATTGTACCCTACCAAGGGAACACTTCTCGTGCTGGACACATCATTCTGGCCAAATTGCTGAGCATAGCTCACTGTCATTTGTTTGGCAATTCGGTTGTTCTCGTCCATGTCCTTCTCCAACCTTTCTTGTATTTCATTGGCCAACTCACCCAGCCAGTGCTTGAGAGTAGCGATACCACTAATTGCATTTTTACCCGGAAATCTCTTGCAGCAGCCAATACTCTTCGAATTGAATTTTGGAGTCACTGCTTCCAGATCGATGCCTTTTGCCATCAGGTACATCCATGATCCTATTCGTTCGTCAAAGTGATTCTGGAGAACCTTTTCTGAAAACTTAGCCAGCTCACTCATGGTTTGAATTTTCAAAATTTCACACACTTGGTCCCCCAGTTTACTACCAAGACCTTTAACTTTCTTTATCGATAGCGTTTCGTACATTTTTGAGATGCACTTTAAAGGTAAAATGGTTTGTTTGTTAGGCTTATGAAAACCGGCGGTTAACTTAGCCAGAATCTTGTTATGGGAAATGCCAGCAGAACATTCGTAGCCGGTTTTTTCCTTTACCGCTGCGCGAATCTCATTCACTATAGAAGCTCCTATTAGCAGCTTAATGTCACTTTTCTTATATGCGACTCTGTCTTCCTCACTGTCTAATTCTTGAGAGCATATTTTACCTTCCAAATCCCCGGAAATTTTCTGCACAAATTCGCCAACACTATCGTATCCAACTGCAAAGGTGTTCGCCAGCTTATCAGGAAGCAGATGGAATTTACCTTCGTTCATATCACGCAACCGAGCCAACACCCGTTCCGTGATGTCCAGGTAGGCTTCGTCCACACTCGCTCGCTCCAGAAGTGGAGTGAATGTCTGTAAAACGGCGGCCACTTCCTTGCCGGCGTCCCGATATTTGGAAATATCTGCTTTGCCACGAACCTGTGGCACCTGCGGTAGCACAATGTCTGGACAATGCTGTTTCGCCTCATCTCCACGCATGTGCCGGGTCACACCTTTAGCACGGGCCGGATAGTTAACGGCGATTATACTGAATAGGAAATATTTTCCGATAATTATGACCAAGTAACATTTTCAAGAGTGTTTGCTTACCCTCCACCTTGCCACGGATTGTATTGTACAACCGCAATGGGTTTCCCACGTATTTCGGGATTTAACTTTTCTTCCACCTGACAGTAGAAACAATCCATATCAACCTGTGGGATAAACAGATTAGGCGTTATCATCGGATAAATATTATACCACTTACCAGAACAACTACGCGGTCATATTTATTGTTGATATTGATAAACTGCTTTGAGGACATTATCTCACATACGAAAGTTAGTTTCAAAGAAATAACGATTCTCGTTACGAATTCCACATTAAAAACAACATGGAGCTGATCATCGACAATTATTTTCTGCCGTTTTTGCGCCTATTCTTTAAAAGTATGTCAAGCTAATGCAAAGTTTAGGTCCTAAGTAACACTGATCGATTTTCTTCGTCGACTTTCTCTTTCGTCAATAACTTATTCACAGAACCGTTTCTTGATGTGTTTGTCGTATTGGATGCTAGATAAAAGCTTCTTTTATCGGTTTATGTGCTTAAAATACCTGAGAATGTCTTTACATGACCGTGGGGATACAAAGAGAAAGTCGACGAAGAGAATCTGTCAATGTTACTTAGGACCTAATGCAATGTTCAGCTTGATGTGTTGGTCGTATATTCCCTCAATTAGATTTCTACAGGTTTGACAGAAGAGGGTATTTGTTGGTATTAGTAACATACTCAGAGGGAGAGATGGGCGGAGAGAATGTTTTAAGCCAAATGAACTGTCAAAATGCCAATCGAACATTCCAATTAGAATTTTTCCGAGGATTTCTTATTCTTACTAGAATAAATTTGAGAGTATTGCAATCGAACAGAAATTCAATCACCTTTATGTTTTGTGTGCTTCTCAAATTCAACTAGATTTTGGAATCAAAAACAATATTCTAACTCTATTGATTAATTGATCTTCGTTGGTTAATGAATGGCACCAAGAAAAGTGCAAAATATTGCGATGCAATCAATTATTATTTTGCACGTAAATCGAATCAAAAATAAAAGTCATTTGAAATGCTAGCTTCTAGCAAGGGTTGCAAGATAATTTAGGAACAAATCCCTGCCGCCGAATAGTATTTTGTTTTCTCCGCCTATCTCTCCCTGTGAGTATTTCTAGGTATTAGTAGCGAAAAAGTGATAATGACGAAAAACTACTGAAAATTCAAGATAAACATTTCAAAAGGGTCAATCTGCATTCATCGAATTCAGTTGCAAACACATTCCTTGATTCGTGTGCCATTCTGGATGCTAGATGAGAACCTCCTTTATCAAACTATGTGGCAGAAAAAGTGCAAAATCTGTTTTTATGAAGCTGTGGCCACAGACAAACAGACATAACACTCGCAAGTTGTTCATCGAACAAGCATTTGACGGTCAATTTAAAAGTATCGTAGTTGGTAGTACCGCCACCTGTGGCGCGCATAGTCAGTTCTCTTGCGTTTGACGTTTACACACTACCGCCATCTGTTCAGTGTACTACCCAACACAGTGTACTCAACAGATGGCGGTAATGTTTTAGCGACGATGTTTTACAATGAGGAATATTCAATGTGTTATGTCTGTTTGTCTGTGCTGTGGCTATCAAAAGAGAAAGCAGATGAAGAGATCAAAGTCACTTACACCCCTTTCCTTCTAACCTCACTTCTAACCCTAAAAAAAATCAGCTTCTACAAATTGTTACTCCTGATTTCCGAGATGTATTTGTGTACTTGTAATAATTAACGCATAACATTTGAAAAGATCCTATCCCCGTTGATCGATACTCTTCATCGACTTTCTCTTTGGTTTACCACGGCAACATAAACGAATTTCTCGCTAAGGTCGCAGCACAGTTCGACAGAAGATAATGGTAGCTTGCGCCTGAAACAACACACTGAATTGAAAATTCATTTTCAGTCGGGTTATTCGCGAAGGAGAAAATCTATGAAGAAAATCGATCAACCACAATCGGGTAGAGGAGAATTTCCCCTACCTGTTCATTATGTTGGTTTGTCTTCGCGGACTTCGGTTCGGGAGAAAATGGCCTTACAAGGTTTGTTTACAAAATGGAGTTAAGGCCATTTCAATTGTTGGTCTTGACTTTCTTCTCTGACGTTTGCGAAATGCTTAAGTCCAGGGGAAACATGTCAGAAGGGTATAACTCGAAACGCAAACAATGACACACCCACAGAATCTGACTACACCAGACTATAGATAGTATAGATTCCATAGATAAGCGTAGCCAAACGAGCATGACGTCAGCGTGGTGTTGTTTGAGGGAGAAGTATTGTAATATTATGAGGACAAAGCGCTTTCCACACTCCACATTCCGATTTATTTCACGGACAACGCAAGAAGAAAAGATAAAGCAAACTATTCCTCGATTCATTGTTGCAAAGATTTGCTTTGCACTTCATTTTGAACTTTTACGCACGAAGCAAAACAAAACTGCACAACGAAGAGCTCTATGATGGCATGAACTTTTTTCACGGATGCCAGTAAGATCATTTATTATTCATGGTAGCCAAAACAACTTTTTGTGTCTCCGCTTATCTATGGAATCTATTGTATCTATATATACACCAGACAAACAGCACAACAAATATTGCTCTGTCAAATGATTTAGTTTGTTTGAGTCAATGAGCTGGATTACCAAGGTGAAGCAATCGGTTAAGTTGTGTGAGTAAAACCCCTGTACGATACAAGCAATTAGTGACGTCACTACTTGCGTTTACGTTGATTTTTTGGTTTACTAATCAACAATATTTCACAATCTGCTTCACCTCTCTCTGTTACTCAGGTATCTCATTGAGTTTGAATGGGTGTGTTACGTGTGTTATCATTCGGAAGAAACCGACGATCCCAGTAATTGTTTACGTTTTAAGTTAGATCCTTCTGACATGTTTCCCCTGAAAATCACTTAGTGTGAGTGCAATAATGGGATTAGCTGCCTGGATACCATCAATGACGTCTATATAAGGTCTGGGCCAAAGGGCTTATTGGTGTTAGTGAAATGTGCAAATGGTTAGTGGTGTTCGTATTATATTGCAATGTTTATTTTTTTACACGAAACAGCTGTTTCTATCTGTTCTCAGTATGTTGGCAGTGACGTACACTGAAGTCTTTTTTTACACGGTTTTTTTTACGCGGTTTTTTTTTACACGGTTTTTTTTACACGGTTTTCCACGATTTACACGGTACGTTTTTAACGATTTCTCGACAACGATACAACCTATCGACTTGATTCCAATCACATTATCCGTTTCAAGCTATTTGTAATCGAATGGCATACTTAAAAAAAAAATCACAATTTTTGGTGTAAATACAGAAATTTTTAAAATATGTCTATATGGACTATATTATGCTTTAATTACAAATGGCATCAAAATCCGATTTTTTAAAAACATTTAAGCATGCGAAAAATCAAAATCTCGTAGGTTTTTTTTACACGGTTTTTTTTACACGGACCGTATCCCCCGTGTAAAAAAAGACCTGAGTGTATATCTATCTGTTCGCAGATGTTCAGCAATGTTTACAACATTTTTGCTTCTAACACCAGCAAGCTGCCTGTTGGCCCAGACCTTATATAAAGTCATTGGGATACCATAACCTCAACCATAACGTATTTTGGCGTATGAGTGCAAGAATGTGGGCAGGTCTTAGACATAATGACGTCATATGGCAAACGTCAGAGAGCACGTGACTGTTAATGTCAAATTAGGTCAAAATCGAAAAAAGCTTTGTTTACAAATTGTAGTGCCTCCATTCTCCATACGCCGCGCTTTGGTTGTGAAGCACTTTCTTCTGTGCGTTAATACCTTCAATTATTTTCGTTTCGATACGTGAATTCCTCCCACAAATGATAAGAGTGCTTAGACAGCTTCAAGTTCTTGCGAGAAAAGCGTTCAGCAAAAAGTATCTCCTGCTAACCAACGTCGGGATCTCTATCAGTTTATCAGGGGTCGGTGACATAATTGAACAGCATTACGAAATCTATACCAACAGTTTGGAATGCTGGGATCGAATTCGAACGAGGCAAATGTCCATCTCCGGCATGACTGTCGGTATTTTTTGCCACAACTGGTACAATTTTATGGACCGAAGGTTTCCCGGCCGAACGCTGGGTATCGTACTGAAGAAGGTACTGATTGATCAAACCGTGGCGTCACCTATAGTGATATTTTTGTTTTTTGCCACGCTGAGTGTACTGCGGAAAGCTTCTCTGGACGAAACGATTCAAGAGATGAAGGATAAATTCATACGGCTGTACACGGCCGAGTGGGTCGTATGGCCACCAGCGCAGTTGTTCAATTTCTATCTCCTACCCACCAAATATCGCGTTCTGTACGATAACACTATATCGCTAGGGTACGATGTTTACACCAGTTATGTTATAAATGAAAAAATTGAACACGGTGAAGCTTGTAGTTGACCAAGGCGCTAGGATCATTCGGATGTTTTAGGGTATTGAAACTAATTCAGCAAAAATGTAGAAAATTATAGGTTTCAAATTATGAAATTCTTATTGTTAATAGACAAATTACACGTTACAATTCAACAGTCGAGCAATACCTTAATGGACAATTTTCTGATAATTTATAAACAGAAGATCACAAGAATACGATGGTTTCAGTTAAGCACATTGCTGTTGTGTTCTGTTGAGTTGTTTTAAACTTCGTTCTGTATGTTCTCAAGAAGTAAAACGAAATGAGAAATAAAACTATAAAGTTCAAATTAATCAATCCGGTGCCGAATTAATGAAAGAAATCCATTTCATTTGAAGGAGTTACATGTCAGTAGTTTATAATTGATTCAGCTAGGTATTAAGATTTTTATGGAGCACAATTTCTTTTGCATACATTGTAAGCTTACTTATAAAAGTTAAGTATTTCAGAGTCTGATATAGATATTTGACGAAAATTAGTTAGCGATTGGCCATACATCTCATGCCAAAGTAACGAGTTCAAATCTTATCCCCGGAAAAGTAATGAATGACCTACGTGACTAATAATATATATAAATATATATATATATGTATCGATTGTAAATTATCTTAGTATTATAATTTGCATTGAAAGCTATTTGTATTGATCAGACAATATCGTAAAAACTACAATACATCGTTGTCCCATGCATAAGAGCCCATGGAGAAATAAATCTTCAATAGTTTTTTTCTAGATGGGACTTATGTGCTATTTTAGCCAGCTGCTTCTTACAAAATAAAATCGCAGTGAATTCGATTTGGTTTTAAATTTTAAATCTAATTAATTTAAATTTCATTTTTTGACTATGTTTGTTTTTCATTTCTTATCTGGCTACCTATTTTTTGCACGGCTACGAACAAAAACCACCTTTACTGTTTTGACGAGAGAAGAAAATTTTACTGCAGCCTTACCTTTGAAAAAGCTTTTCGCTGTGTGCTTAGATATTTCTTACTATTTTGTGGCAATTTATTAGAAAACAATTTTTTCATCCATGATAGATAGGGGAATGTAAGGTAAGATGGGCATATGGAACAAGGGAACATCGTCTATAAACCACATCTTTTGACAATTGAACTAGGGTAAAAATGTATACCCTACCCGTGTCTCCTTGAGATCGTCATTGTGCACGGTCCATACAAATTTAAAAAAATTTGTATGAAAAAAATTGTCTATGCAGGGGAAGGGGGGGGGGGTCAAGAATCCCAAAAAAAAACTGTCTACGTAGTTAATGAACAGCCCCTTAATGGCTCAAGGGGGTTTTCCATCTTTGAAAATATAACAATAGGAAATAATTAATTCTTTGGATATACGATAAAGAAGGGAATATTCCCTTCTTTTAATATATAAAAGAGAAAATAATCAATTCGTTAAATATATGATAAAAAAGGGAATATTCCCTTCTTTGAAAATATAACAAAAGGAAATAATTAATTATTGGATGAACGATAAAGAAGGGAATATTCCTTTCTTTGAATATAGAAAAAGAAAATAATTTATTCTTTGGATGTATGATAAAGAAGGGAAAGGAATATTCCCTTCTTTTAATATATAAGGTCTAGACTCAGGTCGAACAATTCTTTGATAAGGTTTAACAGTTTCCGACTGGTATTGCATATTGAATTGGATTGCATATTAGACCCTTGGACTTTTTAAATGGTAAACGAAGTGCTCGAAAACTTGAAGGTTGTCATTTTCTAAAGAGCTTTAAAATGGTTTGGAATTGATAAATACATAGTTCCATAAAAGTAAACGTAGTGTATCATCAATTTAGTAAAGTGAAACTAATCAGAGAGTTTAATCACAGACAACAGACATAACACTTTGAAAAAGTTTTTCTTGAAAACATAGTATCTCAAAACATAGGACCTCAGTAACGACATCTCTCGGGCTTCTCGCGTAAAATAAGCTTGCTCGCTTGCAAGCTTCAAAATTCCAATAAAAAATTATCATTTGTATTCAGTATAAATTCCAAAACGAAATTTCCTTCTAAAAATGTACCCTTCTTTTGACCCCTTGCTGTTCTTTCATTTGTCTTAATTTCGGGGTAATGGCCATTCGGGGTAGTAGGGCATTCGGGGTAATGGCCATTCGGGGTAGTAGGACATTCGGGGTAGTGGCATTCGGGGTAATGGCGTTCGGGGTTATGGCGTTCGGGGTAGTGTCACAGAATCGTTTCAAACACATCGTCGGTACATGAGCGTGTCGGTGATCATCTCTTTTTGCCAGTGGTGGCGGTGGGAGATATCCTTCACCATCCCTCTCAAACGGGGGAGTTTGGTAAAGAGAGATAATCAAACCGATTTGTACCTTCATTCATAAAAGTTGTCCTAGCTCGCTTTCTACTCTCTATATATATGAGGGGGTTAGAAGGAAAGGGGTGTAAGTGACTTTGATCGATTCTCTTCATCAACTTTCTCTTTCGTTAATAATTAACCTACAAGCACATTCCTTGATTTGTGTGCCATTCTGGATGCTAGATGAGAACCTCCTTTATCAAACTATGTGGCAAAATAGCGCAAAATCTGTTTATAAAGCTGTGCCTATCAAAAGAGAAAGTCTATGAAGAGAATCGATCAAAGCCACTTACACCCCTTTCCTTCTAACCCCTTCAATTGCTACTGCTAAGGGAAGCAATTTTCTGAAATTTGTAAAATAAAGTGCTGTAACAGGTTGTATTGGCCATCAAAAGCAACAACAAACGCACCGAGAAATGTTAATTCAAGCGAGTTATTAACAAAAGAGAAAATCGACAAATAGAATCGATCATCGCGTTTACGCCCTTATGCATGCTCACTGTCGAGTTGTTATATAATTTTCGGCAGAAAGATTATTTATGACTACAATAAATTGATGTTGCCCCATAGGGCTGATCATCTTGCGCAGAAATAATTGTAAGAATATTCAAAGTCTTCATTGAACATTTTTTCGCAGTTTAACAATTTTGTATAATTGTTCTTTGAAGCATATGCTTGAGCATATAGCATTATAGGCCAATCCTTGAATCTTCTGTAAGATTATAGAAAGAATTATTTTCTTATCAAAATAGTGGAATTTTATTCGTGCTTCGTTAGGGTCATCTTGCTCCACTTTCCGATACCTACACTCAAAAAATAAATCACATTTCCAATGGAAAATATCCATTCGAATTTCACATAATTTTCATGTGATCTCTTAATTGAGAATCGCAATACAAGATCACATGAACCTTATGTGTCCAATGAAATTTATGTGATTTATCACATAGAATTCATGTGATCATATGAATTTTATGTGAATTTCAGATAAAAATCATTAATTTTGTTATTGGAAAAATATCATGTCCGTTTCCAATAGAAACTATATGAAAACTTTTTTGGGTGTACGTATATCGACTACAATGTACAATACACAAAAAAGCATAACAGTCCCATTCTTCGTTACAATCGATGTAAATATTTACATTATTTGACAAATCTCAGGTAATCATGACAGCAGTTGGTCTCTTTTCTTCATTCATATTGTTTTCAATAATCAAACGTCATGACTACCTGGGTTTTGTCAAAAAAGGTAAATATTTACGTTTTTTGTACCAAAGAGTATGGATGTTAATGGAAAACTAATAATTAGTTGTACATTCTAATTGATTGTAATGTATACACTAATAAAATTCCACACATTTTTATTGACGAATTTCCATGTGAAATTCCACATGATTTTCATATGACCACACATAAACAGAATCCAACCAGAAGCTCATATGAAATTCATGAGTCAAATGAATTGTATGTGTGGCATGGCTTTTATGTATACACATATTAAGTATGTGTGCGACACATAGATATCATTTGTTGATCACATTGCAAAAATTCATGTGTGGGACACATAAAAACAATTTTTGAAATTTTATCAGTGTACTGAAATTTTACAATATGTACACTGCCGTTATACCCATAAGAGTCCCACGGTACATAAGGATTGCATAGAACATGGGACAGTTATGCGTATAACGGCAGTACATGCTTTGCTCAGCAAATATCGTAAAAAATACCAAATCAATGTTGTCTCGTCCATAAGCTTCCATGGAGTCATGGCTTGCTGTTTTTCCAGATGGGACTGATATGCTTTTATGAGCAGTGTAGTCTTCATGCCAACCAATGCATGAAATTGTATATTGTATGGCAAGCGCAATGACAGTGCATTACACAAATTTTGAGACCTCGAATTTTACAACCTTATTCCTTATATTCTCGAACTTACAAAAAAAAATTGTATTATCGTTCATTACTAAATATTTACGAAAAGGTTTTACGGTTTCTGAACGTTGCGTGCTTCGAACTAACTTTTGTAGGCTACATGAAATAAAACATATACGAAAATATGTATTGAACCACAAGCTGATACAAATTAATGGCGATAATTGGCCCGCTTCCTCCAGTTTTACTACATACTAATAAATGTCCGACACTACCATAAGAATTGCATAAAACAGTGAAATTTTTTTGAAATTTGCCTTGCCCTTAATGTAATGTTACTAATAGTTTGTTCACATGATTATTACGGTATCACTGCACAGTCAGCCCACAATCATGGATGTCGGTCCGGCGTGTTAATCAAATGGAACTGTTGCATAACTGTGAGATGCCTGTATAACGCAATAGAATACAATTATTTACCTAAAACATTCCGTCGTACCGTCCAATGGGGATGAGAACCACGGCAAAGATCAACATGTTCCGCAATGCCAGCTTCCAATCGTTCGGCACAACATAGGGCAAAAGCACCGTGGTGAGACGATGAATTTCGTGTGACACACAGACGAATATGAACGAAGTTATCAGTACATTCAATGTTGGAAATCCCGGAAGAAGCACAAGCACACCATTACGATCCGCAGCTAGCCAGATATGATATTGACAGATAAACAGCTCCAATGAAATTCGCCCGAACCAGGCGAAGAATGTTGAATAGCGCGTTCGAAGAATACCGGAAATATTACGAAGCAGTATGTAGCCAACAATTGGGATAAAAACCACGTACGAATGGATCTCTTCGCAATCCTGCTTGTTCCGGCAGAAAAAGCTCCATGTCGTGTAAAATCCGATTCCGGCGAACGCTGCTAGCGTTGATGTTAACGAAATACGCCTGGAGAACAAATTTCCATGGTTGTTGTCGTCAAAGAAGTAATACCTTTGAGCGATGTGAAAAATGGCAGCGAAAATCATTCCATACGTGATTGTATACCGATCCAGCTTCCATCGGTACCACCATTCGTGGATGTCATCGTCCGTCGTTACGAACAAAGCTTTCCATGGTCGAGTGACGAAGATTCGCTCGAAAAACACCTCGCTCATATATAGCACCGTTATAACGCTCAACATGCAAACGAATTTCAACACCACGTACAAGTACTGGTACGCATTGTTTTCCGAGCTCAAAGCAGTGATTCTAGGTGGAATCGACAGCAGGAAGTAAACCATACAATACCAAAACGAAAGCAACGGTACGAAGAAATAGAACTGGTACGGTCGATTCATACATAGACAGAGAACCACTGTCAGGAAGTTAATCTTAAACATGACATGTAGAAATCGAACTATTCCACTGTTTCCTGTCTGCCAACAGTAGGTGAAGTGGCCGTATCCGGAGAGAAACAGATATCCGCTTATAAGCACCTTTATATGCATGTAGATTGGCAGAACGTGCGATGCACCCGTCATGTAGTATATCAATATGACCAACTGCATCCATCCTTTCAATTCGTCGGTCTGATCGCGGTGCAGCACCTTGGTAAATTTGCTGTCCTCAGTGAAGAATAAGCCCAACACGAATACATAACCAACCGGAATCCAGAAGCTGAACTCCGAATAGTACTTGTTTTCCTTCATGAAGAAATTGGTACGATCACAAAGATAAAAATAGGCCATGATGATGGCCAGCGACGCTAGTGCCATAATCGGTGACTGCGAATCTGCTGCCGATGGCGCTGTGGTGGCACCGCTTTGGCCCAGTGGCATGTAAATGTTGACACCCCGCAACTTCAACAACCAACGACGAACGATCATGGCTCCCGCGATTGTCAAGCTGTAATGAATGAAAACATTAATGATAAGTAGAGTTTTAATTGTTATCAAAAAAGTAAAGATTCTGGGGCCAGACCCAGAGTCACAGAGATTTATATGTATCGAACTAGTTCAATGTTTAATTATATAAAAACATGTCCAAAATTTTCAACGAAAGTTAGCAAAACATCCTTACTTTTACTTTTGCTGGTCGAATATCTTTCAACATTTGACATGCTGTAGTATATTGCGCCAAGTAACTCGCTTCCTGGCTGCTTATCTTCATGATGTGAATCAGATGAAAGACTTGGGTGTGATCTAGGATTCGCATTGCATATGTTGTCGATAAGGCGTCAAGAACTTTAGGGTTCATTTTTAGGATAGCTAAAAACATCACCGATATCTACTGTCTAAAATCTCTAATCTATTGTTCGCTTGTCCGAACGACGCTTGAGTATTGTTCAGCAGTTTGGAACCCAAACTACAACAACGGTGCCGAAAATCTGTTCAACGTCGCTTTCTTCGTTTTGAGTTGCCGTGATCCGTTTCGATTACCCAGTTACGAAAGCCGTTATCAACTTATCGACCTAGAACTTCTCCGGACTAGAAGAGGCACAAGCAGAGTCCTAACCGTGGCCGATATCCTGCAAGGCAGGACAGATTGTGAGGCTTTCCTGAGGCAAATTGACCTGAATGTTCAACCCCGACCGCTTCGTAACAACCTTATGCTAAGACTGCCTCTACGTCGCACAAATTATGGAGCATACGGTGCAATTTGCGGACTGCAGAGTATTCAACAGAGTTCCATCTGTCTTCGACTTTCATCTCTCCCGTGATGCGCTTTGTGGAAAGTTTTCTTCTGTTTTTCGCCGGCAGGAGTAACTGACTATAAGATATATGTTTTTTGGACGTAGGATTACGTCTCTCGGTAACATATTGGGGGTGCAATTTCTAAAAAGCAAAATAGACCGCGCTACGAAAAGTGGTCAGGTTTTTCAGGTAAAACTAACGATTTTAAATTGGCTCACTAATTGACTAGCCTATTGGTCCCAAGCAAATCGACTAACGTAGCCCATTCTAGTATAAATTCTAGTACTACACTATTTGCGAATTCGTTTATTAACTGGGTTGGAACCAGTTCCAACCCAGTGCGAAACCGAACTTTTTGTCAGTGTGAACCACAACCTGAGCTAAGTTTTAAAAACAAACGATCAAACTGACGTTTGTCAGAAAACAAGCAGACCCAATCTTGATACCCGATCCAGGTTGGAACTGAATAATAAACGAATTCGCTATATGTTTGTTTTGATTCGCTATGAAAGTTTGACAGATAAAATGAGGGGTTAGTGGATTTTTCTATGCTTCGAGGGGTGAATCGATTAGCTTGGGACCGAAGATAGTACCAGAGCTGAGCCAAAAAGTTGAGCTCGTTTCTTCGGGACCTTCTGGTCTTAGAGTTACACAACACTAAGTTCATTCGACATTACTCGTATTCATCGGACGTGTGCTCTTTCTGCTCTGCTTAACTTGGTGAAATATTGTAGCGAAAATGAGTGTAGTTCGTAAAAACACACTTGTTGTTGACTTCAGTGTCCTTCCAGTTCGTCCCAATGCGGGAAAAGTGCAAAAAATCTTCGAGAACAATATAAGGCTTCAATATTCGGACATTAGATGCATTCAGTTTCATAACGTCCGAAATTGTGTTTTTATTGAGATGATAGACAATGAAGTGGCCTTGCGCTATGAAAAGGCGCACAACTATAAACACGCGATTCTCTGTGCGAAGAGTGAGTTCAAAATCCCGATATATGTGGATTGTGAAGCAGTGACCGTTCGAGTGCATGACCTTCCTCTGGCATGGCCACAAGCCACTGTTATGAACCACATGGCAAAGTACGGGACAGTGATTTCCAGTCGACATGAGAAATGGAAGCACTACTTCCCAGAATTCCTGAGCGGTGTTCGAGTTTTGCGAATGCGACTCGAAAGCACCATTCCATCGTACATCACGGTCGACAACGAAACAACGTTGGTAACGTACGACAAGCAACCAAAAACGTGCCGCTATTGTGGCCGAGCAGCACATCCCAAACAGAAATGTTTGGATGTAGCCACATCGAACAATAGCACCGCTCCAGCAGCTCCACCAACCGAGGGGGTATTCAGTCTCGCTTATTTCCCGTCGATTGATATCGAACAAAAGCAGCCAACGACATCGGGTCAATCATCTCCTGCTTTCACCGGGTTCTCAGCAGAAGAACAACAGCGAAAAACCGAGGATCATCACACTTCAAACGTTGAAAGCAACGACGAAAATTCTAGCACCAGCTCATCAAACGCAACAAAGGATCAAATTGAAAATAAACAAACGCCGGCTGTCGAAACACAAGGAGAACGAAAAAAAAAGAAAGTTCGTGCTGATCAGTGCACCCAGAAGACTAGTCAGCAAACAGATCGTTTAGATGAAAATAATGCAACTTATCAAATAGGGAATAATACGTTTTATTTGAAAAATAAAAGCGGGAAGGGTTCTAATTGTTAATAATGCTCATCGGCACAAGCAATGCCTAATAGGCGAGGGGGCCTTATAAATAAACGCAAAAAAAAACACTAAGTTGAGGGGGTTTTGATCGATTTTCTTCATCGACTTTCTCTTTTGATAATCACGGCTTTACCAACTGGTTTCACACTATTTCTGCTACATAGTTTGATAAAGGAGGGTATCACGATGGGGGACTTGACAATCGGGTAGCGATTTCGAGCCAATTTACTGTCAAATTCGAGCCAGTTGCTGATTGGTCAATTTGAAAGTAGCAATCGTGGAATAAAAAGGACAGAGAGATCACATCATTGGCAGTGATGCCGGAATCAATGTTGAAGACAATGGCGTTGTTTATATTTGAGAAAGGAAAGTTGGAAAATAGGGTCCACGGCGTGCTTTAAGAGATGGACATTCTTGTTTGTGAATGGTGTTTTTATTGTGTTAAGCAAAAATGATGTACAAGGTGCTAAACTGCGGTAGAACCTCCGAATCAAATCAAAATTAAAATATAAAAATCATTTTACAATCCTGCATCATTAGTCAACTCCGTCAAACACAATGCACTAATTTTTGACGGGCATTCATCAAAAACATTAAGAAGAGTGAGAAGCTCGATTGTCAAGTCCCGTCCCGGGTACAAACGAACGATTTTAAATTGAGCACGATTCTTCGGGACCGTCTGGTCTTAGAGTTACCTCTATGGTAGGATTGGGCGATCTTGGATCGATCTTTGCAAGATCGATGTTTTTCATCCTGATATCCGATTTTTGGATCGATTCTTTGTCCACGAAAAGATCGAAAAAATCGATTTTTTCTTACGATCTTTTCGATCTTTAAAAATAAATAGTCGTTCAATTTTTTAAGTGTAGTTACATCCAGAAAACGATTTACTCTCACCTCTTATTATGTGGTAAATTTAACGAACATAACGACAACATCAGCATCGCTCCCTATTTAATTAGCTGGATTAGGGTAGAGAACTACTTCGGCCTAAGCGCCCATTTTGAGCCTATCAAACAGAAAACATCAAATAAATCCATGATTTCGGCGTTAACAGGTAAACTATGCGATACTGGTACAAATGCTTCCGAACGAAGTCAATAACGCGTGCTATGAATGTTTGCACCCAATATTCTGAAATACAGATGAAGCGCTCCGACCGAATCAATATTTATCTTCATTCGATAGGCCGAAGTGAATTCATTGGCCTTTCAATGGCGTTTCAATGCGTTAGACCGAGTTTGGCATCAAAAAGCAGTGTTATTCTTTTAACAATATCTCAACAACTTGTTTCACTTTATCAAATCTTACGGTACGTGCTCATTGCTCCTTGCGGACACATTTTGTCTACCTGGAGAAACCGAATGATACATTTTGATTGATTAATCATTAATGATTCAAAACTACACAAAAATGGTAAAAAATGTATTACTGAACTGAATTGGCACACGCACGTGACGTGAGCAAATGTGACGTTTATTTTCTCTTTGTTTTCGTTTGGTCGTTTCAAAGAAAAATTTCTAGCCGGTGATTTAATTGAATTGAATGGAAATAATTTCCAACGCACCAAAGCAAATCGATTTATCAAAGATCGATTCTTTGGTACCGATTTAATCAGCGGATCGATTCTAGAGCCAAATATAAGATCGATGTGTCAAGATCGATCTTTCTCTGAAGATCACCCAATCCTACTCTATGGTATAACCACAAACGAGGTGACAGACGACTAACTGGCGAAAAAATCGAGGGGGACGACTCTATCTGCGATGCAGAAAAGATTGTGTTTTGTTGTGGCTAGCTGCACGCACGCTGAGTAGATTGAAGGAAGATTTATGTCGATTTTGAAGATTTCCTGCAAAAAGATGAAGCACGATGCAAGTAGATGCGAGAAATGAAAGATGATTTTTCGAAGATTGATTCGCTAGTGTGAGATTTTTTGAGCATCTAGAATTGAGATTTAGATGTGTCGCCCCCCTCGGAAAAAATCAATTAAAATAATGTGGTTCGCTGTAATAGAATTTTCTTAAAAGCTTGTGCCATCATCAACCAAATGGGCTAGTATTTTTGTTTTGATTTGAAAAAAAGTTGATTTTGTGTGCAATGATCTTTGACAGTGCAAAGAGTGTATCATTTTGTCATTTTTTTATGCATTTCAGTTTTGAGTAGAGTGAAAGAGATAGAACCAAAACTTTAGTGTTTCCATGTGGTTTAATCCAGTAGTAGCGTAGTAGTGTTGCCATAAGGTACAATGAAAAATTGCAATAGCAGGTTCGTCACAAAAGTTTTCGAGCCGCTCCGACTGTCACTTCGTTTGTGCTATAACCAAAACAAACATAGTGTAGTACTAGAATTTCGACTATAATGGTGTACGCTTATAGATATACTTGGGACCAATAGACTAGTCAAGTAGTGAGTCAATTTAAAATCGTTAGTTTCCACCGGTTGGTATAACTATCGCTATACGAATGTGCAAACGATCCCTACCTGCGCGCTGCAATGCCGGACCCTCGATAAGTCGGAAAGAATTCTGGTACTTCCCAAGAAATTAAGAGGCTTCCCTAATACAATTGTTATGGTTATTTTGCTTAACGTGTTCGGGGTATCATCCAAACCATTTGTGGAATAGTTCAATCGTTGGGGTTATCGTTCGTTTATGGTATTTTTTATTAGAGTTAGAGTTCCATATTCCAAGTTTCCTGTTGTTCATGCCCGTTGCGAACGTTTTGTGAAAAATCGCTATTGTTTTCTAGAGTCCTTCATGTTTTTGTTACTGTTACTGTGTTTGCCTGTCCTTTTGTAATGTATGTTTGTAGCACCACTACTACCAGGGTGCCCATTCAAATCCAATTTTTTCAATTCCCGGTTTTTTCCCGGTTATTTAAAAAAAAACCAACCCTAACATCACCCCTGCCCTTAACAGCCGGTTAGGGTTGATGCATATATTAGGTCACGCTCTAAGGAGGGAGGGGGGTCTATAATTTTGTGACAAGCAATGCATTAGGTATCGGAAAAACGTGAGGGAGAGGAGGGTATATTTGTTTTTTTTTGCGATTTAGCGTGACATAATTAATGCATGGGTCCTTAGCGATATTCATATATAGTTTGTTCAGCATTTGTTGCTCTACAATACGTTTACCTTGTGGAAAAAATATGAAATGAGATTTACATAAACATTTCGATGATCTAGCTCTCCAAAATCTCATGGAATCAAGAATTCGTATAAAACAAAAAGTCTCGCTGCAAAAAAATAGCCTACATCAAGCTGAACATTGCATTAGGTCCTAAGTAACATTGATCGATTCTCTTCGTCGACTTTCTCTTTCGTTAATAACTCGAGCCCATAACCGTTCCTTGTTGTGTTCGTCGTATTAGATGCTAGATAAAAGCTTATTTGATTGATGTGTGTGCAGAAAATACCTGGGAATGTCTTAAGATGGCCGTTGGGATACAAAGAGAAAGTCGACGAAGAGAATCTGTCAATGTTACTTGAGACCTACTGCAATGTTCAGCTTGAAATGTTGTTTTGTTATGTTGGAAAAAGCATATCGAGTGAGCATGCATAAGGGCGAATACGCGATGATCGATTCTCTTCATCGATTTTCTCTTTGCATTGCTACAACTAAGCGAAACAATTTTCTAGAATTTGTTCAATGCAGAGTAGTAACAGGTTGTATTGGCTATCAAAGCAACAGCAAACGCACCGAGAAACGTTAAATCTAGCAAGTTATTAACAAAAGAGAAAATCGACGAAGAGAATCGATCATCGCGTATAGGCCCTTATGCATGCTCACTAGAGTGATGCAAAATTTGAAATTTTCGCTCCACAATACTTAAACGATTCCAAATCTGATCCTGACTAACCTCTCAAAATTTGAACCCATTTGGTGAGAAACTGAGATGGCACAAACCATTTGAAGTTTGTATGGGAATTACTATGGTAAAACCAAGATTTTTGTTCATGTCTATTTAATAATTCACCATATCGGTTTGCTTCAAAAACTTTCAATTGTACTTGTAGAAAATTTTTCCAGCTACAACTTTGCTGAATACCATTTTTTGATTAAATGCAAGGATCGAAAGTTATCAATTGTTCAATGCGCTGATGTCTTATGATCATGCTCAATCAACTGATCAGCAGGCAGCATTGGTGTTTCTGGGGCGTTGAATAGGACACAAAAATCATGGCTACTATGTCACACTGCAAAATACAGTGTTGCCTACAGAGCAGCTGCTTGATCATGTCATAAGTTTACCAATCTCTTAAATAATTAATAACTTTTTCATGTCTCGTTTTACAAAGAAACGATCTTGAGCAAAGTTGTAGCTGAGAAAATTTTCTGTAAGAATTGCTATCGAACTGTTTCGCAGCTCAATATGGAAAGAGACTAGAAGGCAAGGAACAAAAAGTTGAGATTTCCCATAGTAATTTACATGTAAACTTTAAATGGTTTGTGCGAAGTCTGTTTCTCCAAATGAGTTGTAACTTTTGGAGGCTAATCAGGACCCGATTTGAAATCATTTAAGCACTGTGGAGCAAAAAAGTCAAATTTTGCATCAGTTTAATGCTCACTGTCGATATATCAATACAAGAGACCTGAGCAGGAGTAACGCAGTATCAAAAGTTCTTCAAACCTTGTTGGAGTTTGAATCTTGAAATTATATAAGCCATGTAACATTTTGTGGAATACAAAGATATGTTACCAAAATACTTATCATACTTCAAATTTTCCTGGAGATATTTTACAGGTTAATCAAAATCTTGTTCGATGCACACTCAGAATTTTTGAGCATTTGTGCATCACGGAGATTCATAACATAATTTAAAATGTTTAAAAATAACATTGTTGGACTATCCAAATCATACCGGAAATCTTATCTTGAAGTTCTGCAGCCTCACAAAGAGATACGATGATTTGACTTAATGATATAATGAGCATAAACGGAGTGACAGACGGAGCGGCTCGAAAACTTTGGTGACGCACCTGCTATTGAAATTTTTCAGTGTACCACATGGCAACACCACTACTACTGGATTGTACCACATGGCAACACTACTAATGGATTGTACCCAGGCCAGTGACAAGACCTATACTAACAGCAGCGTTTGACAGTAGGCAGCATGTCCCGGGCTCAAATCGTTTATTTTGCTGTGCTGGGCCCGCTGTCACGGTATAACATGTTGCCTACGCGCCTGCCACTGGGCTGATTGTACCACATGGCTCTTTCACTCTACTCTAAACTGAAATGCATAAAAAAATGACAAAATGATACACTCTTTGCACACTGTCAAAGATCATATTGCACACAAAATCAACTATGTTCAAATCAAAACAAAAATACTAGCCCATCTGGTGGCTGATGGCACAAGCTTCTAAGAAAATTCTATTACAGCGAACCACATTATTTTAATTGATTTCTTCGCCAGTTAGTCGTCTGTCACTTCGTTTGTGCAATGAGTAAACCTTCGTGAAACACCATGATGCAATTGGTTTGGTTTATTGGGCTTTCTAAAATTTCTAGAGTTCAGCTGTTTTTTTTTTAAATTATAGTCACATTAACACTCTTGGATCATTCGTGCCATATCCGGGTAAGATTTGAACTCAAGACTTTAGCGTGAGAAATATGGATTAAGATCTTTGTGTTTTACAGACTACACAGGCTGTATATTTTATGTAATGTTTTACAGATGTCATAATTTTTAGTTTGTTGATTGTGTCCGGTGTGGCTTCGTAATAAGATATATCCACTCAGGCTTAATACTAGAACTACTTCACTCGGAAAATCGTAGCAAAAGAATTCAAACACTTTTTTCCCAATGACACCAAAATAAATTCTTAAAATTTACTCTGCAAGCTATAGTGGTTGGAAAAACGGCAAAATCGTCGTTTGCCCCGTGCGCGAACAGATTGCGAGTGAAAGAAAAGTATAGAGTTGTTGTAATTTTTAGGATTTTCGATACTTTACCACAGTGAAAGACATAATATGAAAGTTGTAAACAGATGATTATAATGATGTATGCGATATAACTTGAATGATTCCAAGAATATTGCAAAACTTTATTATATGATTCTTCAAGACCAAATTATGACCTGCAAGACTATGATAAAACCAAAATTGTTACTTGGGATGAGCATATCTTGATAGATCTGGAATTAGGGCGAAACAGCTTTTGTAAACAATGACTTCTCTCGATGATTTCTCGAAACTCAAGGCACGCCCCCGCCAACCAAAATTACCAACGGGAAGGGGAAGTCTTCCTCTACTGGATGGTGACGTTGATTTGAGTAGGCGAGCCTTGGCTTTCTAGATTTCATCGAGAGAAGTCATTGTTTACAAAAGCTGTTACGCCCTAATTCCAGCTCTATCTAGATATATGATCTTTCCCGTGCGATCTGGGTTTTCCCGCATTTTTCCCGGCAAATCCGAATTCCCGGTTTTCCCGGTTGGATGGACATCCTGTACTACTAACTCCGAGTCAACCGCGGGTAAACAGTTTGCAAAATCCGTTATTTGATTTGTCTTCCCATTTCACGCACTGTACGGGCATAATGGAGCATGTTTGCATCATCGTCGGCCAGCCAAATTATGTTGGGGAAACGGTTCACGGAGTAGCAGGATGTGGCCGATCTGGACTCTACTCTTCGGCAGTGACTCACCACCAACTAGTCAAATGGTCATCGATAAACCAAGCTCACTTAAACAACCAAAATTCACGTTTTACACCACAGTTTGAACTCCAGTTTATTGCACTTACTTGGAAAAAAATACAATTTGCTTTACGATCTTCACTTCTTGAGCTACTGATAAGGAATGTAACTGTGTGTTCTGCGAGATGAGCTGATTGGTTCCCATATGAAGGAGAAGCATACAGCATAACACAATAGAAGAAGAAAACCACACATATAAATACAGGTGCTATTCGCGCATAGCGTTCATTCACTGCCAGACTGTTGTGCAGTCCAGTCGACGTTTTTCTTTCGCTCCTTTCGTTCGTTTGATTGCGTTGTTCTGTTTTATCTCGCGTTGAATGGAGACGCTGCCGCTGACCCAGCCATGGGTAAAAAAAATCGCGCGGTGGTGCGAGTGCCGGCAATCCCGGGAAACGGTCTAGACCTGAAGTCAACAGTGACAGTGCGACAGCCGCGAAGAAGCTTCTCGACAACAATTGGTTCTCCGTTGTGAAGGACGGTGCAGAACCGGTGACGGAAACAACAGGACCGCCAAAGAAGGACAGAATGCCGGTCTTCTACGTGAAGGGCTTCCCTCCCGGACTGCGGGAAAAAATAAACTTCTTCATCACGCAAGGCGTCCGGTGCACCATCCAGCTGTGCACGGAAGGATACAAACTTTTGGTTCCGGCATTGAAGTATTACAAGGCGGTACAGACCATACTGGACCAATCACAAGTGGAGTACTTCTCCCACAACATCGAGGCTGTTAAGCCGTTCAAGTTGGTCCTGCGCGGACTATACGACATGGACACAGGCGTCCTCTTGGAAGAGCTGGTGGCTAATGAACTGAAGCCGGTCCGAATTCACAAGATGGCCCGCCACAAAAAGGTCGTCAAGTACCGCGGCCAGCTATACCTGGTTAACCTTGAGAAGAACTCAACAACTTTGATGGACCTCCAGGGCATCCGCGTCCTGTTCAACATAGTGGTGAAGTGGGAGCGGTACAAGCCGGTCAGTCGTGGAGTCACCCAATGCTCGAACTGCCTGCTGTTCGGGCATGGAACGAAGAATTGCCATTTGTTCAGCATCAAGTGTGGCAAACAACACAAAATCGACGCCTGCGACAGACTCGATGAAGCCGATCCCATTTGCGCCAACTGCGGTGCTGCTCACAAAGGTCCAAGCAAGGCCTGCCCGAAGCGCGCCGAGTACATCGAGATCCCGAAGAATGATCAGAACTTCCCACCGGTTCCACGACGACCGATTCCAGTGATGCCACCGCTGCCACTCAATCAACGATTGGCTGCTGCTCGTACCGCTGCTACTGCTACTCAAGGTCAAACTGCCGGAGCCCCCTGCAAACTCAGGTCAACAGACGACTGCTGCTCTACAGCCGCAGGATCTCCCCACAGCCCCTGGGCTAAACTGGCGTCAGGATGGACCGTCCCTACCGCAGCCCGAAATCAACGATGGTTCTTGGTTCACCGCAGCGGAACTAATGATCATCTTCCTTAAGATGCACGACATTGCCAACACCATCAGAAACAAAACCGACCAGCTCCAAGCTGTGGCTACCTTCATGCTCAGTTATGGACCGTGAGCTCATCACAATCGCAAACTGGAACGCTTGCTCGCTCAAGAGCAAAATTATAGAATTCATCGACTTTCTCAACGAACATAGCATCGACATCGCTATCATCACCGAAACTCATATGAAACCGGAGATGAACGTATTTATTCCTGGATTCCACCTCGTGAGGCTGGATCGGACAAGCTCTGGAGGTGGTGGAGTGGCCATCGCTACCAGGAACAACATCTACTGCCGGCTGCTACCCAGTTTCCAGCTGCAAATGGTTGAAGCATTGGGAGTGGAAGTCTTCACACCCGTCGGCCCCGTCACCATATTGCGGTCTACTGTTATCTTGACAATATCCCTCCGCAGTAGGCCGCAATGATGGTGATGGGGCCGACGGGTGTGAAGACTTCCACTCCCAATGCCGTACAAAATTCATCATCGCTGGCGACCTGAACGCCAAACATCAAGCTTGGGGCAGCCAAAGGCGGAATCAAAACGGCACCATCCTGAACGACGACTTGCTAGAGGCTCACTACACCATCCTGGCGCCGGACACTCCCACCCGGCTGAGTCGGTCCGGCGTGCACTCCATCATCGACATCTTCGTCAGCAACATGGGAGACAACATCAACACCAGGAGCTGAGTTCGGATCACTATCCGGTGGTGGCCGAAGTGGGCTCATCCGTCGACCGATTCCAAGCTTCCCGACCCAACTATCATCGTGTCAGCTGGGATCAGTTCCAACACTGTGTCGACTCCACTGTCGACTACGGCGTCCTTCCGGAGACGCCCGAAGACGTTGACCGGTGTCTGCATTCCATCGAGGAGGTGATATCCCGGGCCAGGGAACAACACGTGCCAGTATCCAGACAGGTGAGCAATACTCTGAACCTTGACGGATATACCAAAGACCTTATAAGACTCCGTAACACCATCCGAAGGCAGTACCAACGCTCTGGTCTACCTGTCCTTAAGACCCACTGTAATCGCATAACAAAAACCACCCAAGCCAGGATGGTGGACCTCAGAAACCAGGACTTTGCTAAGAGGATTCGCTCTCTCCCAGATTGTGCAAAGCCCTTTTGGAAACTAACCAAAATTCTTAAAAATAAGCCAAGACCCATTCCACCACTGACTCCACTGGATTGCTACGGCAACCCAGTGGTTCATCTGATAACTCCTGAAGAGAAGGCTGCCGCGATAGGTCAATACTTCGTCAGCTCCCATAATCTCGGACAAAACATCGCCAGCCCTCACGAAGCTGAGGTTGCTGAAAACGCAACCAACCTCCATCAGATTCCCAATATTTTTTCCGAGGAATCCGAGATTACGGCTGACGAACTGTTGGCCTGTATCAAATCATCTAAAAACATGAAGGCCCCAGGTTTCGACAACATCCTGAATCTGGAACTCAAACACTTGAGTTCCAGATTCTACAACCATTTGGCACTGATTTTTAACATGTGCCTCCGACTTGGCTACTTCCCCTCGTGCTGGAAGTCAGCTAAAGTCATACCCATCCGGAAACCTGGGAAGGAACCGTCCTATTCTTCAAGTTATCGACCAATCAGCCTTCTCTCAGGGTTATCAAAACTGTTCGAAAGAGCAGTCTACCGCCGGCTTTTAACATCTGCCGAAGAAAACAACTTGTTACTTGAGGAACAGTTTGGTTTTTGGAAAGGTCGTTCGACCGTCCACCAGCTGACTCGAGTAACAAACATTCTCAGACGGAACAAGTCTGTTCCGAAAACATCTGCTATGGCGTTGTTGGACGTTGAAAAAGCGTTCGACAATGTCTGGCATGATGATCTGGTGTTCAAATTACAGCACTACGGTCTTCCAATCTTCCTAGTGAAGATAATTAACAACTATCTATCCAACAGGACGTTCCACGTCTCTCTGAATGGCTTCACATCGGATGCTTTCAACATCGGTGCTGGGGTTCCACAAGGAAGCATCCTTGGCCCCATTCTATTCAACCTGTTCACCTCCGATATGCTGGCTCTCCCTGATGGTGGATCGTTGTCTCTGTTCGCAGATGACACATCCATCGTCTACAAGGGTAGGGTCATCGGAGCTTTGACTGCCAAACTTTAGAGAGGCCTGGACGTCCTGTCGGAATATTTCAACAGCTGGTAGATCCGTATCAACGCGGCAAAGACCCAGGTCATCAACTTTCCACACTCTAAATCTCCCAGACTTGTTCCGTCGGCGAATAATAAGATCTGCCTCAACGGCACAGTGGTGGAATGGTCGAAAGAGTTAGTCTACCTCGGCTTAACACTAGACAGCAAGCTGATTTTCAGGGAGCACGTTGATAAAACCAAAACCAAGTGTAACATCTTGATAAGATCACTGTATCCACTGATCAACAGGAGGTCTACTCTATCCCTGAAAAATAAGCTTGATGTCTACAAACAAATCATCCTTCCCGTAATAGAATACGTGAGGCCAATCAGGGAGAGTATTGCCAAATGCCATCACCGTAAACTCCAAAGGATCCAGAACAAGATCTTTAGGATGGTCCTAAACAGTCCCCCGCGGACTAGAAATTCTGAGATCCACCTCCTGGCTGGAATTCAGACATTAGAAGAACGGAGAGTATTCATCCTGGAAAGGTTCAGAGACACCTGTCTGAGATCAAATCATCAGATCATACGTGATCTAGCACATTAGGTAAGTTATACTCGTAGTTAGGTAGGTTTTCACTTTTTTCAATTCAAACAAAACACACCCCCAATAGGGGTATTCTGTAAGCTAGTTGAAAAACGTAAATATTAAATTAGAATATCAAATTAAACAAAGATGAATAGCCAGATAGGCTAATCAATTAAAATGTTAAATCAATGTTCTATTATAATCAACAGAAATAAACATAATTTTAATACTACGCATAGCGTTCATCGTTTATTGTTCATTCAGTTTTGTACATTATACAGTCCACATCGAACAATAAAACTTTGATAGTGAAATCGTGCTTTTTACTGTACAGACAGCAGCCCAACCAACAGTCCTTTTCAGGACTATGAAGTTGTCCAACCAAAGACTGAGCTATCGAACCTGGGCGTACTCCTGTTTGGCATTCCCATAGGGGGAATTGGCCGTCAAGCTGGGAACCTCCAAGTCGAGGTTTGCCCACACCATCTCCCGTGTCCGTGATCGGACATCAATCGTTAGTCCGTTTTCGTTGCCTCCCAAGTAACAATCTCGGTTTTATAAGGGTTCTGTATACCATGATTTAGACTTGCAGCATGCTTTAAAACCGCCATAAAACTTGCAATGTTACTTGGGCTGGGTCTATGCCGATTTTTCCCATCTCACCGGATAACCAAATAGTGGTAAAAGGTGTAGTGCATTTTAATTCGAGCGCCCAACATAGTTAACAACTTTGAATCTTATTCTTTATTAAAATTCTTCAATGCACGACGTGTAAATATTTACATTATTGAAAAATCTCGGATAATGGTGACATTTTGATCTTTGAAAACAGCGTGAATGAAAAAAAGGCCTACTGACTGCACCTACCTAGATTACCTTTGTTTTGCCAAAAAAAAAAAAAACTTTACGCTTTAAAGTCTCAAAATATTGAAAACTGTTGATGATGATGATGGTCCCACCTTTTACCTCTACAAAGCTTTGAGCTGCACGATTTATCTTTAAGATAATTAAGTATAACATTTTAACCCGGTTAGCAAACAGAAACGAACTGGTTACAAATACAGATATAAATTCCCTCTAGCGTTCACATTTGCTTCACAGCAATAAAAATGTGTAAAAGTTAGGCGTTAACCTTTTAGTTCGCCTTTTTGTCCACCTAAAATATTCATAAGTATTACAAGCGATTAAGTCAGTTGCCCTACAGCTGTCTACAGCAGCAGTCGATTTTTTATTTCGTTGTGAACCACACGATAGCCTGTTTTCGAGACTCGCTATTATATAGTTGCTCTTTGTTCGTTGCTAGCAGTTCAGTGCCTTTTGTTGCTACGGTGCAAGATGTGTGAAGTAAAAAACACCATCAAGTTTAGCTTCAGCCATTGTGATGCCAAACCAAACATCGGAGAGATAGTAAATTTCGCCAAAGCACTCGACGCGGATCCGGCTGAAATGGAAGCTGTTTATCGCATTGGTGAGGAAAGGGGAGTCTTCATGAAGTTCAAATCAGAGGAAGCGATGCTCCATGCTCTGACATTCAATTCGGAGGATTTAATCTTCCATTATGCGAATGGAACGACGGCAAAGGTACGCATGTCGCATGCTGGTGAATTCATTCAATATGTGCGTGTGTATGACTTGCCACCAGAGGTACCCGACAACGAGCTGGATAAAGTGCTGGGGAAATATGGGAAAATTAAACGCATCATCCGGGAGAAATTTCCAACTGATCTGTGTTTTGAGGTGTATACAGGGATACGCGGTGTATATATGGATGTGAAGAAGGAAATCCCCACGTCATTACATTTCTTCAATCGCAAAGGAAACATTTTTTATGATGGCAACAAAGACAAATGTTTTCTGTGCAAGGCGGACGGACACCGGAAGCTTTCCTGTCCCAAGCGGAAGGCTCGGAAGGAACCGGAGAAGCAACTGAAGGAAAAAGGAAAGCAAAGTGAAAGAAAACAACACAGCAGCAGTACGTATGCTGGTGTAGTGGTGGAAGGTGCGTCGTTTGTCATTAGCGATCAGGAAACGGATACGGGGTTGGAGATGTTGAATGCAGATAACGAAATGGACGTGACTACCCCGACGACCGACGAGAGTAGCGGAGAGCATGCAACGGGAAACGATGTCCAGAAACAGCAGCAGCGATCACGATTCGGGTTCAATGAAAATGAGGAACAAATTCGGGAAAGAAAGAAGTTGCGTGCACGGGAGAAGATCGCTTTGTCGCCGCTTCGATCGCCACCCAGAAAAATGATATGATAAAATATATTTGTACATATTTTTCTTTTGTATTTTGAGTACCATAATTGGTATTCTATGTTACTCGGCTCCGCTAAGTTATTTTTATAACATTTGAGCCTGCCAAATAAACGAAATGAAAAAAAAAAAAATACAAGCGATTAAGAGTTAATCCTATCTCTCTATATCCGTAATATGCGCGCGAGGCTCAAACCTTTATAGACTACTTTTCTTAAACTACTACTATTAAATCAAATATCAAAAATCCATCATCACCATCGTGGCGAACAAAATAGTTTTTGCAGTGCTACAATAATTATTAAAAAAGTCGTTATGACAGCTATCCATACAAAATAATCCGTTAGAGTTAACTTCGTCAAGATACATAATTTGTCAATTCATTAAAAAAAATCACTGGATAACTGTAAAAAAAAAACAGTTTTAACGTATGAAGTAGTATTGTGTCTAGGCATCGAATTGGAAACATTTACTTCTTTAAAACACAATGAATTCTGTGAAGCACATGTCAGGAAAGTGGTGTTCTTATTTCATACGCGTTTCTAGTATAATATCTATGAAAATCACTTCCTCTTTCAATTCGATCACACAAAGTGGAGTGATTCCTCTAGCAGAAGGTATAGCTGGTTTGCGAAATCGACTTTTTGTTCACGAGAAATCTGTGATTGAAGCGGTTGCAAACAAAAACAGTTATGCCCAAGCCTCATCACAGTCCAAAAATTCAATTAAGAGTAAGAAGTTTGATTGTTGAAGATTAACGTGAGACATGTTTTAGTCAATTCAAGCATTACATTTTTTATAGATAGTAATACGGACATTAATACAAAAATATGCTGTACTCACCAAACTCCAAGAGTAGCGTAGGTAACCACTTGAATGATCGTGTATGGTTCAGCGCTGCTGCAGCACGTTCCATCGTTGTAATTCATGTAGTCATTACAGTACATGTTGAGCAGAATCTGTATGTCGTGTTTCAGCGCTAATATTCCGAGCTTATTACCATCTACGAACTCATCCACCAGTCCAGATGCAATCATCTTCGAAGAAGACCAAATCTTCGCATCCGAATAGCTTAATATGTCGTAAACCACCTGATTTATGCGATCGATATCATTGTTTTGGACATTCTTCCACTCGTCGTTAATGCGGTCGTGATCGATGGGGTCCTGCAGCTTCCAAATTACTTTGGATTTTTTCGCCACCAAACTGTCTATAGGTTTTACCATTCTGGTCAGATTCTTTTCGAATGCTTTCTGCACTTCTTTAGTTACATTCCCATTGTGGAAGGTTGGATAGGTGCAGCTGGCCACAATCAAACTGGGAGGGTCTTCCTCATGTTGCCATTTAATGAACTCGTCGATCATGGTTTTTGAAACCTCATTAGCATAGATGTAGTTGATCTGCAATCGTAGCTTGTAATCCACAAATTGCAAGTTTTCTGTTTTACCCAGCGTCGACTGAATCGAGGCATTGTCTGCATCACGGGGCTTTAAGTGGTTTATCATCTCCAGGTACAAAGTTCGTATTCGAACGTCGCCAATGAACACAAAGTGGTTCTGGTTACCCCAGAAAGCCAAATAACGGAAACATTTTCTCGAATCACTGCAATGAATGCAAAATTGTAGTTTATTTCGGCCATTTTAAATAGGTTGTTATTCTCGGCTTACGTTTCTGTATATTTATGCAGCATACATCCGAACGGTTGCCACTCCTTATCGCCCTTGAATCGGCCATCGCTTAGAAGCCACTTGCAAGAATCACTACCTACAAGCAATTCACCGGATATTATCGAAATGGAGTTGATATTTAGGCCTTTTTTAATTTCTGCTTACCATATCGTAGATGTAATAAGCCGTGATAGATTGTAAACCCAACTACCATCAAGAACGCTAGCTTCTTGGCGTTGATGGCATTTAAATTCTGGATAAACTGTTCCGCTTTGGATATTTTCACTTCACCTCCCATTGCGAAAGGCTTTTAAACGGATTCACCGGCTATTTCTGTTCAAATCTGACATGAAAAACGAAATTTCTTAAATTACCTAAATCACGAAAAGAAAATCAGTCCGCTGATTGCTGCCGAATCAAAACATTCGATGCAATAATTTGTGCATCACGCAAGTGTCAAATTTTGCGTGCACGGCACGGAGGATCCTCGTCTCGAGACGCCGGTCGGTGCATTGAGTGCACTGCAAAAAAAGAAATCGATCAACGTATAATTTATTCAATATAGTAAATAATAATTATTTAATAATTAAATTTATGAATTATTCAGCTGACGTATTAAATATTGATGTGATTGCAAAAATCAGATGGATGTAAATTTGTTCCCAAAAACTGTGTTCCTATCTACATCGAGAAAGAATGACTTCCCTTATAAACGGGTACCATACACAAACGGTATATTAGGACATTTTTTACTTATGGTTTGAGAACTTTAATGGTAATGGTTATGGTAGTCAGTAGATAATTGTATTATCGGTCAACTTTACGTGGAATATATTGCGGATTTGTTAATCATTAATTTACAGGCAATCAATTCGCGATGTATTCCACATAAAGTTGATCAATGTTACAAAACCATCCCGGGACCTTACTGACTACCATAACCATTACCATTAAAGTTATAAAATCATAAATATAAAAGTTCTAATATAATTCCTTTTGGTATGGTAATGGTTCTTAACAACAACTTAACAAGTTCACTTAAAAAAAAAACACAATACAAAAGGTTAAAGCTTTATCCCACAAACGTTCATGTTAAGTTCCATAACCATTTCAGCTAAACTTTAGCAGGGATTATACACAATGTTTAACCATTTTTGATAAGGTCAAGTAATGGTTCGCATTTATGCGGGATACTGCATAAAGTTGGGATCGAGGTTCGGATGATATCCCGAATTGTTAGTTAGGTGCCGCTCATAAACTTGTATGACCTACTATGAACATGAACATTATGTGTATAATAATTATGAGCACTATACAACAACCATATACAAACTATGAATGTGCTCATGATTTATTATACAAATAATGCTCATGCTCATAGTTTGTTATCCAAATTAAAAAGCCTGAATTTATAAAGAGGCGACATGACAAAATTGGAACAATCGATTATCTGTCAAAGTCATAGGAAAAGTCATTATAATCGAGCAAAAGACCTGTCAAATGGATAAGATGTCGTCTCTTTATAAATTCAGGCTCTTTAATCCAAATGTATCCGCGGCATTTATATGATTATGCGGGCTGTGTGCAGCAGTTTCGACAGTTTCAGCAACTTTTGTTACTGTGCATTCCTTTATTTATCTTTCGTAATGAAGTTTGCCACATGGAGCAAAGTTGAAAACAGCTTTTTTCTTTGTCATCTCTGAAGTCAGTTCAGGTCTCGGCGTTCCGTCGTCCATAGAGATTACTAAAGTATGATTGTGTCAGTGATTTGTTTTCATCAGGAAAATTTTCCGCTATGAAATTTTTTTCCCGATGAAAACAATTTCCGTATACGTATACGTGACGTAGTGTGTGTACGATAAACGTCAGCAATCTATATTCAGTCTCAATTCCAGTCGTTCCGGATTATCGTTTTATGTTCGGAATCTTTAGTTTGTCATCATCCGTCGGTCGGTTTGGTTCGTACTTTATTTGTGTCGTTCGTACAGTTCTAGACTGCTGGTGAATTGTAGGCGCTAATGCAGTGTATTTATCTACTACTAGAGCACCACTTACCATCAAACTGGTGAATCTTACTCTACCATCACTCTTGCAAAACAGGCATATTTTACATGTGGATATCTATTTACCTACATAAATGCATACACATTTTTCCATGTTGTGCAGTGCAAATTTTACGATTTAGCATAAAAATAGTGCAGCACATTATCTAGTAAAACTTCAGAACAACTAATTTTTATGATCATTGAATTACAGCATTAATTGTATCGATTTGTGTTTTGTGATGTACCGAGAAGAAAATATTGTAGGTGAACGAAAAACTACATACGTCAAATGTGTGCTCAATCAATAAAGTAGTTGGTAATAATTATAAAAAAGGAAGATTGTTAAATTATGCAGATTTGCTCTGTTGTTCAGCTGGAAGACTCAGAACTCTCAGCTTCTGGCGGAGGCGTATAAAAGCATGTACTGTCGTCGCTTTAGCTGATATGATTAGGTAAGTACATATCAACGCACTGCATTGCATTCAAGTAGTAGTTAACCCACTGAAATGGAATGTTGGTGGAATTAAATCATTTGAACATAGATATGGTAGTCCCAATCAAAAACAAATGGAAGACGGAACCAGGGAAGTATTCTGTGAGGCAATAGAATGTGGAACAGTTTAGACCAAAAATAAATCAATTCATCTGCGATGCGATCTTTATGGCACATATTTCAATTTACAATATTATTCCATTCATTCTCTAAACATGATGAGACAGTTAAAAAAAATGAATATTTCACTTGTCATGTTAAGATTTAAATCGGGTTCTGAATTTTTCTCCGGGGACTCCCGAAAAACAACATGACCACCAATAAATAATCTATTGAGTGGTCGTGCGATTGTATTTGTTGCATGACGGGTTTTAAGTTACCGGTTCCAGGCACGTTCTGGCTACTTGCTTCGGAAATTTTGTGCCTATATAAAGCGCAGTCAATTGATCTAAACATATTTTGTAATACAAATGCGATTCCTATTGCATAAACTACAGCGTTTCGCAAATGATACGTCGCAAGATGCATCTTTGTAGAGGGACATGGGGCAGTTTGGCCACCATAAGAAAATAATCACTTATGGTAGCAAATTCAGTGAAAAATTCGAATGATTTTCAATGAACTGAATAATTTGATGCCACATATAACTTAGGGCCCATGCATTAATTATGTCACGCTTAATCGAGCAAAAAAAATTAACCCTTCCCCCCTTATCGTGACGTTTTTCCTATACCTAATGCATTGCTTGTCATAAAATCTTAGCCCCCCCCCCTCCCCCCTTAGAGCGTGACATAATATATGCATCAACCCTTATGCATACAAATATAATATAAAAAGTAAACTTTTGACTTGTCTGGATTAACAAAATGTTTTTTTTTTATCGAAATACATTGAGGTAAAATAAAGGCCGGATTTGCCCCGAGCCTTCCGGTTAAGGTGCCCTGGAGAATCCTTTATTACTTTAATTTATCATTTTTTGTAATAATTGAACAGGTTTAGTTCAGATATAATTTTATGCGAAATAAACTTGTTGAGTGCAGATTCAAACTGCATACAACGATGCAACCATTCAATCATAGCAAGCATTATAATCAGCATAAATAAATTATCTTCAGTCGTTGTTCATTACTCCATCAAACCAGTTGGTTTTACTCTTATTTGCGCCTTTACAACAGGTTATGGGCCTGCGCGAATAATTTTGCATAAGCCGAAACTTCTTGAGGAATGCACGGAAGCCGATTCAATCTGCAAAAGCTGAATTGGAATTCCAACTATTCAAGGTGGCGCTTCAACTTGGAACTACTCTTGGTTCGGGAAGACCTGTGGCGTTACGTGGTACCAAGTGAAAAACCGGACGCGGAAGCAGTTGCCGTCTGGAACGAGATGTCAAAGCCAGGGCGACCATCGGACTGCTCATCGAAGACAACCAGCACGCGTTGATCCGTTTGTCGAAGACAGCGAAGGAAGCATGGATGTCACTCCAGAACCATAATCAGAAGGTAAGCCTCACGTCAAAGGTCTCGTTGCTGAAGCAAATCTGCGACAAGCGTTATACGAAAGGAGAGGACATGACCGAACACGTTTTTGCTATGGAGGAACTATTCAGTAGCCTTGCGAATGCCGGACAGCAATTGGAGAAAAATCTCATGGTCGCCATGATCCTGAGAATCCTGCCAAGCACGTTCGGCACCCTGGCTACCGCTTTGGAGAGCCGGTCGGACGAGGACCTGACCCTGGAACTTGTCAAGCGGAAACTCCTGGATGAAGCCGCGAAACGGCAATGCTCCGGGACGGATTCGGCGATGAAAGTTGGACAGGGCATCAGGAAGAAGAAAACGCTTATCTGCCACTATTGCAAAAAGGCAGACCACAGTGTCGACAATTCAATTCATACCGTTTGATCGTTCAACCCTTGCACATCGTGAGCCCCCTAGCTTCACTACCAACAACAGAGAGAACTAAGTTGAAGTTTCGATTCAGTGTTTTAGAGTATTAATAAAGACGCAGTTCAGATTGGACGTATTTTGATTTTAATTCGACACAAATCAACCGAAAACCAATCCATTGAGCTATTTTTATAAACATTTGGTCCTTCGAACCGGATATTGATGGTTTTTATGTTGGTTTGGGCCGAAATTCAGTGAAAAAAGTGTACTTTTCCGCAAATTTGCACCGTGTGCAAATAATTCGGCACTCTGCCATTCGACGCTTCGTACCCGCGGTCCTACCGTTGTGTGTGTGCGAGTGCGAATCATGTTGTGACGTGTCCGGAGCACGAAACAAAAATAAAATTGGATGCTGCCGTGCAGCAAGTACTTTTTTCGTGGAAGTTGCTCGTAGCAACTAATCAAAAGCACAAAATTGCTAGTGGAAGCTGTTAGAGGCTCGAAGAAATCGGGCATTAGATGCTGCCAAGCAGCAAGTGCATGTTTTCGCGTTGAAGTTGAACAAAAGCTCTAGGACGTTGGATGCTGCCGTGCAGCAAGTGCAAGTGTTTAAGCTGCTTGTAGCAGTCGAACATAAACCAGAACTTTGGATGCTGCCGTGCAGCAAGTGCTCGTATAGAAGCTGCTTGTAGCAGCTAAGTGGAATTGAAGAAACTTTACCCTACATGAGTGGAAAAAACCCCAGCGATGTTACCCCAAAAGTGTTGCGAAACATAACCCCGAAGAATTTGTTGGATGCTCTGCTTGGATCGGTGTCGAATTGTCAACCTGCGGGAACAGTGGCACAACAGAAAGCAGCGCAAGCAAAACGATTAGAGCAGCAAAAAATGGAGCAGAATCTCGATAGGTTGTTGGATCGGCGCGATCTGTTGAAGGTGAAGCTATTCCAGATTGCAGAAGAGCTAGAAGAAGAGTCGAATCTCGAGTCGAATAATATTCACTGGCTGAATTTGCAGATGGAAAATATACGTCGGTGTTACGATGACAACGAGAAGATACATTTTGAAATTTGTGATATCGTCGCTCGGGAGCATCGAAAGGAGTACACGGAGGAGTATTTCCGTTATAATAAATACCACAACAAGTTGTTCGTGAAGATCCAGACTGCAATTTCGAAGCTGAAGAATGATGAAGACAAAGCGAAGCAAGAAGCGCAGAAACTCCCAGTAGCATCGCTCGTACCACAGCAACCGATTGTGGTGAATGCTGCTGCCCCGCATTTGCAAGTACCGTTGCCGACTTTCGATGGAAACCTCGAGAACTGGTACTCGTTCAAATGCATGTTCCAGACTATCATGGACAGGTATCCGAACGAGTCTCCTGCGATCAAGCTTTATCATCTGAAAAACTCGCTTATTGGAAGTGCTTCCGATAAAATTGACCAGGATGTGATCAATAATAATGATTACATGGCAGCATGGAAGGTGCTCGAACACGCATATGAAGATGAAAGGCTGATCATCGATACGCACATCGATGCTTTGGAGATGTTGCCAAGAATGACACGTGAACACGGAGAAGAGTTACGAAAGTTGATCGAAAGCTGCTCGAAACACGTCGATGCACTGAAGAATCTTCAACTGCCCGTGGCAGGACTAGGAGAGATGATCCTTATCAACACAATTGCCAAGCGTTTGGATAAGGTCACGCGTACGCTGTGGGAGTCGCAGCTAGACCAAGATGAACGACCGTCGTTCAGCGAGATGATGGATTTCCTTCGTGAACGATGCCGAATACTACAGAAAGTAAAGGGTTATCCGGAGCACCGGGTGCAACCAAATATAGTGAAGCAAAAGGGAAAACTGGAATCGAGGAACTTATCAGCGAAGAACTTCGTTCAAGTAGTCAAGGAATGCTGTCCCTGTTGCAGCAGTGATCATGCAATCTACAAATGTGAAGAATTCAAGAAGTTGAGTGTTGCTGATCGTTACAACAGAGTGAAGATATGTGGCTTATGTTTTAACTGCCTTCGTCGCGGTCATCGTACGGCGGATTGTAAGTGTGAGCAATCATGCAAGACGTGTCGGAGAAAGCACCATAGTCTCCTCCACGAAGACATCACAAATGCCAGGAAAGATTCGCCTATCCAAGTTTCAGCTACCGCTACAACTAGTAGCAATGGGCAATCTACTGTTCAAACCCAAGGATCTGTGAACTGTGCCCAATTACAAACCATGAAGAAACAAGTGCTGCTATCAACCGCAAACGTTCTGGTATGTGGATCAGGAGGTTTCAAACAGGCGTGTCGTGCACTCCTGGATTCGGGATCCGACTCCAACATCATGTCTGAAAAGTTCGCTAGGAGTTTGAATATAGCTTGGGAGAGGATCGATCTACCTATTACTGGCTTGAACAATGCTGAGACTCAGGTCAGGTATAAGCTGCGGACGAAGATTATTTCTCGTGTAAACCAGTTCGAAGCTGTTTTGGACTTCCTGGTGGTTCCCAAGGTAACCGCTAATCTGCCGATGGTTGAAGTCGATATACGCACATGGCCGATTCCTGCTGGACTTTCATTGGCTGACCCATCTTTCCACGTACCTGATGAAGTTCAGCTGATTATTGGTGCCGAGCTATTTTACGATCTGCTCAAGGAAGGAAGGATGAAGATAAACAACGAATGCCCTACTTTGGTGGAAACTCAACTTGGATGGATCGTTAGTGGCTCAGTGTACACCAGCAGCAACAAGCGTCAACGTACCGTTTGCCATCTAGCGGTAACCAATGAAGATTTAAATCAAACCTTGACGAAGTTTTGGGAACTCGAAGCTTGTGGTGACGCGTCTTCACTCACTGCAGAAGAACATGCTGTTGAAACGCATTTCGAACGAACAGTATCACGGGATGACGACGGTAGGTACACCGTTAGACTTCCATTCAACAATAAAAAGGATCAACTTGGCGACTCCCATGAAACTGCTCATCGGCGATTCAAGAAGCTATTACGTACATTCATCGACGATACGAAGAGGATCCGCTATACAGCATTCATGTCGGAGTATCTGACATTGGGTCATATGGTGGAAGTGGCGGACAATCCTTGTGATGGATATTTTCTACCGCACCACGCGGTATACAAAGAAGCAAGCTCGACGACGAAACTCCGTGTAGTTTTTGACGCTTCGGCGAAGACAACGTCTGGTCTGTCGCTGAACGACACGTTAAATGTAGGTCCCACCGTACAAAGCGATCTGGTATCGATTATACTACGCTTTTGCTCCCATCAAGTGGTACTAACAGCGGATGTTCCGAAAATGTACCGCCAGGTAGGAGTTCACAAGGATGACTGGAGGTATCAAAGAACGTTGTGGCTAGACGAACAAAACCAAATCACGACGTTTGAACTGACAACTGTTACTTACGGTTGCTCCAGTGCACCGTATCTTGCAACACGGGTACTTGTTCAACTAGCCAAGGATGAGGAACACGATCTACCGCTTGCGGCGAAAGTAGTGGTAGAAGATAGCTATGTTGATGATTTTCTTACTGGAGGAAGAACAGCGGATGAAGTGATCGAGATTTACCGGCAGCTATCGGAAATGCTGAAGCGAGGAGGTTTCGGTGTTCATAAGTTTTGTTCTAATGATCAGACTGTGCTCAACAATATTCCGGAAGAGCTTCAGGAGACCCGAATGGATTTTGAAAATGCGGCTATAAACAACACGATCAAGACATTAGGAATCATTTGGAATCCGAACCAGGATTATTTCGGCTTCTACGTGAAGGCATTGGATTCCAGGAACAGTTCTCCACCAACGAAGCGAAACGTTCTTTCTGATATTGGCCATCTGTTTGATCCGTTGGGTTTTTCTTGGGCCGATTATCACAACGGCGAAGCTGGTCATGCAAGATCTATGGCGCCTAGGTGTGGCATGGGATGAAGAACTGCCACAGGAGCAGATGGAGGATTGGATGAACTTCCGGCAGCAACTTCCCGTGGTGAACAAAATGAAGAAGAAGCGATGCGTGATCTCTGACACGGGCAACGGCGTAGAACTCCATGGATTCTCGGACGCTTCTAACAAGGCGTACGGTGCAGTACTTTACACCAGATGCGTTTTCCCTGATGGAACAATCAATATTGAATTGGTTTGCAGCAAGTCGCGGGTCGCTCCGCTGAAACCATCCACTATTCCACGATTGGAATTGTGCGGAGCTTTACTCCTGGCTCACCTCGTGACGAAGACGATCGCAGCTATGAAGATCTCGTTCAAAAGTGTGACACTTTGGTGCGACTCGCAAGTGGTTTTGTGTTGGTTGAAAAAGTCACCGCTTGCTATGAATCAGTTTGTTTCCAACCGTGTAGCAACTATCATCGAGTTGACGCAAGATTACGACTGGCAGTATGTGCGATCTGAAAACAACCCCGCCGATTTGATTTCGCGAGGTCTGTTGCCTGAAGCACTCGAGGAGCATGTTTTGTGGTGGAAAGGATCACCGATCCTGCGAGAACCAGAACCTCGTACAGATGAGTACGATGGTACCATCGAGATACCTGAACTACGGATAAGCACGGTCAGCGTAGTGAAGAATGTACCACCGATCAATTTCAACAGAATAAGCAATTTTAGACGTTTGCAAAGGGCATGGGTGTACGTATTGCGGTTCATTGCGAACACTCGTACGAAGACTAGGAATCTCTCAGAACCAACAGTTCAGGAAATGGATGAAGCACTTCGTACTGTTGTGAAACTGGTTCAACAAGAAGCATTTGGCGATCTTTTCAAGGTTTTATCCAGTGGTTCACAGAAGCGGAACAACTATAGCGGACTATCCCCATTTGTAGATTCGGATGGCTTGATCAGAGTTGGAGGACGGCTCAAGTATTCATCGATTCCGTACGACGGTAAACACCAGATCCTACTACCAGATAAGCATCAAGTTACTCGTACCCTGGTAAGGAAGCTCCACGAAGAACATTTGCACGTTGGGCAACGCGGTCTGCTGTCGATTGTACGTGAAAGATTTTGGCCGGTTAATGCGAAATCATTGATCAAGAAGACTATTGTTACCTGTTACGCGTGCTGTAGAAACAATCCTCGACCGTCAAGTCAGTATATGGGAGATCTGCCAGATTATCGCATCACACCGTCACCAGTGTTTGCGAACACAGGAGTGGACTATGCTGGTCCAGTTATACTTAAAGAAGCTGGGCGAAAGACTGTTCAGTACAAAGCGTACATTGCAGTGTTCATCTGTTTGGCAACTAAAGCCATTCATCTTGAGTTGGTTTCTAACCTAACAACAGACAACTTCGTTGCTGCCTTGCAACGATTTATAAGCAGACGTGGCATGGTTAGCAACATTTATTCCGACAATGGAACCACATTTGTTGGAGCAAACCACGAACTGGCAGCCCTGCGTACACTTTTCGAAGATCAAGGCCACCAGAGAAAACTGAACGATTTCTGCATTACCAAGAGTATTCAATGGCATTTTATTCCCCCACGAAGTCCCCATTTCGGTGGTATCTGGGAAGCGGGCGTTAAATCGGCGAAGCATCACTTGAAGCGTGTGGTTGGCGAGACCAAGTTAACTTACGAAGAAATGTCTACATTCCTGGCACAGACAGAGGCTATTTTGAACAGTCGACCGCTCATTCCAGTATCCGATGATCCAAACGACGTCGAAGTTTTGACACCCTCACATTTCCTTATCGGGCGATCTGCTGTATGTCTTCCGGAACCATCCTACGACCAAGAAAAAATCGGCCGACTTAGCCGTTGGCAACACATACAGCTAATGAAGGAGCACTTTTGGAAGCGTTGGTCGGGAGAATATTTGCATCATCTTCAATCACGCCCAAAATGGCATAACGGCATCACCAAATTTGAGGTTGGATCACTTGTGGTACTTAAGGACGACAACGCACCACCCCATCAGTGGCGTATCGGCCGCATCCAATCTACCCACCCAGGGAAGGATGGGATTGTACGAGTAGTGACTGTGAAAACATCGACGGGAGAGTATCGGCGAGCTATTACCAAAGTTTGCCTTCTTCCTTTGGTTGATCCTGTGGAATCAACGGGGGGAGAATGATCGTTCAACCCTTGCACATCGTGAGCCCCCTAGCTTCACTACCAACAACAGAGAGAACTAAGTTGAAGTTTCGATTCAGTGTTTTAGAGTATTAATAAAGACGCAGTTCAGATTGGACGTATTTTGATTTTAATTCGACACAAATCAACCGAAAACCAATCCATTGAGCTATTTTTATAAACACCGTTAAAAACCTCCTAAATAAAGAAAAAAAAATCATCCGGGACAACGAAAAGGAAACGAAGCCAGGAGAGCAGGGAAAGCCTTCACCAAAAAACGATGGAAATTTCGTATTGTTCGCGTTTCCGGCCGGAAGACGCGAGGATGAAAATAGAGATGAAGACAACCATTGGATTGTGGCCTCGGACGTGAGCAGTCATACCGTCGCGAGCCGTGATTTTTTCCCGGAGCTGCACGAAAGTGAGCAATCGTCAAAGCAGAAGGTCCCGGAGTGATCCAGTGCTACGATGACGAGGGTGAGCAAACCGAGATGAAGCTGAGCAAGGCACTGTCTACTCGGCTGTATACACCCACGCTGTTCCGTCACTAGCGCAAAAACACGCAACTGTTATTTTCGACATCAACGGTTGCCGGGTGATGCGGAGTCAGCAAACAGTCGCCATGGCAACGCTCAAACAAGGTTTGTACTACTTGAAGCAGTCGAACGAAGTAATCCTGCTGGCAGGCAGGAACCACAAGAAAGGCTGCAAACATAAGTGGCACAGGAAATTCGGTCACAGAAATCTCAATGCGATAACCCGAATGGAGAAGGACGGCTTGATCAAGGATTAAAGAGAATCGTCGAATATGTCGAAGCGGACAATACTCAGTTCGGCCGCAAACCCAAAGTCGTGCGGCCTGATCAAGGAGGAGAATATAGCAGCGAGAAACTGCGTTCGTTCTACCGTCAAAAAGGCATCAAGGCACAATACATGGTGGCGTACAGTCCACAGCAAAACGGAGTGGCGGAGCGACGAAACCGTTATCTCATCGAAATGGGTAGGTGCCTGCTGTTCTATTCTGGATTGCATCATTGTTATTGGGCGGAAACATTGAATACGGCAATGTATTTGCAAAACATATCGACATCAAGATCCGTTACAGTCACGCCGTACGAACTATGGAACGACCGATATCCAGACGTTGGTCATCTGAATTTTTTTGGTACCAGTGCCTGGGTACACATCCCGAAGCAAAAGAGGAAGAAGCTCAACCCTACAGCTCAGAAGCTGATCTTTGTCGGATATTCCCAGGACCACAAGGCGTATTGGTTCATGGATAAAGCAACCCGGAAAATCTACATCCAGGACGCAACGTTTGTCGAGGTCGGACCAGAAAAGCCGATCGAAAATTTTCAGGAGGAGAATGTGGTATATAGAGTGGAATATTAATTAATGTGGTACATAGAGTTATCATTTTTATTCATTAATGTTCCACTCTATATACCACAGAGAACACGGTCGAATATCATTCGGCACTGAACCTACCGTAGCAGATATGCACGACAGTGTAGAAGAAGAAGAAGACGAAGAAAAAGAAGAAGAAGAAGATGACGGTGGTGATGGCTACGATACTGCTGTTGGGAGCAAGCCAGACGACGTCGACGACGACGACGACAACGACGCTGATCAAACGAATCAATCCATAGAAAGCGACGGCGATATCAATGTGAACATCGAATCACCAATTGAACTGAGACGATCCACGAGAGTCACCAAGGGAATCCTGCCGAAACGTTACTCAGAGGTCACGGGCGTCACCAGTACTGCCGATGAACCCAGGAGCTATACCGATGCAATCCAATGTGCAGGTGCAGAAGCGTGCTGAGATAGCTCAAGGCAAACAAGGACTTTTCCATACATCTGGGATCAAGAAATGAAGGCTTGGAATGTTTTGTCGACGCAGACTGGGCTGGAGATGAAAGAGACGAAAAGTCTAACTCTGGTTTCCTGATCAAATTCGGTGGAGAGCACCCACAAGCGGTCCTGCGTTGCACTTTATTCAACAGAAGCTGAGCTTATGCCCTTGGCTCAGGGATACCAGGAGCTGTTATGGATACGGAAGCTGATGAAGGATATCAACGAGGAACCATCTTATCCAATCGTTGTGTGGGAGGACAAACAATTCTGCATCAAGATGCATCCGATCGCATGGAAAGGAGGTCGAAACACATTGACACGAAGCTTCCGTTTACCAGAGATCTACGTCTACAAGGGATACAAGCGATTTGAGTTCTAACGACGTTTCATCACTACCTGAAAAAAAACGCAATAGGCTCTGCCCGCGAACGGTTGGTTTTGTTTTCGCTGGCGCAGATTTCATCTGTTTTTCGCATATTTTTTTAATTGTACCAAATCAAACAAATATTAGTTTTCGCGTGTGGATAAGTGTAAATTAAGATCTATCACGTCTTAAGAAGTTTTTTTAGTGATATTGTAATTAACGTGAAAAATCTGGGACAAGAATTTGTTTCGAGAAGCTGTGTTGCTGTGGTGTCGCGTCGGTTGGTTTTTCATTTCGTTTGTTTTTGGTGCTTTGCCTCCCTCCCAAGAAGAGTTTTACCGGGTATTTTTTTTTTCTTTTCTTGGTGCTGGCGTTCTGCCTTCCGGAGGATGCACGCGAATGAGGTGTCAAGCAAAAATTCGGTGCAAATGAAAAACTTTGAATGTGATTCAAAATGTCGTGTTGGGTTGTAAAAACAACGCGGAAGATTTTTTCGATTACCGCGAGTAAACAAACCGGTCCTTTTTTGGAGGCAGAATTTGGTGAGATCCATCTGATTTATAATCAATCATAAATGCATATTTCCATATATTACTAAATACGCGCCAGATTTCGAAACATCACATTTTGAAATCTGGAAGTGTGTTAACAGTACCATTATTCATATGATAACGGTAGTGTTTACATGCGGGGCTTATTGTATGTGAAAGTAACCTCGGAATGGACGTGAATTACCAGGCATTCTGAAATGGGTTGCTGAATCTGCAGTAGAGCTATCGCTTTCTAACTCCCGGATTAAACTTGCTTCAAATTATAACATCAAGGATTGTTGTAAGCAAATTTCTTCCATAATACCACTGCCGGCCAGTGGGGGTTAGATTGAATACACACATACACACACACAACGACGTTTCATCACTACCTAAAGCCCCACGTTGCCGAAAGTATTTGCAGTCGATGATATGTTATAATGCCTTTAGATTTGAAGACATACTTCCTGATCGATTAAGTTAGTAATCATCACACATTCGATAAAATCTTCCGGTACCATCGGATCCTTGGCCTCCTGAAAGTGACTGCCTATCGGTGCAAATTTATCCGATTTGTCTTATGGAAATTGGTTGCATGGATCTGAGCGGTAGCCACAAATCGATTTTCTAAGGACAGTGCATCGACACACTTTCCATTTTCGAAAAAAAAACTGCTCATCTGTGCAATTTAATCTGGTGTAGAAATTAAAGCAGCTAACAATCTCCCGTTTTTTTTTTCCTTGATTTGTTTTCCGTGCCAATGCTACCGACGCCACACCTGAACCCTACCTATCGACCCATCAACTCATGAATCGGGGACCAACGGCTTTACTTTCCTCCGAAGGAAGGCGTGATCAGAGATATTATGCGTCAGAACATCCCGGCGGCGCCGACTGGGATTGAACCCAGGTCTGCTGGGGTGAGAGGTAATCACGTTTACCACTACACCACCGGCGCCGCTGTAACAACTTCCCGATGTTCTGTGGAAAATGACTGTGTGCATCCGAGCGACAGTCACATATGGATTTGCTGAGAATTTTGCATAGTACATCGTCTCCCTACCCTTTGTATCTTTGATCAATTCATCTGGTACCGCCTTAATCTGCAGTTGCTTAGCGTCTTAAGGCCCAAGCGCAATGACAGCGGAAGCGGAACGGCAGCGACAGCGGAAAAGCCCGATCTGTGTAAGCGTATTTGTCGGATTGAAAGCTAGTTAGTATCAAATCGACTTCGGTTAGACATCTTGATGTAATTTGATGTCTGCATTAAACTCGATTTTTTTATTTTGTAACTTAGAACCTTATGCAATGTTTGGCTTGTATTATCATAATTTTAAGTCTAAGATAAAATTGTAAAATAAAACAAGAAATAAGCATTTTAATAATTATAATGTAAATATTGGACATTTTTTTAATATAAAAGAAATCAAATCACAGTGGCGTGCCGACTCAAAGTCGTCGTCGGCGGCGGCGTGTAAAAAAGTGCCGGCGGTGATCGCGGTGGCACGGCGCGACGGCGCACAGGACTACTTGGGAAGTTTACCTAGGTTCTGAGTCTTACATAATGTTTCGAGAGGAAAATTCTTCGAGATAAGAATAACAACAAAATTAGGATTTTAAAATTTCGAAAAATCTTGAATCTCAGGGGGGGTTGGCAATTATCCACAGCTCATATAAATTTAAAAAAAAATGTGTTTGGACAATTGTCTACGCAGAGGAAGAGGGCTGCAAGAATCCCAAAAAACTGTCTACGTAGTTGATGAACAGCCCTCCCCGTAACGTGGGTAGATCACCTTTTCGTGGTACGTTACGGGATGTAAGATCTACCACCGATTCCTAGTCCTGACTACTTCAAACTAGGGCAACAGGATTTTTCGGTAATCAAAGGAACGCATCTTAGTCCTTGTTACTTTTTATGCACTATACTACAATACACTCAGGTCTATTTTTTAACCGGGGGATATGTACTGTGTAAAAAAACCGATGAGATTTTGGTTTTTTACATGCTTAAATGTTTTTAAAAAATCGGATTTTGATGCCATTTTTAATTATAGCATGCTATGGTTTATATAGACATATTTTAAAAATTTCTGCATTTTACACATTTACACCAAAATTTGTGATTTTTTTAAGTATGCCATTCGATTACCTATAGCTTGAAAAGGAAAATTTGATTGAAATCAAGTCGATAGGTTGTATCGTTGTCGAGAAATCGTTAAAAACGGAACGTGTAAATCGCGAAAAACCGTGTAAAAAAAGACCAGTGTAGATCAAACTACTGGTCGTAGTGGTGTTAGGTTCCAGACAGAGGAAAAAAATGAACAGTCTCACATACATTTTTATTAAAGTAGTATTACTGTTAGAAAAATTAACTTTTTTGTAATCACAAGTAATACGTTTATGTTTTGGGCAAAGTTGTAGAACTATGAAACGACCGACCCGAGTAGACCAGACCCGACAGTGATTTTTAGTACATTAGTACTTCAGTACCTTCATGATTGATCCAATAACGTTGATTTTGGCTGCCAGAAATTGCCAAATTGCAAAATTTGTGAAATTTTGTTTTAAAATCACTTCACAAAGCAAATGAAGCGATTTACACTATTGCTGTCTTCAGAAAAGTTTTGTATTTTCATGATATTGAAAACTTTGTTGAACATATCGAACCGATAACTTAAGTTTTATGATACAAAAAAGTAAAAAAAAACTGATTATAAGCTGGTCTTCACAAAAATCCATTTCAATCTCGCTAGGCTTACGACGTAGAAACTTAGTGTCGTCAACTTTGCCGAAGACAGCAACCTAATATCTTGTGATTACAAAAAATAGCTTTTTTAAGTGTAATACCACCTTTAATAATAAAAAAAATATTTGCATAATTCAAAAGATGCAGAATAACATTTCAAGAAACTTCTTCCAGGACACCTAAACGTTCAAACACCTGAAAAGGTGATAAAAGGCTTTTGACCGCCTTTTGTTCAGAACAGTCCCACTGTGCAATAGTGTGAATTGTAATGCTCTTTGAATTCTGCCGCAAACAATTTTATCAAATTTTTCACAGACTATAATAACAATGTCATCAGCGAATCCAATTATTTCAAATCCTTGTTTAAAGAAAGATCTGCAACAACTAGAGGCCACAAAAGAGATGAAAGAACTCTTCCTTGAGGACAGCCTTTTGCAGCTATTACCTTTACTGCAGAATCTCCGAGATCAGTTGATAGTTTTTTTTTTATAGTATTTCTACAACTCAGTCTATCATATACTTATTAAAGTCACGATTTATCATTGACGAGAAAGACGTATTGTCAAAAGCATCTTCGATATCAAGAAATGTTTTTTTTTTTCTATTTTAGTAAAAAGAGTATGAAGAGCTGTTATTTTGCCTGACTGATAGGCAAATTGATCTCTACACACTTTATGTAAATGTAAATTTAGGTGCTTGAGTCCAAATAGATGCGAAATTCAGCTCAATCAAACGTACATTCAAGCTGTTCAGTCTCGGAGCACTTAATTTTACATTACATGTTTGTTTACGTCTCATCCTTTATGTCAAAGATGGATTCCGTCACGTATAAGTTTAGGTATTTCTAAGTGTGAAGATGATGGCTTATTATTATTTTTTTCGATTAACTTCAAAACTGTTGATGAGACCCCGCATAAACGATAACCATAAGGAGTGCCTAACAACCTATTCGGGTTATCATCTTAACAATATGTGGTACGGTAGCACGATTTGTGGTATCGTTAATGTATGGTGCTCGTTTATTAGGGACTATTTAGTCCAAACGATTTTGGTTAAGTTTTATTATTTTTTTTTTTTTTTTTTGTTATGAACACCACTCTGAGCTGCACAGTAAAAAAATAATTATAATATCACATTAAAGTGGATGCACTTCAATCAACTGATGGAACGATTTAAAATTGGCTCACTACTTGGCTAGACTATTGGTCCCAAGAAAATCGATTAACGTATCCCATTATAGTCGAAATTCTAGTACTACACTATGTTTGTTTTGATTTGCTATGAAAGTTTGACAGATAAAGATTGGAACGCGCAAAAATTGGTCGACAAAAAAATCGTTTCCTTCAGTCAAAATTCATATCACAAAAATCTTCTGCATACTGCAGTTTCCGGAAGCGTCTAACTACAGTCGTCGAAAGGGAAGGCAATTTTTTTGAATAAATTTACTTACAACTTCCATATGTTGCGAAAGAAAATAAATCGCACAAAATTCATTGCTAGAATAACTAACTGGTAGATTTTTTTCTCAAATATGCCATTTACTGCAAAAATTCGTCACGCACCCTGTATTTAAAGGAAAAAATGTTCGTTTATTCTTTTGGTTTGCCAAATCCGAACTACCGTGCCTTCCGTTTAACTCCTTCCATTAAAATTTTGCACAGTGGTCTCATCGACCTTATACGCCGCTGAACGCCAGTTAGATTTAAACTGCTGCTCGTTTTCCATGGATTTATTAGTTTTTTTTTAGATTCCGTTTGACCAAGACCTAATACCGTTCGATAGGGCTGAGTTCTGGGCTGTTGGGAGGGTTGTGATCTTTGGGTACCACAACCACGCTGTTCGCATCGTACCACTCGATTGCTTTTTTCCCATAGTGGCAGCTCGCCAAGTCCGGCCAGAACAGCACAGGTCAATTATGTTGCTTTAGGAATGGTAGCATCCGCTTTTCCAGGCACTCCTGTACGTAGATATCTTGATTGATGGTTCCCGTAGTAATGAAAATGCCGCTTTTTAAACCATAGCATATGGCCTGCCAGACGAGATATTTTTTCGGGAACTTCGATAGTTTGATGGTTTTGAAAATTTCAGCTACCTTCCCTTTTCTTGATGCGGTATAAAACTCCTGTCCCGGCTGCTTGAAATCCGCCTTCACATAAGTTTCGTCGTCCATGACGACACAGTCGAACTTTGCGAGCAGATTCGTATACACCTTCCGAGACCGCTGCTTTGCCGACGTGTTTTGTTTGTAATCTCGGTTCGCCACCTTCACTTTCTTAAACTTCGACAACTCGGTTCGTTTCTTGGACCGCTGCACAGTAGTATGGGAGACATTGAGCTTGCCAGCGATGTCCCGGATGGAGAGGTTAGGATTCCGCTTATATTTCACCGCCACCTTCTTCGTCGTCGCTGCCACGCCCGGATTACGATTGCCGCCGCTTCCAGGCTTCCTGGCGGTCGCCAGACGCTCCCCGAACACTTTTAAAACGTTTGTCACGGTCGATTTGGCCACATCCAGTAATTTTGCCAACTTGGCGTGTGTCAGAACGTCGGATTTTCTTGCCGCGCGAGCAAAATTTTGACACGCTGCTCCTCTTGCTTGGTCGTCAATTTGAAAACTGGAGAGCAAACGGTGAAAACTCATCATAGCAACAATTGTATATACACTAGACTGATGCAAAATTTGAAATTTTCGCTCCACAGTGCTTAAACGGCTCCAAATTGGGTCCTGCTTAGCCTCCTCAAATTTGAACTACTTTAGTAAAAAACTGACTTGGCACAAACCATTTCAAGTTTATATAGGAATTACTATGGGAAAACTTATGTTTTTGTTCATATCTATCTAACAATTCACCACATCACTATGCTTTTAAAAATGATAGCAGTGATTGTAGCAAATTTTCTCAGCTACAACTTTGTTGAAAACCATTTTTCAATCAAATGTAAGGAACAAAAGTTATTAATGATTCAAGTCACTGATGTCTTATTCAACTGTTCAGCAGGCAACATTGGTGTGTTTGGTGCGAAGAATAGAGCACAAATATCATGGCTACTATGTCACACTGCAAGATACAGTGTTGCCCACAGAACAGCTGCTTGATCATGCCATGAGATTATTAATCTCTTAAACAATTAATAACAATTTAATTTGACATTTGACTGAAAAACGCTTTTTTGCAAAGTTGAAGCTTATAAAATTTCCCGTAAGGATAGTTATAGAAATTTTCGAAAAAGCAATATGGAAAATGGGCAGAAGACAATGAACAAAAAGTTTGGCTTTCCCATAGTAATTTCCATACAAACTTCGAATAGTTTGTGCCAAGTCAGTTTCTTCTGGGGATCAGTTGCCCTACAGCTGTCTACAGCAGCAGTCGATTTTTTATTTCGTTGTGAACCACACGATAACCTGTTTTCGAGACTCGCTATTATATAGTTGCTCTTTGTTCGTTGCTAGCAGTTCGGTGCCTTTTGTTGCTACGGTGCAAGATGTGTGAAGTAAAAAACACCATCAAGTTTAGCTTCAGCCATTGTGATGCCAAACCAAACATCGGAGAGATAGTAAATTTCGCCAAAGCACTCGACGCGGATCCGGCTGAAATGGAAGCTGTTTATCGCATTGGTGAGGAAAGGGGAGTCTTCATGAAGTTCAAATCAGAGGAAGCGATGCTCCATGCTCTGACATTCAATTCGGAGGATTTAATCTTCCATTATGCGAATGGAACGACGGCAAAGGTACGCATGTCGCATGCTGGTGAATTCATTCAATATGTGCGTGTGTATGACTTGCCACCAGAGGTACCCGACAACGAGCTGGATAAAGTGCTGGGGAAATATGGGAAAATTAAACGCATCATCCGGGAGAAATTTCCAACCGATCTGTGTTTTGAGGTATATACAGGGATACGCGGTGTATATATGGATGTGAAGAAGGAAATCCCCACGTCATTACATTTCTTCAATCGCAAAGGAAACATTTTTTATGATGGCAACAAAGACAAATGTTTTCTGTGCAAGGCGGACGGACACCGGAAGCTTTCCTGTCCCAAGCGGAAGGCTCGGAAGGAACCGGAGAAGCAACTGAAGGAAAAAGGAAAGCAAAGTGAAAGAAAACAACACAGCAGCAGTACGTATGCTGGTGTAGTGGTGGAAGGTGCGTCGTTTGTCATTAGCGATCAGGAAACGGATACGGGGTTGGAGATGTTGAATGCAGATAACGAAATGGACGTGACTACCCCGACGACCGACGAGAGTAGCGGAGAGCATGCAACGGGAAACGATGTCCAGAAACAGCAGCAGCGATCACGATTCGGGTTCAATGAAAATGAGGAACAAATTCGGGAAAGAAAGAAGTTGCGTGCACGGGAGAAGATCGCTTTGTCGCCGCTTCGATCGCCACCCAGAAAAATGATATGATAAAATATATTTGTACATATTTTTCTTTTGTATTTTGAGTACCATAATTGGTATTCTATGTTACTCGGCTCCGCTAAGTTATTTTTATAACATTTGAGCCTGCCAAATAAACGAAATGAAAAAAAAAAGTCAGTTTCTTACCAAATGAGTTTAAATTTTGGGAGGCTAATCAGGACCTGATTTGAAACCGTTTGAGCACTGTGGAGCGAAAATTTAAAATTTTGCATCAGTCTAATATACACTCAACTTCCAAATGCAGCATTTCAGGTTTTTTTTAATGCATTTTTAACGGAAATACACCAATTTGAAGTTGACCAATTTTTGCGCGTTCCAGACTTTAAAATGAGAGGTTCGTGAATTTACCTATGTTTCGAGGGGTGCATCGATTAGCTTGGGACCGAAGAGAGTATCAGAGCTGAGCCAAAAAGTTGAGCACGTTTCTTCGGGGCCTTCTGGTCTTAGAGTTACCTCTATGCTTCAATCGTGTCGGAAATATGATGTAATATTACTTGCCAAAAAAGGACAAAATTATCATTAATACAGTGAATGAACTGACATTACGCTGCTTTTACTGCATTTGTTTATTTTTGTGACCATAAAAATTACATGAGATTTTCGACATGATTGAAGTGCAATTGCAATCTTGGATGTAATATTAAAACTTATTGTTAGCTTTGTGCCTCCATTTTTTTATTTCATTATTATTTCTATGCACTTTTGAATATGTGATGGAAAAATTACATCTGGGCCTGAAGATTGAAATAGACTAAAAGAATCTATTGCTTATTCAATTTCTAGAGTTTGCACCCATTGCATCTGCTAGATTTGCAGTTATGAGTTATTTATTCTAGCATTAACACATCCTGAAGATATGCCAACTTGCGTGAAGTTATGATTTTGTATTTGATCAGTAGTAGGAATGAATCCTGGAAAATGAGTTTACATCATCAATTCCAGAGTTTCTATTGTATGTCCACTAAAAAAGTCATCAGTATGGTCTTTGAGAGAACTTTATGAAGCCTTGCAGTTTCAGGAATGCTTTCTATGTTATCACACATATGCTTTAAATTTTTCTGCATTGTTCTTCTTATTTATCTGTTGTATTCACGTAAAGCCTCTTGATATAGAGACCAGTTCGATATAAATTTAGCTCTATTGAATAATTTTCGAGCTTTTTTCCTTAGCTTTTCAAATGACTAATATTAGTTATTAAGCAATAAGGAGCAATTCTAGCTTAGAAATGGTATTGATATTATTCAAAATGTTACGATCTTGAATCTTCACACTAGAGATGCCGAGTTCTTTTTTGGTTTACGAGGATATCTTTAAGTTTCCTTTATTATATCATTAGCTGTTAATTCAAACAGAATTTTTCTATGATAAAATAACGATATTTCATCCAATACATGCCAATTAACTATTCGATCAGAAAGTATTGAACTACAAAGTATTAGATTCAACACAATAGCATTAATGAAAACAGAACTAGTTGAAAACCCACCGTAAGTAGAACTCAGTGCGTACGGCGTTCTTCGGGCGACAGTTGTAAATTACTGGGTGTCGGTTTCGTGCACTGTTCTAGCTTCATCCTTGTTCTTATCACTGCTGCTCTCCGGCAGAAATGCCTTGGGGTTTCGCTTCTGGTGTCCTTGCTTCTTACAATGATAGTAGATGATACTCTTCTGATGAATGAATCCACTGGTTCGCAACGCTTGCTCTTTCCTCGAATCAGGCCGTACTGATCTCTCATCTACTGTCAATTGATTGCTATGGGCAATCATAAGTACGTTTGAATAGTTTGTTAAATATCTAACACTGCTTCTTAGCGGTGCCGGTGGTGTAGTGGTAAGCGTGATTACCTCTCACCCCAGCAGGCCTGGGTTCAATCCCAGTCGGCGCCGCCGGGATTTTCTGAGGCATAACATCTCTGATCACGCCTTCCTTCGGAAGGGAAGTAAAGCCGTTGGTCCCCGGTTCATGAGTTGATGGGTCGATAGGTAGGGTCCAGGTGTGGGAGCTGCCTCCCTGGCGTCGGTAACAGTGGTGCTCAGCACGGAAAACGGAATCAAGGAAAAAAAAACACTGCTTCTTGATTTTAAATATGTTTGTGAGTTTCAATTTCGTCAATTGAAACGTCATTGTAACATCATACGGATGAAGGCAGAAAAAATGATTCGCTACACAGAAAAAAAAAAGTTGTTAAATAATACATCCAAACTGCTGCAACCAGGTCAATCCATCGGTTGTGTAATATAACGTTGTACGATGTACATCGATTTTGATGTAATATTGTATCTGCTTTTTGCTATTACATCATTATTTCATACATCAGCTTGAATTACATTAATCGACATTACATTTTTTCTGTGTATGAGCGTTTCTTTTGTTTTTGAGACGAATACACTCAAAAAATATTGGAAGCTAAATAGTATAAAAGTTACGCTAAATCGCAACTCTCCGTGCCGACGCAAAGGTCGGTATAAAGGGAGAGAATACAGACTTAGTATAAAAATGATTTATACCTGCCATAGTATAAACTCGAAATATGCTTGCAATGCATACATACGGTTTATTCGAGGGAATGTATTTTCTGCTTCTTTTTCGTTACATGCTTAATATAATTGTTTAAAAAAAAAAAATTAAAGTTTTAATTAAAGCAAAAGCAGTACCATAAAATTATCATTATCGAAACCCAGGTTTATCATTACCCGACGTTTTGATCTTTGTTAAGCGGCTAAAACTTGGGTCCACCGGAATTGTTATATTCAACGCTTTGGCCGTTAAGTCGAACAGATAGAAGAAATTACTGTGCATCAGCAGTTTATTGGCTAATCGATACAGGGTTGCTATTGATGGCAGGCTATGATTCCACTTCCGGCAGGCTTATATGCTTCTTTCAATCAATGAGCGGACGATGTTTGCAGAACCATTTGAGAACGTTATCACCTTCAACGTGAACTGAAAAACGACTACGAGTGCCATCGTGTTTGACATTGCCATTTTTGATCTTTTTAGTATACACTGATTGAATACCACTCCGATAATCGGACTTAGTATAGTTTTGAAGAAAATATTAATCGAATCAATGTATAAATTTTGATTAATAATAAAATGCATAAAATTTAATCAATATTGGTTTTGTAATATTTTTGAGTGTAGATATAAATATTCCTACTACGCGTTCTTATAGACATTGTACGGTAAGGGAGCTAGTTATGGCATATGCTCCAGTTATGGAATTATTCCGTATACGCAATGGTACCAGTTTTAGGCCTACCCATTTAAATCACATAACTGGTACATGCCAACACTGGAGCAAATTGTAAGTAGTAACATAACTGGTGCACTTCCCTATTACAGCTTTTAAACTTAAGTACCGTAAAGCGGGGGCAAATTGATAACCGAACAAATTGTTGAAAATAAACTTTTTTTTTCGGAAATGTATTAATGCAACATGATTTGAAGGCACGTTTTACCGATATTGCTCAAAGAGTTGGTTATAAAATCTTTGATAAGTTTACACTTCTATGAGCTTCGCTTTTACACCCACTAAGAGATTTTAGAACCTCGCTCCCCCTGCATAATCCCTCCATCATAACAAATTGTATAGACCGTGGACACTTTCCAACCCCCTCCCCCTTAACGGTCCACGTGGTATATAGACAGCCCCTATATTTAATATTTATTTCTGTTCTATCCATTGCAGTAATCGTGTTAATGAGGTCTCAATTCACAATTTGCCATAAACAGCCGGTCACTCACTACTCGACTGCTTCAATCGCAATAATACATTGCAGCCAGCCGGTGCTGGAAGAACCGTTTCGCTTCGACGAGTTCGCATAGCATAGTCTACTGGAAGTCATGGACAAACAGAACGAAGTGCTTCTTAACACATTTGTGATATCGAAGAAAAAATTCCGAGTGATTTACAATGTCGGCGTGCTTGTATGGGAGGCTGAGAACTCAAAGAAGGGTAAGTATACTTTGCTTATTTGTTGGAACAGTTTCAGGAAATTCATGAAAGAGCTGGCTCCAATCAATGCACTCAAACAGCGCAGAACGCATACCACTACCTACATACAAGTATTCGTACGATCTGGTAGTAAGTGAACTGAGTGGCTGCGCGTAATTACCTACTTGGATCTATGATTTCTGCTAGTACATAGAAGGTCGAACACTAGCATGCTAGCACAAATATTAACTTGATTAAAAGTAATGTACCATTATATTGCAGGATGATTGAACGCTTGGGTTCATCACTAAGCGATCACGTTTAGCACGTTCAGTTTTTCGCTTGCTTTGTTTTCCATCCAATTAGGCGTTAACCCTGTCATTCCCAGACGGTTTTCGTTGTTTTGAGATGCAAAAATATGTTTTCAAAAGAAAGTGCTATATCAAATGAACAGATGTTCCATGCAGTCTGAAATGATCGAATCCGTCAAAATCAGTTTTTGTTTAAAATCAATAGTATAAAAAATCAATAGTTATTTAAATGGTTTTGAACAGTTTTTCAGTTGAAATCTCTAGAATACAAATGAGTGAGAATAATGAGCATGGCTCAAATAAATACTGACTATTTAATGGAAGATTGACAAGCTCGAGACAGAAAGAAAAGTTGTAGATCATCTGCGCTACCATGGGAAGGAGAGGGTTAATAGCGTGCTTTACCGATTCCTTCTCAGCTGCATGCACCGGATAGCAACTTATCGATTGCTCTGAAGAAACGTGAAAGCATGCGCAAGCTTGTTCCCGGTTTTTAACTGAAGCATTCCGAAGCTCTGGTTAAATTTGCAAAATGTGGTAAATGATGTTTTTCCTCGGTACCCATCATTAGCGAAAACAAAATCAGAAATCGACCTTATGAGTAAGTCAAAGTTTACGTGTGATTCATTTGCATATGCTCGTCGAAACATTATTGTCGTTGTCCAGGATCGCTCAGCAAAACACGTACAAAGAATATGATAATGGTGTGCGAATAAGCACGGAAGCACTCACCGTACACCGGGCAAAGATGATCTTCGCGGTAAACACTAACACGTACGTATCTACCAGACGATCGCGGCTCGGAAATTTCAAGATTAAGGTCAACACTTTTTTTCATCTTTTCTTCTCTTTCGGTTTAGCTGTTGCTACCACAACCACAGCTAAGTGTTGATATTGGCTGATTAGGGATGATGATAATTTTCATGTGGTAATCCAAAATTACAACAAATTCATCGGAAGCGATTCTATAAGTTTTTTTTTTTGCAATCATTGTCCTATTTTTCCGGAAATTTGAAAAATCTTTATTTCATGTTGACCAACCCTAGCATCTCGCTACCTCACGAATCTTGCATTATTATTCAATGAATGATCATGGGTAGCAGGAAACAAAAAATAACAATTTTTGTTTATATACTTTTATAGACCGGTTTCATTGTTGTTATTCACAGGCTGTGTAAGAACGGCTAGACCGACGAGCCCCAAGGTCGGGATGGTTATGGACTTTTATTCAATTGCAGATGGAAAACGATCTGGGTGGTTCAATTTATCTGATTTGAACCGATAAAATTAGTGCACATTTGGTTGAGACGTTGCTACCTGAAACTGCGCTGACTAACTTCGCTCACTCGACAATTTTACGTATTTCCCTACCATAAAATAAACAACTTTCAAAAATTCATCCGCATGCTAACTGCATGCTTTATATTTTCAAATCAAATAAACAAAAATATTAGTATTTAACATGTCAATAATACACAAGTTTCACCATCTTATTTGAACACGAAACAATAAAGTTTTTGAATGCCGCTAAGCAAACTATGAAAACATGAAAAATATAATAAATAGTACTTTAACTTAAAGTGGTTATTTTATACGATAGATGAGGAGATGAAAGTATCGAGTTGATGGTGGTGGGGTATTAATAAAGATATAAAAAAAAAGTTGATGGTGCCATTAGAGTACGACAGTGTGAAAATTGTATATAGAGAGTAGAAAGTAAGCAAAGGTCAATTTTGAGGAAGGTACGAACCGAGCTGATCATCTCCTTTACCAAACTCCCCCGTTGGGATGGTGAGGGATCACTTGTCAAATCATGTATTTCTTGGCAAACTTTGAAAGTTTCTGCTTCCTTACTTGCTACGGAACATCAAACTTGTGCTGGGCGGTGAAGAACAGTAGCCCCGGAAGCTGCCGGAAGTCCGCCTTCACGTAAGTACAGTTTCCGGGCCCGTGACTTTCCCACCGTATTTTGCCGTTCACGATTCGGAGCCTTCTGAACTTTGTACGTATACAGTCCCTCTCGGTCCTTGGCTCTCTGAACGAAAGACTTGGACAGATTCAACTTTTTGATCACATCCCTGACCGAAGCATTGGGATTCCGCTTAAACGTTTTCACGACACGCTTGTGATCCTGATCACTAATAGAACATGCTCAGAGTTTTGTAGTAACGTTTTATCACACGACTCACCGTTGACTGCACGATTCCGAGTTGTTTTCCGATGTCCCGATGAGAGAATTGAGGATTTTCCAGGTGCTTGCGCAAAATCAATTCGCGACGTTGCTTTTTGGGTGACGCCATTTTTTACAACTTTCGAAAAACTGACAGCGATAAAAATACAGGATAAACAATACACTCTAAACTACTTCTACCCAAATTTTCAAGAGAAAATACCCAATGGGTAATTTTTTACAGCTGTAGTGCGTAACAATTTAGAAAACATCTTGCAAACAGATGTCAATTAAATCATTTCATTTTCCACACTCAAGGTCTTGCAACGTTGACAAGAATATCCACTATCCAAATTCACACTATCCTCAGCTTTTACCCACGATGGGTGATCGCCTTCAATAACGTCGAAATACGCGTTACCAGGCACCTCTATCTGTCTCTGTCTTTTTCCCTTTTATGTAATAACCAGTATGTAAGCATCGATTAAGAGAGTTTATGAATAGACATTCATTGAGTATCAGTCAACGGTGGAGTTAAGTTCTATATGCAATTGTAAGGGACTTAGGCGTTTAGTTACAATTTTAATGACCCATACACTATAACATTGGGGCCTCCCTTAGCTCAGTCGGTAAATGCGCAGCTACAAAGCAAGACCATGCTGGAGGTGGCTGGGTTCGATTCCCGGTTCGGTCTAGGAATTTTCCGGGTTGGAAAATTTCTCGACTTCCCTGGGCATAGAAGTATGATTGGACTTGCCACACAATCATATCAATGCAAAAATGGTACAGGCATCGAAAGCTCTCAATTAATAACTGTGGTAGTGCACCTAGAACACTAAGTTGAGAGCACGCAATAAGCTAAGATGCGATATGCAATAAGCTTGAAATGCAAAGAAGAAGAAGACACTGTAACATTACTGTACACTACATATGTAAGACCTTTTCTAGAATACTGCACACATAGTATGTAGCCCATACACTGCCATACACGAAGAACGCATGGAATTTGTCCAAAAGCAATTTCTTTTGTATGCTCTTCGATGACTAAATTGGACTGCATTTTCTCACCATCCTATGAATTTCCTTTTGAATTGCATTCCTATGAATTGCATTTCCTCACCAATCCTATGCTGCATGCTCATCAATCTACAAACACTAAAGAAACGGTGTGAATTTGCAATGCTTTTTTTTTATTAATGACATCAGAACTCGAAAATGATTCTATGAAAACACATGCAGAACAAATAACGCAAAAAATGGTCCCATCAATGCACCTGTATAATAAAAATTGCGAAGAAATTGACATCACTATGTCCAAAAACCAAATAAAAATTGTACTAAGAGGAAATAGAAATAATGCATAGCATGTAAGTAAAACATTGTATGTAGTCTACTTTGCTTGGCGAAATAAATTAATATAAAAATACATTTTAATTTATTGTAGTTCATAAATTGTAGTTACAATATAGCCCATAAGCTGTATCATATTTTTATCTGGATAGCTTTCTATATTAAAACAGTATTGAACGATGCTCAGCGATCTCATTCTTGGCTACAGTAAACTTTATCAAACAAGTTCAAACATGATCGTTATGGTAGGACCGAAGATCCGAGAATCGTACCAGAATCTATACAAAATATTTAGTGGTTTTCATGATATGAGCACAATTATTGTGTTACACCGCTTATTATACGTTATAATGCCATAGTCTGAACATGGCATTATAATAAATGCATTTTATTTACCTGTTTATTTGGTCATAAAAAATGCATCGATGAATTACCTTCCATAGAATTTTTGTTAATTCATTTATATAATAGCGCTCTCAAGATTACGCTGATAATTCTACTGATAATATAAATTAATCGATTTGTTTTATTTTTGATTGCAGAAAAAATTACGGTGCCCGTAAGCGATATCATATCAGTTACGCTATCAACGACGGCAAGTGGACGGTCATCTGGTAAAAATGTCCCACACAGCATTACAACAACATACGGGACGACTTCAACCACACACGCACCGCTCAATGAAGATTTGGATTTTGACCGCGTCCCTGTACTCCCAACATCAGCATCAATATCTACGAATGCCACCATAAACACCGTCACAACTACAACTAATATTAGCAATAGGGGTAGATAACGCTGCAAACTAGAGCTAATGAGAATCAACAAAATACAATAATATTTCTTCACTGTTCGTTACAGTTAACTCATACGATTTGCTGCACAGTGACGCCATCAGTGGGGAAGACATCCTTAGCGGAAACAGCCAATCTAATGCCAACTATTTAATCATACATTACGCGCGGCTTGTTTCACCTCGTGCATGCAAATGGAGAGTGCAACAGCTGGTTCTCTACAAAAGCGAGCAGCGGATTATCAAGCATTGGTACCACCGGTTATCAGAAGATATCAGAGGTCAGAACTTTGCACTCCAATATCTTATCGATATCGAAGATTTACGAACAGTTGCCTTATTTATGATGTTTTTTTTTCCAAAACTCATGCAGAGCAAAACCGACCGAAAAATTTACTTCTGTTCCTTAATCCATACGGCGGAAAGCAAAAAGCTTTTGCCCTTTTCGAAAAGTATGCCAAACCGCTATTTAAGTTGGCTCAGGTCGACATCAACCTGATAATAACGCAACGAGCGCAGCAAATTTACGACATAATGACATCGCAAACTATCAACCTGAACAACTATGACGGAGTGGTATGCTGCGGTGGCGATGGAACATTTGCTGAGCTATTCAATGGACTGGTTTACAGGACAATGATCGATTTAGGTAAGGGTTTGTTATAATATTCTGCGTCCGAACTAGAACTTTGCGCTTACCATAAACGTGTTTTTAATAATTTCACAGTTGTTAATTGAGAACTTGTAAGAACAGGATGCATACACTAAAAAAAAATCACATGAACCTGTCCAATGAAATTTATGTGATCTATCACATAGAATTCATGTGATCATATGAATGTTATGTGAATTTCAGATAAAAATCATTAATTTTGTTTTTGGAAAAATATCATGAGCGTTCCCAATGGAAACTATATGAAAACTTTTTTCAGTGTAGGTCCGCTATGGCTGTAAATCTGTATAGAATAAATCTTCCCATTTAGTTTATTTTTAGTTACACTCAATAGTGAAAGTTGTTACTTTAACCATCACAAATGGTATTCATAATTTGATCATACGTTTGCCAACAAGTGAAGTTTAGGGAAGAAAAAGTCAAGTAAAATTATATAAGTAATGGTAGGAAAGGTTAACCTGATCAGGAACGATTGTTTCCAGTGAGAGTTCGGATTTTTATGCTTTATTTATAGTCTGTATCAGATAGAGGGATATTTTGACTTCTAAAGGCCCACGCACATTAGATCCGGATCGGACACGTTGCGGCAACGTGACAGCTAAATCTATTGTCTAACTGTCAAATTTACGTCAACGCAACGCAAACAGATCTAATGGGGGTGGCCCTTAACTGGTACTAGCTTATGTTGCACGCAGAGAAATGATTTTTAAATTCATATGGATATAATTTTGGGCCTAATATATTTTTGGTATTGTTTCAAATATATTATTCGGTTGATTCAAAGAAAAATATTTTTGAATCAACAAACCGGTTGTGGAATAAATAATCTGTTTGTTGATTCTAAAACCATTTTGTTGATTCAAAAATATGTTTTGTTGAAATAGTGATACAATATGTTTGAATCAATAGCAAAGTACATTAGGCCCTGAAACAAAAATCACTTTTTCTGCGTGTGGGTTAGATCAGGTCGGAATGCACCCTGCATTATTACTTATGCCGATAAGCATAAATTGCTTTAGGTGGAACAGTGACATTTTGTTCGATTCGGGATAGACTCTGGTTCGGAATATCGACCTCTGTCATCTTGTGAAATTATTATTATTATTATGATTTCCTTGATTTGTTTTCCGTCGATCTTGTTTTCCGTGCTGAGCACCAATGCTACCGACACCAGAGAGGCAGCTCCCTCAGCTGGACCCTACCTACGAACGGTTTTACTTCCCTTTCGAAGGAAGGCGTGATCAGAGACGTTATGCCTCAGAACATCCCGGCGACGCCGACTGGGATTGAACCCAGGCCTGCTGGGGTAAGAGATAATCACGCTTACCACTACACCACACCACACCACACAGAGAAGGAAAGAAGTTTGTCCCCGGTTCATGAGTTGATGGGTCGATAGGTAGGGTCTGATAGGTGTGGGAGCTGCCTCCCTGGCATCGGTAGCATTGGTGCTCAGTACGGAAAACCAGATCGACGGAAAACAAATCAAGGAAAAAAAACTGAAAATCGATAACATTTTGTACACGAAACGAAAATCAATTATTTTATTCATGTGTTTCACTTATACATTTTTGTCAAAACATCAGCCTTATACATTCCATAAGACAAACCACATAGGTCCTATAAGAAAGCATAAAAGGTATATGTGACCGCTTATACATTTCATTTGACACATGATCTTCATTAATTCATCAATCAACGCAGACAACGAAGACGTTATTATTATTGTTGTACCAGTTTTTTTTAATACTCTGTTTAGTTGGAGATGCTTAACATAAAATATCAGACTGGTCATTTTATACAATAAATGAGGAAATGAAAGTATAGAGATGATAGTTCCGTTAGAGTACGGCAGTGTAAAAATTGTATATAGAGAGTAAAAAGCAAAGGTCGATTTTGAGGAAGTTACGAATCGGGTTGATTATCTCCCTTACCAAACTAAGAGATGAACTAGCCTCAGGCTAAAAATCTCTAAAATAAAGAAAAAAAAAAAAAAAAAACCTTACCAAACTTGGGGAGGAATGGTGAGGGGTATCCCCCGGCACTATTGGCAAAAGAGATGATCGTTAATTTGCTCATGTACCTTCGATGTTCTATCGATTGTTTCACACTCAAGTCACCACCTTTTTTCGAAAAATTACAGTATGATTGATGGTAAGCTACCATCTAGAGTTGTACTAGAAGATTCATAAAATTTTGGGTGTTGTAGGGAAACGTAGCAAATTTTTCACCTTTCCCACCCTAGGGTCCCCGTTGTCTGACACACAGAACGCCTGTGCATGGATTTCCAGGATTCCCACCTTCAACGATGTACTCTTGCACAGCAAATTCGCTCCTGCTTTGTTATCCACAACATACACGTCGTGGTATACTCGCTTCGAACGGGTGGTAATTTCCGGTTTGAAAGTCTTGTGGACTGTTAGTTTACCGTTACCGTAGACCATGTAGTTCGGCTGATGACGTTAACGTGAGCGCCGGTGTCGACAAACAATTCCACCAGATCGTGTTTACTTCCGGTAGCGTAAATGTGCTGTACGTCGTCGTCACTATCTTCGCTGCTGATTTCGATGCCGCATTGGACACCGCTCTCGTCTTCGGAATCTTGAACTTGCCACACCTTCTTCTTGCTTCTTTCATTCTTAGGTTTTCGGTTCTCCGGCTTGGTTTTGCACATTTTCCGGAAATCTCCCACTAGCTTACAGCTATCACACACTTTGTTTTTTGAGGTACAACTTTTATCCTTGGCAAAATGTCCAGCATTGCCGCATCGGAAACACTTTTCTTTCTTCGCAGCCTTTTTGATTTGGTTCACACAACTTTGGCCCATAGGAGCAAAATTTCTCTTCGTATCCTCCTTATTACGGTTCCCTGTTTCCAAGATCCGTGCCTCCTGCACGATTTCTTCCACATTCATCAACTTCTTCTTAATAATCACTTCACGCAGCTCATCCGATCGGCTGTTGTCAAACACCTGTTCTGTAACTCGCATTTCGAGTGCATTCCCGTACTCACACAGGCGCCCTTGCTCTCGAATGCGGGCGACGAATTTGTCCACAGATTCATCTTCAGTTTGCTTCATTTTCCGGAACACGTACCGATCGTAAGGAACATTGGTGAAAGGTGCAAAATGAGCATCCAGCAATCTTATCGCCTCCTAGTAAACGTCCGACTCCGCTGGCAGGGGTTCATCGTGTCCAGGTGTAGCGAAGAAAAGGTCCTGTATCTGTGATGCACTGAAATGCAGCAGATACGACTTCGATGGGATAATTCACCTCTAGGAACAACTCCAGAGATCTCTTCCATTTCATCCAGCGTGTTTCAATCGATGCCGTGTTATTGGTGTCAAAAGGTAACAAAGTAGATTTGCTGCTCTCCATCTTCTTTTACGCAACTATGGCGAGACACTGTTTATCTTCACGTTTGTTTTGGCTTCTCTTCACAGCAATCTTTCCTTCGTCGAAAAACCCCGAGTGTCGGAAGCGTTTTCCGTCTTGCTTTCAGCTCGTCTGCCGTTCTTGTCACAACGGCGTCGATTTGATGTTATACCCCAAATATTATTTTTGGTTTATTTCTCACGTAACTCACTATTCCGAATCGTAAACTCGCGTTTATCGAATTTAATCATTGCTCCATTACGTATAGAGCCTTGACTATAAGATTAATGCTTTTATGTTATGACCTTGCTTTAATTTACTGTCTTTTTTACTGATATGTACATATAAGATTAACATTATTGGGGCTACAGTTGATGTATAACAACTATAAATAAATTATGCTGTTAAATTATACGAAATTATGTTCAAGTAACATAGTAGGAGAATGACCTTTGAGGTATTTGTAATCTTATGAAATATCTGGAGATTACATCAGCCAGTAAAACTTGGTGCGTATCTGCGTTGAACAATCAACAGCTCCAGGTCTTCAGTAACCGATGCCTGCGGTACATACATTCGTGCTTGGTGGCTTCGTAACTGGTTCTCGAATGCCGATGTTATCAGAAGTCGAAACTCGAGAACGTAAGTGGTGGTGGGTCGGTCACACACTATGAAGAGGCGAAAAAAAAAATTTGCAAGCAAGTGCTGGATTGAAACCCGGCAGAACTTCACAGCAGAGGCAGGCCAAGGGGCTCATGGCATCTAAGTCTCACGAAGGAATTCTTGCAAGTCGACAGGAAATTGACTTAGGCACATGTTAAGGTAAAATCAAGCAGCGGCACATTATGGAAATCTTTTATGTTAGTACTATAGTACACCACTAGAGGTACTCAGGATACATGAGTGAGTGAGCGAGTCTACCTATATTAATTACTTTTTATGTGGCGCATTTTTTAGCTGTAACATATCTAAGAACGAACTAACATTAATAATTTGTCAATTTTAGGAATGGATATAAACAAACCACCCTACCTTCCGAAACCAAGCATTCCAATAGGAATCATTCCGGCAGGCAGTACCGACACTGTAGCGTATTGCTTGAATGGGACGACGGACATTAAGACCTCCATCATTCACATCATCCTCGGTCAAACGCATGGCCTCGATATATCCAGTGTGTATCGTAACAGTGACGATTGTGGTGTTGGTGGTTCTAGTCCGTTGCATACGACTGCAGGGTTGGATGATGCAGACAATAATACTCCTAGTAGTACAACAAGAAATAGCACTAACGCTAAAAGCCGACCACGATTGCTCAAATTGTATGCCAGTGTTTTATCGTACGGGTTTCTTGGTGATGTAACAATGGATAGCGAAAATTATCGATGGATGGGTCCTAAACGGTATGATTATTCAGGTAAGTGTGATATGATAATTTTAATTTTAAATGGATCATGCGATTGCGAGCAAATTTTTGGAAATCTTTCTTGAATCTATTGGTTTTTAGCATTTAAACAGTTGTGAGTTGAGACTTTTCTGTATCTTCTTTTTTTTGTATTTGTATACCTAATGTATGTAAAACACAATGATTCTCATTGCCCGGAAAAGTCAGAGAGTTTCGAACTAATGTTTTTTTCTCGTATGGGTCGAAAGCATGGTTTAACTCTGTATGCTTGCTTTACTCATTAAATTACGCTACGAGAGGTCCGAAATGTTTTGTCAGAATCAGACCAGAACCCGTGTAACATGACATTGTTATCAATATATAAACTTATGTGTAGTCAAGTCATGGTTTTACCAAATTTATCGTAATTTTATCGGAATAGCTAACACGAAATAAAAATCTTGTAGCATTGTCTTGGAAAGTTTAAAGAATTTCAAGGCATACGCTGAGAATCAAACTGGGAAATTTATCAAGCGTCTTCGAACTGACAATAGTCTGTAATACGGGAATCAGAAAATGACACGATTCTTGTATAGTTCAGGAATCCAACATGAGCCTGCCGTTCCTTAAAATCTGGAACCGATCTGTCTCGCTGCGCGAATTAATCGCACAGTAGTTGAATAGGCGCGATGCTAGTTGGATAAACGTTTTTAGGCTGTGCTACGCTACTGCGGTGTATTTGGTCTACCGGTCACCAACGAAAAGAAAGTATTCTACTTTGAAACTCTTAGAAAAATTGATTTTTGTTTCAGGGCCTAATGTATTTTGTTATTGATTCAAAAATATTGTATCACTATTTCAACAAAACATATTTTTGAATCAACAAAATAGTTTTTAGAATCAACAAGCAGATTATTGACTCTACAACCGGTTTGTTGATTCAAAAATATTTTTCGTTGAATTAACCGAATAACATATTTGAAACAATATCACAAATATATTAGGCCCTGAGTCAAAAATATATCCATTTGAATTTAAAAACCATTTCTCTGCGTGAAGGATTGTCGGTTAGTCCCGAGGAAGCGTCCAATTTCAAGAAACCAGGACAGGCTCAGTCGAACGGTTATTACGTCTACGTTCCACGAACAAAGAAGGTGATAAATCAGCAGATGTGCTTTCTGCTGTTAATTTTCATATCATTCGATTGAAGATGAACCAATGCAGCCAATTGAGTCAATTGAGTCACTCACTATCATTTGATATACGACAGTGGAGTATGGAAGAAACCCAGCAAAATGGTCCCAACCAGACAAGTCTACCCGATGTCGGATCAATGTTAGGCAAATTTTAGGTCGATATCGACCCAATGTGGTGTTGTTGTCGAGTCAATTTTGGGTTTATGTCGGGTCAACATTGGGTTGGGGTTTGAAGTCAGGTTGGTGTCGGGTTGGCTTAGCTTTTTTGCCGGAATGTCGACCAGGGGCCACATTGCGCATCTCGAAACGAAAAACTTTTTCATACAATCATTCGTACAAAAAGTGTTTCGTTTCGAGATGCGCAATGTGGCCCCAGAGCTCCGTTTATGTATTTATAGGTTACACTCAATTGAATGATATCAAGCGTTTCTCAAATGAGAATGATCCATGCCTTCGTCAAATGACTAAGCAACTGATATCACCCATCCGAAGGAGGTCCCGTTTGCTAGCGGATAGCTGCTTTTCTCATTTTCATCAAAAATGTTCAATTGATTTTGATAATTTACAGCACTGGTCAGGAGACAAAACGGTTCGAGACGAATCTAAGACAGTGGATGCAGTTTCAGAACAACGATTTAGTCGAAATCGATAATGATGGTTATGGGTTGGTTGAATCATTAGATTCTGATCCTAACGGTTGCATTGGCGAAACGGACTACGACAGCACAAATGACAATATCATTTCCGTGTCTTCCACTGCGCTCCATCCGCAACAAGAGGGTCTGTGAAATGTGATCAGGCGCAGCGAAAGGGAGTGCCATCTTCCAGGCAGGTATATGGAGTATGATATGACTTGTAGTATTTTTCCCAAATGCGTTGCGGATGCAGTGGTGGTATTTCTCCAAGGGGACCTGACAGAGGAGGAGACTTTCGTGGATCAGCCCGAAAGTTTAGTGGATAGAAAGGCTTCACAAAAGGTATGCCGATTACGTAAGGTGCTATACGGCCTGAAGCAGGCCAGCCGTGTGTGGAATGTGAAATTGATGCAGGTGGTGGGTCGATATCCTTAAAAGGCAGCTGATGACGAAATTTCACATGGAGGATCTTGGTGAAGCAGAAAAGATGCGGAGCATGCGGATGACCCGAGCTCGAGCCCGAGCTGAGCGTGTAGCTAGACCAATAACGATACATTTCGTGAGTTGGTAGGTGACCTATAATTCATGGCACAATGCACCCGGTCTGATATTGTTTATACTGTCAATATCGTGAGCAATTTCAGTAGTAATCCTGAAGAAGCACGCTGAACGACGGCGAAGAGGTTCTTGCGTTTCTTCAAAGGAATAAAGCTGATGAAACTGGTTTACATGAAGGAAGAAGAAGCGGTACTCGAAGGGTTTCATCGATGCAGCTAAGGGTAACAATAACGAATCAAGTCAATCGGTCACTGGCTATGTTTTCCAGTATGTTGGTGGTCGGTGTCGTAGAGTTGTCGTAATCAACAAACCGGTGCCCTCTCGGAGTCAAGATACACGTCCAAATACGTCGCGACCTAAGAGGAAGAGGTGACAATTGGCTTCTTCCTCTTTTATTTCTATCTCTATCTCTATCTTTATCTATCTCTATCTCTATCTCTATCTTACGCACATGAAATCGGTCAATCTTCTCTTAGGTCGCGACAACCAATGTACAATATGTTTGACTACTCACCTTGCAGCAATCATATCGACTTGCGGCATCATTGGAATCAAAGCTGCAGTTACGTTCTTACGAAACCAATCCTTGGTGATAAATTTGCGATAGCATTTAGGTTTGGAAACTACCCAAATTCCTGGTTATGATGGGAATGTTGTCATAGTTAGCCATAAATTTGTTCTTCAATAAAGCTATCATTCGTATATTGTTTTTGCTACATCCCATACATGTTTAATTTATATTAAATACTTATGAGGTTTGCTCATTGTAAGCGAACTATATGCGTAAAAGAAAAACGCTTTATGAAACTAATATTCGTTTTATCTTACAGGAGTCAAAAAATTTCTTCGCAATCGCGGTTATTCCGGTGACATTACTATCCAACTGGAAAAAGAAGTTCATGATAACGTGCGGGTTGAGCGGAACAACCCACACGATGGCGTTCGATGTTTAGAAAACTGCCAACGCTGCCAGCTTGCTTCAACTAAGAGTAATAATCCCATCGACTGTGATACGGAAGAAGTGACCGTCAGAGGAAAGTTCCTTATGGTCAATGGTGCTAATGTTTCCTGTGCATGTTCCCGCAGTCCGCAGGGTTTCAATCCGTACAGCCACCTGGGCGATGGCTATGTGGACCTGATTTTGGTGCGACATACCTCGTTTTTCAACAACATTCGGTTGTTATTAGCGATGTCATCAAAGACGAAAAAAATTGTAAGTATTGCATTTTGCAATTCTAGCTGGACTCCTCAAAAGTACTCTTTTACGTCTTGCTGTCGTCTGTGCACTTTTTCGTTATGAGTCAAGGATCACACTTAGAAACTAGAGTCGGTGTATATAATGAGTCACGCCAAGAGTGAAGCCAAGTCTACCTATTGAGCTGTCAAACCGGCTACCTATCGTGCAGAGTAAACAAACATTACGATGCTATGAAAGGTCCACGAAAGGTATTGCAATAAAATATAAAATATAATCGAAGAAATGATCATAAACTCGCAGTGAGCAATAAATTGTCATGGGATACGTTTGGTAATGATAACTTATGAGAATTTCTACTATTTTTGGTTGAGATAATTTGACTAAATCACTGATATAATGATTTACTACAGCCGCTATTTTTTTTCTCGCTAGAAGTCATTTGAAGTTGATGTAGAAGTCCTCTGTTGCCAAGTGAAAAGAAAGGGAATCTTTCGAAAACCGTGATGCGAGTTCAACTGTTTTTCTCTTGGCGTGACTCATTATACACCGACTCTATTAGAAACTATTATCAACATCGATCATTTTTTACCTAACTTTCCACAGCTGAACATTTGGTAAAACTTTGACCCTCATTTCAAAAGCTGTTTAACTAAATTTTAATTTCAAACCACTGGCAGCCTTGTTTAAATAATCGTGTCTTGTCATTGCTGCATTAAGCCTGTTGATGTTGACAATAAAAAAAATCAAGTAGATGAACCATCTTGCCCGTAACCTATCTTGACCCACCTTACCCTATGTATTATTAAATATTCACCAGGTATCGTATGAAAGGCTGAAAACACTAATGGTGGTAAGCTTCAACCGGTATTATCATCGGATTAAATCCCGATCAAGTATGTCCGGCTGCTTTGTTGTCGACATCAAGTATAACCAACACGACTTTAAGCAAACGTTTAGCAGATCATGCAACAGGGACGGGATTAAAAGTTAATCCGAGTTGGAGCTTATCGCCATAAAATTTGAATAAAAAACTACAAGGGACAGCCCTATGGGATTGTAAATACGCAATAGTGACGTAGGAGTACTTGGTCTTATATAATAAATGTTATTTGTTAACTGCAGCAGGAGCTTGTGTTTTGTGTAGGAATAGGAATTTGAGCAGGTTTCTCTCTGTTTATACTCTTTAGTACGCACAGAAAAATTTATCGTCGGATCAAAAATATTTGAGGTAAATTTAAACGTAAACTCAGTTTGTTCTGGCCACAAACATAAACAAGGTTGATTTCAAATGTATATCATGTTAAAATTCATTGATATCAATGTTTAAAACAAAAATAACGTTACGTTTATTTTAAAAATATTCGTGTTGAAAATAAATATGAATATTTTTGAGATCCAAAATAAATTTGTTTATTTTAAACATGCTTTCCATGTTTAAAATAAGCAAACATATTTTAAAATTATTTAAGCATTTGAATGCGGGATAAAACAAAATAAATGGATAGCAAATAAATGGCAAATCTGTAGACAGGGCATCTAAATTCCTGCTATTTTTCGGTGTGGTTAAGGGTGGTCTGTGGGTGGTCCAAGATCCGGTGCCCCGTCGGGGTGGGTGTCCGGGGGTTTCAGTTCAGTAGAATCGCTGAAACTTTGTGATATTAGCGTCGTTTAGTCGTTTCTGACGCTCGTCCTCATACCGACCTCTTTCTACGCTTGGTGTTGGGGGAGGATCCGGAATGGATTCAGAAGCCATTTCGGATTTTCGTTTTTTTTTTCTCTTTCGACGTCGGGTAGGGTTGAGGATGACATGGGGATAACCATCAAAAACGACGAGTGACGTTGATATTGTTTCGCCGGTTTTGTCAAGCTTGAAACACTTGCCTACGTGGGTTTCCGGACCTTTGGTTCCGCAGCTTGTGGGCCGTTTTCAGTTAAGTTTGCCAAATGTAAACAAAGAAAAAAGGACACGCTAAAAGGTGTCTTACCCTAATTCTATATTGCTGAAATAAACATCCTTTGAATTTAATTCTAACATAAATATTTTAGTTTCAAACATGTTTTCTATTTACTTTGAATAATTCATATGTTTAGAGTATAAACATTTATATTTTTGATTTAAATGAACAAAAATGTTATCCGTGTATAACTATGATTTCCCTAACAAGAACCTTTTTATATGAATTTTAGTGTACAGAAATTTAACTCTTCTGGAAAATCTTGGTGGCCCTGAATAGGGCCGATGGTGGTACAGGCTTAAAGCCTTTGGAAGATGATGATGACGTGTAGGCAGTTGGATCAGCAAATCAGATCGGATAATTCCATATTCTCGCAAGGCATTCGCAAGAGTTTCGGCCCGTCTGCTGCTGGACAGGCGTTGAACTGATGTCTGCGACGGGTTAGAAGGCCGCAGAATATCGGTGTCCACCAAACTAAAGCTCCTTCCCTTTTTAGTTTTTCTCGTTAAACTCCTTCCCTCAACAAGTTGGTAAATCTTAGCCTTTTGCAGAGAGATGTTTAACATTTTTTTCGGCGAATTTATGATCCTGTTTCACGTCATGGTTCTTCTCTGTGCCTGTTCAGATAAATTAGTACTTTTATTTATTTTCTCTACTGCGCTAAATAAAACGAGTAGAAATAAGAAGGGATGTCGGTTACGCGCTCGAATAATTGAAAATTCGATAAATATTTAATCGAATAGCTGGAAAAATGTTTACGATTAATTTAGAAATCCCTAGAAAACAGTGTAATCTCATGATTTTTGGTGGTTCTTCAAAAATATCGAACAGCAGAATTGCAACCAATTTAGAAGCAGAGGGGTGAAAGTCAATTCTCTTCATCGATTTCCTTTTTTGATGGCCATGGCTTCACTAACCTATTTCGCTCTATTTCTGCTATGCTCAAACGTATCAATGAATGTGTTTGCCGTCGAGCTATTAACGAAACAGAAAGTCGATGAATCGATCAAAATCACTTGCACCCCTGCTTCCAAGTTTGGTTACAAGATTACAACTCTGGAGAGCATTTTGTGTGGTCGTTGGGGCGTGTGATTCTGCATATGGCGATGAGTGTACAAAATGTTGCGCAATCGCATCCTCTCTATTCGCACACGCCCAAAGATTGGAGGCGAATGCCACTTCGACTTGTTTCGTCTACTAACGACTCTCTGATGAGCAATGCTACATCGACATGTTCCGTCTAGAAACAATTCTCTGATGACTGTGTTGGGGAAGCAGCATATGCATGTATGTAATTGGTGAAATTGTTAGTTATTTCAACGCTTTTGGACAATGCTTAGCCTTTGCCACTTTTTCAATAATTTCTTATTGAAAATCAACAGTCAGAGGCAAAGGATGGGTAGAAATATTTCTGATCGATTAGTAATAAAATTATTGAAATTGGTCCAGGGGCAGCTGAGTTATTAACGTTCAAAATCTTTCATAATTTCGTTACATGTTCCATTTTCGGTTTTTACAAAATGTACCCCCATATAGAAATCACAGACGTAGTCCTACGTCAAAAATTAAATGAAACGTCTCAGTGGTAACGACTCTCCCATATGGATTCCATTACCAACGCGATCGGTTTCCTCGTTTTCTACATATGCCTCGCGAGTTTCGCACAAGACTGGTTTAGTGCAAATCGCTAATCACGAATATATACATGATAAGAAATCAAAATCATCTGAAATATATTTTTGTCTTCCTCTTTATCATTGCTGACGGTCGTCGATCCCGCTGGATAGAGCGATTTACCTTTTGTGGAGATTTACCGGACAAAGAAATTTAGCTTCAATGGACGCGTCGTGACTACGTTTCAAGGCCATGGTCACGAAAATGGGGCAATCGATAACGAACTGGATCAAACTGTAACAACGACGGCAAGTACAACTTCTACGAACGACTCAAGGGACCTGGCGACTGCTCCCAGAAGTGGTGGAGGCTCGAAGGAACAAAATAAGCAGCTTTCCAAGTGGAATTGCGACGGAGAGATCCTTTTGGATACTAATATAACAGTAGAGTAAGTTATGCTGTAAAAAGTTTAAAATTTTCAACTTATACATTGACGATACTAGCTAGTTGTATGTTAATTAAACTTAATAAAATAAACCATAATATTCCTTCGGATTTCTTTTCAGATGCAATTGTCAGCTGATTAGCGTGTTTCGCCGAGGCATTCAATGCAGTGATAATAGTTGTAAGGAAAACGTTCCGGGCGTTGTAAACTGCTGCGGGCTATGTAAATAATAAGTTACGTAGAAGATTGTGCTCTACTATTTCTATGATTTTTTTTTATATCTTAAGCTTTTAGTTATGAGACGACTCAGCGGTGGGCACACTTCCTGTTAACGGTGCATCACGAAGCTACCTATCCCTCTGTCAAAACATTGAAGCATTGAAGACTTATACAAATCTGAAAATTTGTATAGTTGAGCAATGGGTAATCGGGTATTGAGCAGCAGCCAGCTTCAAATTTGAATTTCTTGTGGAATAATCAAAAGTGAAAGTTAATGACTACAAAAAATCTAAAAACGATGCAAATCATCACTGCTAAACAACCTATCATCAATTATAGATAGAGCTGGAATTAGGGCGTAACAGCTTTTGTAAACAATGACTTCGCTCGATGATTTCTAGGAATTTGTGCCCGCGCAAACCAACATATCCGGGTAGGGGAAGACTTCCCCTACCTGACGGTGATATTGATTTGCTTAGGCGAGCCTTGAGTTTCTAGAAATCATCGAGAGAAGTCATTGTTTACAAAAGCTGTTATGCCCTAATTCCAGCTCTATCTAGAATTGTTGTATGAGCCTTAACGAGAAGTGTGCTCGCATCACTGGAAACGAACCCTGCCTGTGATTGGTATTAGACAAAAGAAAATTGTTAACACTAATAATATGTTTGGAAATTTGTATTTACCATTGCGTTTATACGCCTTAACAGAAGTAAAAACATAAAACGATACATTTAATGTACTCCTAATGTATCAACTGATTTCCAAAGTGCTGCAGGTGATCTAGTATTACAAGAGTTGATGCATATAGGGTAAGGTGGGGGCAAGATGGGTCGTTTATTTATGTTTTTGATTGTCAATATCAACGAGCCCCAATGTTGGTTTGAAAAAGCAAATCACCATTGGCATTGCATTGAACCTGATACAATAATAAATGTACTAGCTGACCCATCTTGTCTCGTGAACCCACCTTGTCCCTCCTTGCCCTACATAGTAGCTATAATTGATGAAATTCCAATTTAGTTAGTTCATATGGCATTCCAACATATAAAACAAGAAATTAGAGACTTGTAGCAGATTGCAAACATGCTAGGTACTGTAATTCGGGGGCAAATTGATTTGACCAAATTAAATGTCAGTTAATAAAAAATAAGTTAAATATTACAAAAGAAAGCTTCCAATATAATGAAATTAGAGGATTTTCATCAAATTTTCAACCGATTTTCAAATTAATTGATCATGAAGAAAGATAGAGTCATCGTAGCTACTGATTTGGTTAATATGCTTTCTTGTAGAAATGTATTTCGATATTTACGTTAAACAGTGATCAATTTACCCCCGGTTTACGGTACACAAGAAGATGAGTTTAACATTATAAGCAGAATAGCATTTTTGCTTAATTGTGATAACGATTTTTGTTAACTAACGAGCATTAATAGCAAAATATAGGGATTGAGGTTTCCAATATACTGGGCTCTGGGAAGGCAACTGATTTTTAGGCTTTTTTTATGATTGTACTTGTTAAAGTACTTTAGTTTGTATTTTTAGGTGAACGGCATGTTGTAAACTGTGCACTAACTGTTGACTTCAACCATTATAATGAAAAAAATAAATTTTTAACTTACTGAGAGATTTACGTTTTGCTATTATGTATTTATATCACATGTTTCCTTGAATTTATATTTATTTTGAAATCGGTCTCACTCGGGTTTTCATGGAAAAAATACAGATTTTGGTTAGGTTCGGGTTTCATCTATAAAAAATCACTTGGGTTCGGATTTAACAAAACAACCGGGCTCGAGTAGGTTCAGGTTTGTTAAACAAGAAACCCAACCATCTCTAATGCCGGATTCGGATTTGATTTCCAAATGAAAATCGAGGTTTTTCGGAAGAAAAAGGCGTCAGTGAGTGGTAGAGTGGAAGTCGAAGTGGAAACGTGCGGATTTGTTAGCGCTAGTGTACTAGCCAACTAGCATGAATTTCAGTTGCTCCTGAAATCTCATGCTGGTAGACGCTGATACCCTGTTTACATTATGCTACACGCTAACCCCGCAGTACCCATTAATGAGTAAAGAAGTACCCGTTTCAAAGAAAAGTACCTTAACTCATGATATGAGTAAAACCAACTTTACTCATTAATGAGTATTTGACGAGTACTTCATAAAATGTTTTTTTTTTTTCATCAGCGTGTTTTTCAGTAATGGGGAAAAGTACCCATTTTTTAGAAAAAAAAAACAAGCCTTTATAGGGCTCATAGAGTTCTCTACCACCGTTAGTATTACATACCAACAATCAATACGAAACTAACGATTTTAAATTGGCTCACTACTTGACTAGCCTATTGGTCCCAAGCAAACACGCAGAGAAAATTGCCCTTATTGAACAAAAAAAAAATTATTGAAATATTTTGCAATGTCAAATATAACTTTTTTTGAATTCAATATTTATATTTTAACGGCGCCGGTGGTGTAGTGGTAAGCGTGATTACCTCTCACCCCAGTAGGCCTGGGTTCAATCCCAGTCGGCGCCGCCGGGATGTTCTGAGGCATAACATCTCAGATCACGCCTTCCTTCGGATGGGAAGTAAAGCCGTTGGTCCCCGGTTCATGAGTTGATGGGTCGATAGGTAGGGTCCAGGTGTGGGAGCTGCCTTCCTGGCACGTCGGTAGCATTGGTGCTCAGCACGGAAAACAAGATCGACGGAAAAAACAAACCAAAGGAAAAAAAAATATTTATATTTTGTAGCTTCAAAAATGTTTTTTGTTGTTTGCAAACAAATATATTGTAGATTGTCTTCAAATATTATTTTACCTACTTTTTAAAACACTTTTCCAAAACATACACAAGCTCATTTTGTCAATGTATGTGTGTGTTTTCCATGCTCGGCTTTCCAGTCGCCATTTCTAGGCTTTATTTAAAACGCAAAATGGACTCGCCGGAAAAAGTTCTTTTTGAACAAGTTGTAAATTGCTTTCTTGGTAAGGAATTCCGTATTTGCATTTTAATACGTGTTTCAACGATTTTTTTTCCCAATTCCAGCAAATCAATACACCGTGGAAACGTTGCCCGTTTCGAAACGCAAACTTTTATTTTGCATACCGTTAATGAAAGGTCATAATTCAGTTTTTGTTATTTTTGTATAATTGATAAACCTATTGAATCACTATTTGTGCCGTTTGTTAATAAATAAAAAATGATACCATAAACAATTATTAAATTTATTTAAAATTATTTCATGAATAGAAAAACTGCTAAAATTAAAAATTAAAATATTTAAGCCAAACCAATTTTTTTTAAATTATAAAAAACAAATTGTTATTCGCAGCATTTTTTTTTAAATCAAAAAAAGCTATTTTTGGTAGCAACTTAATTTTTTTTTGATCAAAACAAGATTTTGTCTGTTTGAAAATAAATATTGTAAATTCAACAAAATATACAGATTTTGACAGATTTTAAAAACAAAAATATTTTATGTCCGAACAATAAAGATTTATTGTTGAATTCAATAAAAAAAGTTATTAGCCGGGGAATGATAATTTTTGTTGTTGTTTTTAATACATAATATCATTGAAATAAAAAAAACTTTTTTTCTGCGTGAACGATTAACGCATCCCATTCTAGTCGAAATTCTAGTACTACGCAATGTTTGTTTTGATTCGCTATGAAAGTTTGACAGATAAAATGAGGGGTTAGTGGATTTTCCTATGTTTCGAGGGGTGAATCAACTAGCTTGGGACCGAAGATAGTACCAGAGCTGAGCCAAAAAGTTGAGCACGTTTCTTCGGGACCTTCTGGTCTTAGAGTTACCTCTATGGTATCACTACTACTTAAAAAGGTAGCGCGCGGTCTCACGCACACTTTTGTGCATCTGGAGAACTCTATAAGACTGAACACACCAACCAGCGAAAAAGGAGTCAACGTCAAACAAGGAACGGAAATTATCCACCTCGGAAAACAAGAAAAAACCAAAAAAAAAAAAAACAGGAAAAGCGGAATCATGTCCGAATTAATCAAGAACGATCTACGGAAGGAAATTGCCGGTGAAGCACGGAATGAAATACGAAGCGGTAGAGAAAAAGTACAAAAGATTCAAAAAGAAGCAATCAACGGCGACAAGCATCAATTAGGGCATCATTATAGGTAAATATACATCACAGACAAACAGATATAAAACACTACCGCCATCTGTTGAGTATACTGTGGTGGGTAGTACGCTGAACAGATGGCGGTAGTGTGTAAACGTCAAACGCAAGGGAATTGACTATGCACGCCACAGGTGGCGGTACTACCAACTACGATACTTTTGAATTGACCGTTAAATGGTTGTTCGATGAACAACTTGCAAGAGTTATGTCTGTTTGTCTGTGCTATAACGTTACGAACGGGCTACGAATATAGCATATGCAACAATTGGCGAGTCATCATGTTACTGTGGGGATTTTTTTTAAATTACCGAACAGGTTGGGGTCGAAGGGTCTTTGATTTCTATGAAACTTCACCCATAGACAGAGTTCGTGGATATACAGTAATGACCCGATTTTATCAGCCCCTCTGCGCATCAGATTTTAATTTTTCAATGATTTCACATAACCCTAATTGCAAATCTTTATCATGCATCTTCAAGATGGATGTTTAAGCACAGAAAAACAGACATAACACTCACAAGTTGTTAATCGAACAAGCATTTAACGGTCAATTTAAAAGTATCGTAGTTGGTAGTAATATCGATTCTGTGACACTACCCCGAACCGAGGGGGGCGACACATCTAAATCTCAATTTTAGATGCTCAATAAATCTCACACTAGCGAATAAATCTTCGAAAAATCTTCTTTCATTTCTCGCATCTACTTGCATCGCGTATCATCTTTTTGCAGGAAATCTTCAAAATCGTGATAAATCTTCTTTCTATCTACTCAGCGTACGCGCAGCTAGCCACAGCAAAACACAATATTTCCTGCAGATAGAGTCGTCCCTCTCGCCCCGAACGCCTTTACCCTGAACGGTACACTACCCCGAACGCCGTTACCCCGAATAGTACACTACCCCGAATGACCATTAATGGTCATTTGGATTCTAAAACATTCCCCAGAAAACCATTCCCTAGAATCCCATTCCCCAGAATGCATCATTCCCCAGAAAAGTATGCCATGTATTGACTAAGGGAATATTCCCTTCTTTATCATACATCCAAAGAATTACTTATTTTCTCCTTTATATATTTAAAGAAAGATATATTCACTTCTTTATCGTTTATCCATAGAATTACTGATGTTCTCTTTTATATATTCAATATTCCCTTCTTTATCGTATATCCAGATAATTAATTATTTTCTTTTGTTATGTTTTCAAAGAAAGGAATATTCCCTTCTTTATTATATATTTATCGAATTAATGATGTTCTCTTTTATATATATTCAAAGAAGGGAATATATCGTATATAAAAAAATTTATTTCCTTTTCTTATATTTTCAAAGAAGGGAAAACCCCTTGATTCATTAAGGTCTCCTCAAACCCCTTGACCCATTAAGAAGTTTTTCTCTTCTTTTTATATACGCGAAAGAAGATTCCTGGAGTGACTATAATAAACAAAAATAGTCAATAATACATGGCATACTTTTCTGGAGAATGGTACATTCTGGGGAATGGAATTCGGGGGGATGGTTTTCTGGGGAATGTTATAGAATTTTCATTTGGTATAAAATACATTTGGTTATACTAAATCTCTTCCAGATTCAAAAATAACATAAATAATACTACACACATTCACTACAACATTTGATAAATAGCTAAACTGACGCTCAAGCCTTACTGACATTCCTGCCCAACTGGCATACTTTCAATAGAGATTTCACCTGGGAAAAAGCTCGCGAATCATAGTGAACTTTTGCATCACTGATTTACATGAATCAATTTTAAATAGTTATTGTTATCATTTGTATTCAGTTTAAACTACAAAAGAAAATTTTCTTCTAAAAAATTTACCCATCTTTTGATCGCATGCTGTTCTTCCGTTTGTCTTAATTTCGGGGTAGTAGGGTATTCGGGGTAGTAGGACATTCGGGGTAACGGCGTTCGGGGTTATGGCGTTCGGGGTAGTGTCACAGAATCAGTACCACCCTCTGTGGCGCGCATAGTCAATTCCCTTGTGTTTTACGTTTACACACTACCGCCATCTGTTCCGCGTACTACCCACCACAATGTACTCAACAGATGGCGGTAATGTTTTAGCGACGATGTTTTACAGTGAGAAATATTCAATGTGTTATGTCTGTTTGTCTGTGGTAATAGTTTTATAACCCAAGACATGTGTATGTTTCTTCGCTGCAGTTAAAGCACTGAAGGAGGTTCTTTTAGTCAATTGATCCAGAGACAACTTATTATTTTTTTATTATTTATTGTTATAGTAAAATATCACTTAAAATTTACAAATAATTAGTGTAGTGTTTTAATTACCTGCGTCTACATGTATCATACTCATACCGATCAATATTACACGTATTTTTTCACCGATAAGTTTATAAAAAGTGAATGCTGTCGATTTTATCTACTTTTCTTGTGTTGCTACAACGGAATAATTTGAAAACATTACTGACAACTTGTTTAATCTAAATGGAAATTAAGATTTCTGATATATTCTTTTTAATTACTCTCTCGCTCCGCAATTGAACATAAAATAATTGTGTTCCTTATTCTTTTGTAGAAAACAAAAAATGCAAACAACCGTACAAAATATAGATGGATAGGTAAGTTGTTTACGGGAATAAAAACCGGCTTACGCGTGCTGTAAATGTTTGCAGATGATTAACGCCCCCTCTCGACACTAGCACATCATTTCTTGGCTAGTTCATTGGATAACCAGTCTAGGCCTTCGTATAATCCATGACCCTGAGTGGCGCAGGTCGCCTGAATGTACCACTGGAATGGGGAAAGAATACAAACAAAATTAAGTAAAAATTCACCAATTGAAATACAGCCGTAGCCACCTAAATGTACGCTAATGTTATGTTCAAACATGAAAGTATCTTCAATAAATAAATAAAAATTGAATCAGCCCATACGCGCTGCGGTCTGGTAGTGCGGTCGCTGTGGTTTTGTCGTACGGCATATGATGGAGCCGTACTGGTTGCGCAGCAGGATTGAAGTATTTAGTGGAGGCATTAGAAATCACTAGATTAATCCAACTTTCGAGGTTCTGCCATAATCTTTAGAATTAATGACTGATCAGCACTCATAGGTAAGGGAATTTGAAAGAAAACGAGTGAAGGACACAAGTATCCGGCGATCTGATCACTAATCCAGCCAACGTAATGTGGGAAGTAATACTTGTATGGCCAATTCAGTGCAGGTTGACATATTTCCAATATTCTAACCAAAATTTGTATTATTGGGATTCAATTCTTAGTAACAGTTTTAAGGCAGGAGAGATGCATTTAGGACGCGGAGGGACCGCTTAGGGGAAGCATAATATTTTTATGGCTTCTTATTTTGGAATGGTTCAAATTGGGCTAGGAGTGATGGGCCGTTGGCCTTAGCCAAGAAGGGTGGGCAGGGGAGTGACACGTCCCCCCTAACTCAGCCGCAAAATATATTTTTTAGATTTCATGTAGGGGAAATAGCTCTAATGTTGGCCATGGATCTAAGATTGGGCCCATCGCTAAATATCTGCTATTTATCAGTTGTATCTAGATGAACGCGTCATTGGGACGGTACTAATGGATATTTTTGGTCGCTATTGAAAATTTAGTCCATTGCTGAATTTATGTATGGGCCCAAATTAGGGGTATTAAGGCCGACATTACATCCATTTCCCCTATCTAGAAAAAAGTTTAAATTTTTAGTTCAAGTAGCTTCTGACAACTTTTTTTTAATGTTTATCTTCCACATTCGTTTGAGTTAGATCCATTATTTCAGAAAACTCAAAAAAAAAACTCAAAATATGTAAAAAAAAAAAATTTTTTTTTTGATAATTAGAATACGAAAATCTTCATGATTCTTGTTTTTCCTAGAAGGACTGAGAATTATTATTCAGATTTTCAAATATTTTGTTCTTTGAATCCAATTTGTATGTTTGAATTTTTTTTCTCTTCCTTGAAACTCCAATGACTCTGGCACTTCAAAGATTGACAATGTTGACTAGAATTCTAAAGACATTTTTAGCTCGAGAGATAATTTCAATGGGTTCTTAATAAATCTTATCCCCCGTTCACATAACAGCGTATATCACGTGATATACGCCATCTTGCAATGAGCACTAATACATCTAGTATTCACTGGAAATCTTATGTATGAGTGCTCATTGCAAGATATCCTATATTACATGATATAAGCCATAGTATGTACGGGGTATTAGGGAATTTTTACGGAGAACCCTTGCAACATTCTATGAAGAATTTTAACAAAATTCTGAGGAAATTGTTCTGTGGAAGGTTTCAAGAAAATTTTGTACTAACAAACAGGTCGGAGTTTTTTTTTCCTTCGATTTGTTTTCCGTCGATCTTGTTTTCCGTGCTGAGCACGCCAGGGAGGCAGCTCCCACACCTGGACCCTACCTATCGACCCATCAACTCATGAACCGGGGACCAACGGCTTACTTTCCTTCTGAAGGTGAATTTGATAAGGTTTCTAAAAAATGCTAATGGCTAAATCTGAAGAAATTACCAAAGAAATAGTAATGAATATAACACAAGCATTTTATACATAGAATAAACTGAAGGGCGAGGTTGTATGAGAATACTGTAGAGTAAATTTCAAAACAAAAATCAGTAGATGATGCAAGTTTGAAGGGAATTCCAATTAGAATCCAAATTGTTTCTGGTGTGTCAGAAATTTTACTAGTGAACAAAATAAAATTGTCGACCTAAACTTTATTCCAGGATGATCTAAAAATAATCATATGTGCCAATTTTTAGACCATCCTAACCCACACTTTAAGAAAAATTTAAAATAAAATGTTTGTAACAAATGTTCGAGTTAATTTTAACGATGATTATCGAATAACTGTTATCGACGAGGTTATCGAATAAAATGGTAGATCTCTACCAAGACGTTTTCAAACATATTTTGGTAAGCTGTTAAAGTTAAAGAGATAAGATGAGATGAGGAATTGGGGATGTCTTTGATAAAAATAAGAAATCTTTAAGCATTGAACGTTCAACAAATTGTAGAATGTTAAAATCCTTTTCATGCAAAAAAAAAAAAAAAAACGCGCGATGTAGAGATGTTATACCTACGTCTTTTGAAAATTTTAATATTTTTTTTTTTTTTAATAATTTTGCTTTGCTCAGTTGTCGGAGTCACACAATATTGTAAAATTTTCTAAATGCTAATCTCCACAGAACTACAAATATGTTCAATTTCACGATTACAAAATTCCAAATTTTTGGAAGCACCTGCTGGAGACACTAAGTAAAATTGTTCAATCTTGAGATTTTAAGTTTCACATTTCTCAAAATTCTAACAATCCCCACCCAAACAACAAATTTATGAGATAACTTGAAACTTGTTTCTAAGAAAATTCTTGGGAAAATTAATAAAAATATTCTGTGAGGGGTTTCTAGGGAAATTAAAAAGATCAAGGATTGGAAAATCAGAGGATTGTAAGACTTTAAACTAACTTAATTTTAATACGACTAGAAAAAACTCGAAACTTGAAGACAATCCCTAAAGTTTTGAAAGGTTCTGGCACCCTGGATAAATTATTTAAAATCATGTTGTATTGTTATACAAATTCATAAAATACCGATGACATATGCTGAAGTATGATTGAAAATTTAGTTTCGGTTAAACGATGATCGACCTAGTAATCCATACGGTATAATAGCGTTCGGTATATTTAATGGTGTTCAGCTAATCGGCGTCATAAAACATTTTTTTGACAATACATGTCATTCCAGATTGCTTCTAATCCAGAGTTGATCAGTTAAACGTTAAGATCAAGTACAGCTAACCACAGACAGAGATAAGTAAACCTTACATACTTCGAGATAAATTATGAGGATCTCGGAAAGTTCATCATGAAAGCTCAAAGCTTTAAATTGCTTCAAATGGCATCCCGACTTGCCCTGAAACTCGCACTCAATGAGCTTTTAAGTCTTCCGTAATGACTTCGATACTCTGTGAATCCACTCTTATAATCTCAGCACACCCTATAGCCATGCTAAGAAAGTCGCTAGACCCTCACTTTGAAGTCGTTCAGACAATCACCCATATTCTTGTTTTCGTTCGAACCGTTTTTTCCATACAAAAAAAAAAGTTTTTTTTGTGTGGAAAATACGGTTTGAACGAAAACAAGAATAAAGGTGAATACCTAAAGTTCTCTAGTCGTAATACATAATATATATATATGTAATATAAATATGTATTCATTCAATATTTGAACGTTTCCACGTGGACAATAATTATACCTGCCCCTCCCCTAGGACATGTGTGGACATTTTTACACTCCTCTCCCTCTTAAGTTGTCCACGTGGTATTGGACGGTCCCAACGCGAAATTAACAAGTTTTATGTATCAAACACATATAACTTACAAAATATCTTCATAATATCTTATAATTTCATAATTAAAAATATATATATATGTATGCGAAATGAGCATTTGCAACCATGAATATATGAGTGAAACCTGACAACTTACGTGTCTGTTCCTGAGCTGATTAAGATGCAACTTGTCGGTCAACTCCGCCGCAGTCATAGCATTCGGTAAATCCTGCTTGTTGGCGAACACTAGCAGAACTGCGTCTCGTAGTTCATCTTCCTGGAGCATACTTTGTAGTTCTTTTTCAGCTTCCACAATTCGCTCGCGATCGTTTGAATCCACAACGAAAATCAGTCCTTGCGTATTTTGAAAGTAGTGGCGCCACAGTGGACGAATCTTATCCTGGCCGCCCACATCCCAAACGGTGAAGCAAATATTCTTGTACTCGACCGTCTCTACGTTGAAGCCGATGGTCGGAATGGTCGTCACAATTTCTCCCAGTTTCAACTTGTACAAAATAGTGGTTTTACCGGCGGCATCCAAACCGACTGAAAAAGAGAACAGATGACATTGTGAAGATTATCACTGCATACCCGAAAATCTGTCTGGAACATATTGATAAGCGATGGTTTGCCTCCTACAGGCGATTTTATTTAATTAACGATGAATCGAGAATAAAAGGAAAAAGATGGCATGTGACGTCATCATGGTAGATATTAGAATTGGGAAATTCGCGTTCATAATGGTATTTGTTCCGCTAAAAGTAAAGTTTTTCTGAAAGTTGAGATAACAGGAAACTTACCCATCAATATTCTCATTTGCTTTTTTCCGAAAAGCCTGGTTAAAACACTAGAAATTGTAAGACCCATTCTGGATTTCCACTTGTGCTTACGAATCAGCTAAACGAGTTGACAACTAATCAAAAAACGCACACAGCCACGATTCTGACATTTCAAGGTGAATAAAGTTATGGTTATCAGATTCAATGTTAATAGTAAGAGTTTACACGGTAGCCAGCATAAACGCATTAATGAGTAAAAAATACACATTTTTCATGTTTAGCTGTCAAAAACTGTGTAAATTAGGGGATCTTAAAATGTGTAAGCCGGCGCCGGTGGTGTAGTCGTAAGCGTGACTACTTTCTCAACCCAATGGGTCTGGGTTCAATTCCAGCCGAGGTCGGTGGGATTTTTCTGAGGTTTAAAAATCTCTGGTCACGTCTTCGAAGGGAAGTAAAGCCGTTGGTCCCGGTTCATGTGTGTTCAATGGGTGCGATATTCTATGCAGGTGTGGAAGCTACCTTCCTGCACATGCGATTGCCACACAGAAAAAAAAGTTGTTGAATATTACATCCAAACTGCTGCAACCAGGTCAATCCATCGGTTGTGTAATATAACGTTGTACGATGTACATCGATTTTGCGAACAAAATTACATCCATTGATGTAATATTGTATCTGCTTTTTGCTATTACATCATTATTTCATACATCAGCTTGAATTACATTGATCGATATTACTTTTTTTTTTGCTGTGCATCAATGGATGGCAACCGATGTCCGTCGGTGATTGGCACTAGATTGCGGAACAGAGACCGACGTTAAATAAAGGAATGCAGAAGAAGAAGAAGAAAATGTGTAAAAAATACTCATTTTAAGAATGTAGTACACTCAAAAATATTACGAAACGAATATAGATTTCGACAGTGAGCATGCATAAGGGCCTATACGCGATGATCGATTCTCTTCGTCGATTTTCTCTTTTGTTGCTAGATTTAACGTTTTTCGGTGCGTTTGCTGTTGCTTTCGATAGCCAATACAACCTGTTACTACTCTGCATTGAACAAATTCTAGAAAATTGTTTCGCCTAGCTGTAGCAATGCAAAGAGAAAATCGATGAAGAGAATCGATCATCGCGTATTCGCCCTTATGAATGCTCACTGTCGATTTTTTTGCATTTTATGGTTTTTCAAAATGTATACATTGGCTCGATTAAAATTTTCGTCAAAATGATACTAAGTCCGAATAATGGAGTGGTATTCGATCAGTGTTTACTAAAATAATAGGAAAAAGAACATCTGTATTCTCTTGGGAGCTTCGTGCTGGTGAAGAGCTTTGTCCCGGTGGATTTCTACTGCGCCTGTGATTGGCTGGGCAGCTACACTGCGTGAGCACGAGTTCATCCTAATGAATATCGAAATCGTAGGTATGTTTTAAATAATATTCATAAAAAATAAAGTCATTGATAACCTTCCTGAGACAATTCCGGAGTGATTTGAGATTTGGGCGTAATTGCATTTGTAAACAAACATGTCAATGACTGATTCCTCGCCAACAAAAGCGCAATCTCGTAAACAAACTATACCAAATGATAGAGGAATCATTCATCTACCTGCTAGTGTTATTAGTCTTCGAGATTGAGCTTTTACTCGCAAGAAATCGGTGATTGACGTGTTTATTTACAAATGCAATTACGCCCAAATCTCAAATCACTCTGGAATTTTAATTTTTATATGAAAATAATAATATTTATCATAAATAAAATAAAGAAACGAAAAATTAATTCTCTCGAATAAACCGTATCTATGCATTGTAAGTATATATCGATTTTATACTGGCACGCATAAACCATTTTAAAACTAAGTTTGCATTCTCTTCCTTTATACCGACCTTTGCGTCGGTACGGAGAGTTGCGATTTAGCGTAACTTTTACCGTATTTAGATTTCAATATTTTTTAATTGTACGAGATGGACAATTACTTCTCATGTTGGGGGGTTTTGCTCCTCCGTTTTTTGACAACATTAGAAGAAGAAAGTGAGACAAACTTGTCAAAAGTAGGTAAAAGTAAACTGGCTGTTGGGGACTTTTTTCTTACCGTGTAGGATATAAACTAAGCGTGTAGCGGGCTTTAATGCAAATTCAAGACCACCTGACACATTGATGCACTATGGTGTTGTGACAGCACAATCATAAAATTTTCAATTCAATGACTATTTTCATTCGAATGATTGTTTATCATAAGAAGAGTCTTCTTTCTGTGTCGGCAAGAAGCAAGCAACGCCTTGAAATTTGTGTTTAACAGTACCCAGTTATTTCAGCATTCGTTGTTTTATGTAATTTATAACGTGGGTTAATCATGTCAGATTCGGATGGAAAAAGCACACCTGTGAAAATAAAAGAAGGTGAGTAGGTAGCGAATCAACTGATATTGACCAATGCACGGAATGACCTTCATGAATAAATTTGACGTTTGAGCGGTGCCCTGTGTACTAAAAATGAACACATGAATAATACTCGCGTAACATTTAAAAATGTCCTATCAAATTATGTACACAAAACTTGTTAGACATTTTTCGCGCGAACCGAAGTACGCCCATGCAAACCAACAACACCATCGGATAGGGTGAATTCTCCCCTTTCCGATAGTGGTTTGGTTTTCGTGGGTGTTCTTCAGCTCGTGAGAAAAGGGCCTAACAAGTTTTTTTTATAAAAGTTGATAGAACCTTTTCTAAAGATACGCGAGCATTACATCATGTGTTCATTTTTAGTAAACACGGCACCGCTCAAAAGTCAAATTTTTTCGTGAGTACATTCGGTGCATTGGTCAATTTTATTTTTTTGGTGCATCGAAATATCCAAAAAAGTATGCATGTAGGGGCATATGAGCTCTGTCTTTTTCTCCAATCCAAAAATTTCCAATAATTTTTCGTCTGTACATGTTTCTTCTGTAACATTTACGTTCGCGTTTCCATACCATTTACGTATCTACGTTTGACTAAATAAATTGCGATTAGGACAATTACTTATAAAATTAATTTGTTGAATGTATATGCGCTTTTCATCAAATTTATATGAATGATATGAAATTTTCGTAATGGATTTTCCTTCGCGAGGATTTAGAGTAATCGACTGTGATTCTAGTTTTTAATACCTTCCTACATATATTATATACAGATGGCTAATAAGAGTTTGTTTTTGCAGAATTGGACGACGATGAACCCAAATTAATGAGTTTAGAGAAGCTGGATCAAGAATCCTCTGAGATGTGGCCAGAGAAAGGTAAATATTATTGCATAGTTCCAATAATTTATTTAGCAACTAAATGCTGCAATGCTGTTGAATATGTTTCTTTTTCTATTTATTTAGTGCAACGTTCGCCTATTAATGTAATAGTCTTTCATTTGAATTGTATCGTTTTCGTTTTTGCGGTGTATAGCTACACCGGTGCTGATGATAGAAAAAACATGGTTACATGTAAATTTTTTCAAAAATTTAAGGGCAAACTTATTTTCTTACATTTTTTTATATTTTTTTTCAAAACGTGAAAGACAAAATTTGTCTTTTTTTTTGTTATTTAATAATGTTTTGGGCGGTAAACATCCCCATAAATATATTAGTAAAACATAGTGCCGATTTGTCCGTTGGTGCCAGAATTGCCGACATTCGGCAAACAAAATTAAGTGTGTACGTCACGTCGCAACCAAATGAGTCGGAGGAAGTCGATTGAACTATAGTATGAAGCAAAATACGTTGTCTAAATTACCCTACTGCTCGTTTGTCATTATATTACGGGGTGGTATTAAATAAACTTACGCGCTTATATTAATCCCAGGTTCAGCAATGCACGGATTTCATACGCCTAGTTTGAATTTTTCTCCCCCGGCATGGACGAAAGGTTTAACGCAAGACGATATTAACTCCATGTATCGTGAGTATTTTTTGTAGATGCCACATATTTTTTTCTTCTTCAATAATCTAACATTCCTCAGAGCTGGGAGCATTATCGACTAACGGTATCATCGCTGAGGTGAAGAAAATGTATGACCAAGCGTATCAGCTGGGAGTTCAAGAGGCAAAGGAAATGACACGGGGTAAATATCTGAATATCTTTACCAGCAACCGAAAGAAATCGTGATAAGAAGAATAATGCATTATAAGTTTTAATTCGTTTTGGTTTTCAGAAGTATGTTTTTTTTTTAAACATAATAAACCATTTCATCCGAAATGATGTGTTTGTTTTGATTTGAACTTCGCTGTGTTATTCAATACATGGAAACAAAATACGCAAAAAATGACTATAAAGAACCCATTTTAAACTATAAAGTATGCATGTATGCATATTCGAGGTAAAACGGGACTACTCATAAAACGGTCCTATCTGTATTTATCGATTCTCTTCATCGACTTGCTCTTTCGTTAATGACTCAGCTGTAAAACCTTTCCCTGTTGTATTTGACGTTTTGGACGCAAGATAAGATCTTCCTTTATCAAACCATGTGATAAAAAGAGCGCAAAACCTGTTTGCATAGTAAAAGGTTATCAAAAGAGAAACTCGATGAAGAGAATCGATCAAAGCTGATAGGACCTTTTGAATTGTTCATCGAGATTTTTTTTAAATCCTTTTATTAGTATCTGTTACTTCTAAATTAATAACTTTTACTCATTTTTGTACAAGCAATTACTCAAAAATGCGATAGTTATTTTATGAGTAGTCCCGTTTTTCTTCAAAAATGAGTACTTTATAGTTATAAAAGAGTTTTTTGCGGTTACCGTGTATAGATTACGTATCCGAAACAACCGAAATAGTATCCCACGATTTTTTTTTACTGTAGCCATCGGCATCACTAGGTAGAATTCATAGGGATGTACTAACCTATTATAGCCTTTCCTAAAAAAACATCTGTTTTCAATTTACATTTTCCAAGCCTCCATTAGCTCAGTAGTCGGTAAAGGCGCAGTTATGAAGCAAGACCATGCTGGATGAAGGTGGCTGGGTTCGATTCCCGGGTCGGGTTTAAAAATTTCTCGACTTCCTGGGCATAGAGTATGTTAAGAATATTGAGTGGGGACGTAATTTAACTACAGTAAGAAGAAGAATAAGGTCAGGAGATCTAAACATGTTCTAGGAGGGTACTAGGCTCTCCTTAGTTACACCAATTATTATCATTATTATTTATTTAGTATATAAACTTCACCTGGTTAACAGTCTTAAGCTTCTCCTTCCCATGGTAGCTACAGGGTATCCACAGGGTCCGTCTCCTATTTGTCAATCAACTATTAAATAGTCAGTACTTATTTAAGCTTCTCCGTGTGCGCATTATTCTCGTCCATATGCATTTTTGAAATTACAACTTTTTTTTCCGTGTTGGGTGTATTCATCACTGCGAATGGGGAATGTGGCCTCCTTTAGCGCAGTCGGTAAAGGTGTAGCTATAAAAAAGGCCATGCTGGAGGCGACTGGGTTCGATTCCCGGTCCGATTTACTGTTGTTACCTGACTTTTAACGAATATACGGTGTATATGAGGGAATATGAACTCGTCTAATTTAAATTCATGTTAAAATTGTTCAATTAGAATAAGATATTATGTATTTTCAATGATATTCAATGAGAAAATGGAAGAGTTGCCAGTCTTCTTGATCTGTTGTCTTCGCTCAAACCCAACCAGTTCGCTTGGAGTGCGACACATTCAAATCTCAATTTTAGATGGTCAGAAAATTTTACGTTATCGAATCAATGTTCTATAAATATTTATTCAAGAGCAAATTTTCATTATGTCGTAAGTAACATTCGCACCAATCCGAGAAAAATAAAGTTTTGTTTTGATGACCGAAAAGTTATTCCTATTTCCAAGTAAACACATATAATCTCATAGTGATAGCAATGTTTAACATATTTAGCAGGGTTTTAATCATACAAATGCAAATCGCTAGCTTTCATGCTAAGAAATACTGGTTTTTGAGTCAAAAGTTATTATACGTCGTTTGGTGGCCCCTATTGTTACTTAAGTCAAAGTGTATTTACCAGGATATTCGGGAGAATTATCAATTACGTCTCCTTACGTGCAGCCCATTCATCATTTTAGGACCACCGAAATCATCTTAGCAACAAACAGTTCGATTTATTCACTTTAATAATGAGAAAGCGAAACGACGAACGTACACTTTTCACGGGTTTCTCAGCGCTGTTACTTAAGTCAAACGGCATCTCCATAGAAATTGGGTGACTTAAGTAACATCGAAAACTATTTTGATCGGAAGGTGATTACGTCAAAAAGCAATTTGACTGGCAAATAAATTTAAAAATGGGATTTGATCCTATATTCGGACAGTATATAGTGTAATAGCAGGAGAATCGATTGACACTGATAGCTCGACTTTGTTTACCTTTGTTACATTCGACGTAATGAAAATTTGCTCTTGTATTCATCTCTTGCATCTACATCCATCTACTCGCATTTTTCTCCAACTTTTTGCAGGAAATCTTCAAGAACTTCATCAATCTTCTTTCTATCTACTAAGCGTACGCACATCTCACAACAACAAAGTGAAATTTTCCCTGCATCTTAGAAAGAGTCACCCCCTCGGTCCGCTCCTATATTTTATTAGATCCTCTCTAGGGTGAATCGCCCCTTTAGTCGGTCATTGGTCATATTGCATGTAGAAAGAAAACTGTTCTAGAAGGAAATTTAGTAAATTTTATTTAACATGTATCGTACACAATTATTAGTTACAAAGCTGTTATGTTTTAAATCATCTAAAAAAATCCGTCTCGGCATTGTTATTTGATTTTTTTCCTTAAATAATGAAACTGTTATCATTATTGCAATATTAGTCTCAACATTTATTAGGTTTCATTTTTTAACCTTATGTGAACAGTTTAAGTAGCTCAAATATTAAAAATAACATTGAAGGTTGTTTGTATAACATAAATATACTTGAATTACCGACGTTATAAAATCTACACTAACAGTACCTATAGATTTACTTCGTTTTAACACGATGCAGAAGACACTTTTGGCATTTCTAAAAAAAAATCCTCTAAAAAGTGTACATTAATTATTGCATGTTAACTATGCGTGTTTTCCTGAAGAAACGTCAAAACTAAGGCTTTGAGATGTAAAATCCCAAATTATCTATCGATTATTGATCGAGTTTCTGATTGTCTTACTAAAATATGGTTACTTACAAAGACTTCAATTAAAAAAGTACCTTCCAACTTGCTTAAAACAATGATTTGCTATTTTTTGTTAACATATTAAAATAAGCTCCTAGCAGTGTTGACATTTGACATCATACTATTTACATAAGTTTTGTAGAAGATAAGAATACCAAAATCATACGAATTTTGTTGGCAGCGACGGTTTAGTTCCAGCCACCCGTTAGTTTGTGGAAGAGCTCATCGTTAAGCGTTTGGTTCGTTTCTTTAGATCGCATCGACATGAAGATGTAGCCACCGATGAATTCGTGAATGACCTTGCAGTCGGCGGATAGCGAAGAAAACACGATACTTTCGCCTTGAAATTGAATCATCATGCACTTGATCTCCCAGTTGACGTTCCAAGCCTAGAATCGGGTTAAAGAAATAGTTAGAATTCTATGACTACATCATTATCTAGGAAAGGAATCGAGTAATAAATGATAAATTCAGTGGCGTTTCCTTAACCTCAATCTACCTGTGCACCAACTCTCAAAACATAAACAATTATCAAAATATTGCTTGCAGTGGATAAATATCGAGTAAACTAGATGATGAAGTGTATTTTTCAACCGATTCGAGTATGAATATGGCATTAAATCTGGGTTTGAAAGTTGGTGCACAGGTAAAAAGTGAGGTTATGGGGCGCCACTGGATAAATTATAGATTAAATATTAAGGTGGTTCAAAATATCGATTTCGCTTCACGAAGCTCAATCTATTTCAAGTCAGGTCTTGGTAATTCTCTCAAAAATGTGACCTAATTTGAATGCGAACACATACTGCACTGGCCCTTTGAAGTGTATATGGGAAGGTGATATTCTTCTGATATGCTCTACGGTGTACTTGACGCGAAGAATAGGGTAAACAATCCAGGCTACTATGTCCTAAGTGCAAGATGCAGTGTTGTAATCATTACGAAGCATATCGCTTAATCGATCCAACCAATGACAAGATGGTGTACAGTAGAGAGGGTCTAGTATAAGAGAGGAGCGTACTGGCAGTTTTGAGAAAAACGAACTTTCAAAGCCAGAGGTAATCGAGCAGCGCCTATCTTGATTGCATTGGCAGTGTTGCTAGAAGTCACCTAGACATAGGTTGCCAAGGCAGTTTGTTTTGAGTTCGCTCCTCTCTTAAGCTGGGTTTAGACAGGGCAAGTCAATTGATCAAGTCAGTTGAATTCAAGTGACTTGAAAGCGAATTGAACGTGTAAACCATGCCATTCAACTGACTTGATCAACTCACATGAATTGAAAAAAGTTGAACCAGGCTCAACTTTTCAAGCCAATTGAATTCAACTGAGTTGATCATTTGACTTGCCTAGTCTAAAACCAGCTTTATACTGGACCCTTTCTCGATGAACATTTCAAATGGTCCTATCTGCTTTGATCGATTCTCTTCATCGACTTTCTTTTTTGATAACCACTGCTACACGCAGGAAAAAGTTTTTTAATTTCAATGATATTATGTATTAAAAACAACAACAAAAATTATCATTCCCCGGCTAATAACTTTTTTTATTGAATTCAACAATAAATCTTTATTGTTCGGACATAAAATATTGTTGTTTTCAAAATCTGTCAAAAACGCAATTAAAAATATATTTTGTTGAATTTACAATATTTATTTTCAAACAGACAAAATCTTTTTTTGATAAAAAAAGATAAGTTGCTACCAACAATAACTTTTTTTTATTAAAAAAAAAATTGCTGCAAATAACAAATTGTTTTTAATAATTTAAAAATAAAATTGGTTTGGCATAAATATTTTAATTTTTAATTTTAGCAGTTTTTCTAGTCGAGAAATAATTTTCAATAAATTTAAAAATTGTTTTTGGTTTCATTTTCTATTTATCAACAAACGGTTCAAATAGTGATTCAATAGGTTTATCAATTATACAAAAAATACCGAAATTATGACCTCTCATTAACGGTATGTAAATTAATAGTTTGCGTTTCGAAACGGGCAACGTTTCCACGGTGTATTGATTTGCTGGAGTTGGGGGAAAAAATCGTTAAAACACGTATTAAAATGCAAATACTGAATTCCTTACAAAGAAAGCAACTTGTTCAAAAAGAAGGTCAGGATTTCACGCTAATTTTACAACATAGTTTGATAAAGGAGATTCTTATGTAGCATCCAAAACGTCAAATACAATAGGGAAAGGTTTTGCAGCTGAGTTATTAACGGAAGAGAAAGTCGATGAAGAGAATCGATCAATGCAGATAGGACCTTCCGAAATGTTTATCTAGCTTTCTAGTGTACAGTAGAGAGGACACGTTTTTTGGAAGGTGAAAAGGCACACAAGCAACAAGCCGAATCGATTTAATCGAGATCGAGTCACCGCTTTCGCATGATATCGAAATAGAAATTGAGCAAGACATTGACGAACAGGACAACGTTTCCGACACGAACTCGGAGTACGAATCTGGTGAAGAATCTTTGACGAAAGGAGTACCAGTACCTTGGTACCGGGACTGCTAGTCTGCTAGTCAAAAACTTCCACATGAACCAAAGACGTACGAAGATGCTATCAACGGTCTCGAAAGCGCGCTATGGATGGCGTCTATTGAGTTAAAGTTATCGGTTCCAAATGTATATGCAAGCGCAAGTAGGGCGAAAAAGTGACGTTGTTCGCTACACGCAGAGAAATGATTTTTAAATTCAAATGGATATATTTTTGGCTCAGGGCCTAATGTGGTATTGATTCAAATATATCATTCGGTTAATTCAAAGAAAAATATTTTTGGATCAATAAACCGCTTGTAGAGTCAATAATCTGTTTGTTGATTCTAAAAACAATTTTGTTGATTAAAAAATATGTTTTGTTGAAATAGTGATACAATTCGCGTGTAAAGGGCCTTAGAAAGTTTGTTTACAAATGCTTTTGTGCCGTTATCAAATGTTATGCCTGATATGTTCGAATCAATAACAAAATATATTAGCCCCTGAAACAAAAATCCATTTTTCTGCGTGTACAAACTTCAATTGGTAGCGCAGGCGTTCACGCAGACGGAACCGACTTCGACGAGGTTTTTGCTCCTCTGTAGTTAAGAATGTCATATTTTGGGCTCTGTAGTCGGTTGTTAGTCAGAGGAAGATGGTCGTCAAGCACGCCGACAAGAAAATGGCGCAGCCGCACAGGATTCTGGAGGGAGCCGTGTCCATGCGCGCCCACCACTTGGTGAGGGGAAGGGGGTGCACCGGTGGTCCACTTATGGAAAGTTTCTAGTACCTACAGTTGAAAGTCTCTGCAGTAGACAAAACAAGCACATGCTAAGTATGCAAACAATCAAGAAAATCATTTTTTGTGACATTCTGGCAGTTAAGCTCGCAGTTAAGTTTGACAAATTCGTAACAATCGTAACAAAGGCTCTGAAATTTACCAGATGCTGGTCGAAAGCATTTTTTGACAACTATTTGTGAAGATTTAGGAATTACTAGGTAATATCAATAATTTTAATTCAATTATTTACGAATTCAGCATTCAGAGCTAGAATTTTGAGTTTTTGTTCCTACCTTCATGGTGTTGTAGCGCCAGGTTTTCAAATGATCACCAGTATTGATATCCATCTTCATGATCCGATTGCTGACCACACCCAACAGTTCCTCCTTTTTATGTCCGTCAAACTTGATTACGAAAAGCGTAACTCCGAATTCCGGGAGGCTCTGCCATGCCCGAATGTAGCTCATTTTGGCATCCATTAGCGAAAGATCCTTAACATTGGCGTGGGCTTCCAGCATTCGCATGATAGCTTTATTTTTCAGTTTTTTAACATATCTAACAGACAAATACTCGTTTGGTTCGATGTTGTTCGGGTTTATCGTGATTGCCGGAGCTTGTGCAGGTTTCTGCATGCTCAGGAAAGATTTTATGCTGGATACTTCACTGTCATACGAACTGTCGGCCAAAGAACGACCCTTCGATGCTAACCGACAAGCGGCCATCCATTTGGCATATTGATCCTCGTTGTCGCAACGAATCCACATTTCACTGTTGGTGTTCTGTTCCAGTGGTACTTCTAGCTTGATGTTGAATTTGTTTTGTGACAAATTTACTTCCGGTGTGACCTCACAGCCGCGCAGATTAATCGTAACTTGAGGGGGATTATTAGATCGGGCATCGTCTCTACTCTTGTACAAATGCAAATGTAGATCCTTGTACGTAAACCAATAGCGCTTGTAACCTTTCAATGTGAATTTCTTCGGTCTGAAATAACATACAAATGTATCAGCTTATTTAGAATGGTGTTTAACGCAAATAACTCACTTCAAAAATCGCAAATAATCCGTCAGTTCCGGTATGTGTGTAATGTCTCCAGCATTGTGTCCGTTACTTGGTCCTTCCAGCGTAATCTGGAGCTCCCGCAGTGCTGCGTCAACATCATCATCAGCGGCATTATCTAGACTTGATGTGTCGATTCCCGAGTCCGGCTGTGGCACTTCGTTTTGCAGGTTCACCTGGAACTGCAGTGCGCCGAACATAAGCATTTCTTCCTCGGTGCATTCTATTTCCTCGTTTAATAGCTGCCACTTTGCCTGTTCGTACAGCTGGTTAATGCGTACTTGATCATACTTGGGATTGAGGTCGAAGAATGTATAGTACTTGAAGCGTAGGCAGAGAGTATCAAATTCTCGAATACCTTGCTCCATAATGGACAGCGATGAGTCCAACCAGCCCACGTTCATACGTGCTCGTTCTACGAGCGTTTTTGGTTTAACCAAACGTGATCGCGCTTCCGGACTAGGGGCGCATGGACTGTACGCTAGATTATCGATAGCATCACCCAAACTCGAGGATGACTCGTTGAATGAAGTGTGTCCATTCGTGTAATTGTGCCTCAATGTCTGTTGGAAAGGAAATAGCAAAAAAAAAAAATGCAATGTAAATTTTAGACTTTACCTAAATGAAATCATCATCTTCAGCCATAACTTGCTTACCCCAGTAGGAGAGCTGATTGGTGTGCTCTGCAAAGCTGGTTTGTTGGGCGTATAATGTGGATGTTGCACCGGTGCACAGGAGAATGGTCCTCCGTTTGTTGGTCCATCGAGGCTACCGCTGCTGCCGTGGAAGCCAGTAGCTGTGGCTGGGATGAATGTGTTGGTGTCCGAGGCTGGGTGAACAAAGTCTCTAGCATTGCCGTTTTGTTCGAAGGGGATTTTCTTTTTCGGTAAATCGGCATAATTTTTCTTCAAGTGGGCTGGTTCCAATGGCTTACATAGTGAAAGTTCCTCCGGATGCCTGATGCCCAGGTCTTTGCAAAGAGCTACTACAGCGCCAAAAGTTTTAATCGAGTAATCCACACGGCAATCCAGGTATCTCAAATCCGGCATCTGTGGGCATAGACAAGATAGACAAAAACATGTATCATGATCACTAAATGCAACCCGCCTAAGCGAGTGGCGAGCAACAACCTACACGCGACCGTCTTATTAATTCAGAATCGAACGGTTTATTGCTGTTTCTTTCCTAATATCGACCTGTTGCAAAACGGTGGTCGCGGCCAACGCGTATTTGAATTTCATTCAGAGCTTCGCTGCTTGAACAACAACGAGTTGTGACCAAACGGAGCGTGTACTTCATTCATAAAAATGTCGTCGCGAAGTAACTAATGATAATTATATTTACGCGCTAACGCCGCTAACGCCGACGCAGTTTGGGGACATGTATGGCTATAACCTACGAGGGCAATAGATTGCTTCTAACAAAGCACGTTTTTTATGTGTTTAGGTAAGATTGGTGTATGACCGTTGAGGCTGAACTTTTTCGGTTAAAGGTACGTGAAGCTGCAGCCTTTTTTGACATTGGGAGTTATAATTTTCTAAAATTACAACCGATTTTTGTATAACTGTTATAACATAGCCTGTACTGAAGCCCTACAGTAAAAGTATGGACGTCTGTCAAAAGTTGTTCCAATCGAACCGTCAAAATGCACCGCTTTGCTCGATTGGAACAGCTTTTATCAGTTTTGTGATGACAGTCGTCCATACTTTTACTGAAGCGCTTTAGTCTGTACTAGTTCTTATATTATAAGAACTAGTATAGACCAGAGTCGATGTTATAATAAGAGTCCCGCCAAGAGAAAATGTTGCGAACAAGCAGCACTGTTTGGGATTGATTTTTCGTCAGAGTAAACGGCAACCAGATTTTTTGCGTTACCATTGGATGACTTTCATTCAGAAGTGAAAAATTTTATGTCGATTACGGAGCTTCTGGGAGACAAAAACAATTATAGCACCTGAAAAAGGTTCAAACAAGTGCTTGGTATAAATACCACAATGTACTAAATAAAGCGAAGAAATGTTGTTCATCTAAAATTACTAAAATATTGTCAATAATGAATGCAATACTTGTAGTTGACTGGCTGTGGGAACAATGATGTTTATTTACTTTGCTCGTTTGGTACCCCGCTTGACAGTTCGATTGGTACTTCTGGCTTCACTCTTGGCGGGACTCTTAGGGGCTGTTAATAAACGACGTAGACAGTTTTTTGAAATTCTTGACCCCCCTCCCCCTGCGTAGACAATTATCCATACAAAAAATTTAAAATTTGTATGGGCCGTGGATAATTGTCAACCCCCCCCATAAACTGTCTACGTAGTTTATGAACAGCCCCTTATTATAACATCGGCTCTGGGTACAGACTAAAGCCCTACAGTAAAAGTATGGACGACTGTCACCACAAAACTGAAAAAAGCTGTTCCAATCTGTAATGTCCGACTAATAGAGGCAAACTGAATTCGTTGAGAAACCGTGATGATTTCAATTAAGAGAACGTTTTCTAGTTGATGTTTCAAAGTAGACTGAAGCTCAGCTTCAGCTGTTGTTTATTTATCTCTTTCTTTTTGTTGTTACAGAGTTAAGCCTGGTACGCAGCTGAAAAGAAAACGGAAAAGTAATTTTTGAGGATTTTTCCCAAAAGAAAATTTGACAGCTATAGTCTGCTAAATTTTGAGATTATAGGGAGATGTAGTCAAATTGTAAAATCAACACTTATTAGTGTTTATGTTGTTTAAATGCATCCAAAACATCAGTTTTGCAATAAACGCCAACATTACCTAACGGAATAATTGATCAGACCATTATTCCGCAAGGAAAGTGAAATTGCATTCAGAATGCGCCACCTTCATGTCGATCACGATACTAATGTAATCGATCTTTCCTTTACCGATTTCTTTTGAACTGCGTACTTGGTCAAGAAATGCTAAGGAAAAGAAATTTCTTTAGCATTCCGTGTCCTATCCCGTAGCACGTAAAAACGTCATTACTTTTCAGCTGCGTACCAGGCTTTATTTTGAACTGCGTAGGTACTGGGTCAAGAAATGCTAAGGAAAAATAATTTCTTTAGCATTCCGTGTCCTATCCCGTAGCACGTAGGCATGAACTTTTTTCATGGATGCCAGTAAGATCATTTATTTTTTATGGTTGCCAAAACAACTTTTTGTGCCTCCGCTTATCTATCGAATCTATAGAATCTATAATTTTTACTACACTACACCGGTGTAGTGAAAGCAGCAATAAGCGCGAGTCATTGACAGCTCATCATCATTTGTTTGTAAACAAAGGTGAAGCCAATAGCAACACCTTGATTTTTTTCGGTGTGCGGCGATGTAGCACCGGTGTAGCTACACCGCAAAAACAAAAACGACATTAGTTTGATAGCGGTTTTGTTTGTTTCTCGTCTCCGGTTTCCGTCGGGATTTATCGATAGTTTATCGTATCCGAACAACCTAGGTCTACCAAATTTGCAAGAATTTAGAATGCAAATTGATTCGTTGTTTTGGGGTTCACTTAGTTTCAGTTGGTTTTTAATATTCACCGTCTGCTCATAAAAAGATGTTTTATCACAGAATTTTATTTTTGGAAATTCATTGGAATGCTCAGATTTTATAGAAAGTCTGCATGACAAAGTTACACACCAAAATATACTTCTGGATTTTTTTCAATACATCATTTAAACTTTCAGAGGGCCATCCACATGCAAGTTAGTGCTGTTATCGAACATTGTAGTGGCGTTTTGCGCCGTTTTAGGCCAAGGCCTCAAAATTGATGATTTCGAAAAAAGGTTTTATTAAAGGAAACGAACGGTATTTTGTTATCTATAATAACAAGACATCGGAAATTCTTTCGCATAAACGAAATTTACTGATCTTGAATGACCATATAATGTTCAAACATAATGTGAATGCATAATGAATCTATCAGGTAACCTTTTTTATGTTAAGTTAGGTATATTCCTTTTCTTTGGCTGTTAACAGCTGTACGTATCTCTATACGAATGGTACCGAATGCCGACAACGCTGCACAAAGTTCTGATCCACGGGCACGAATTAATCGATAAAATCATGCTTACAATTGGTCGAATGTCTGAGGAAGCTCACTTGAATAAGGAGATACGCCACTGAAAAAGGACCATTTCCGACAAATTTGGAAGACGTTTTCAATGGTTTGCTTTTTTCATCGGATCCCATAATTTCCGGATATCGCAAGGAACGGAACCGCGATTTACCCGAAGATTTAAAAGTGCTGTTGAAGATGGAAGAGGATGACAATGCACAAAAATAAGTTTCAGTCTTTCTTAATAAATATATTTTAGAACCACCACGAATATCCAATATCAATTCGAAACTACTCTGATTCGAAGAAGGTTTTAACGTTTTTCTAATTTTAGCTTTTGTTCAAGTTTTTTTTTCTTTTAATATGTTTTTACTACAACGCTATTTAAAATCTTTTTTAAAGTTTTGTCCCTCCAAAATCGGCTCAAAAAATATCGAGCATAGTAATAATGTAACTTATTTTTTCTTTGAAATCATGCATAATTGTATCCAAAACTCCATAGTATACACATTAAAAAGTGTAAGTATGTAAATCAACATAATTCTGACCCTTCTTACAGATCACATATCCTCCCCCTGACCTGGGTTCAGATTCACCCTGAGGACAAAAACTTTTAAATATTGTAACGGCCTACCCTTCATATTACTGACAACTTTAAAGGGGAATTTAAAGGCAACTAAATCTGTCATCAAATACGAAGGCAACAGCCTAAGAAAAGGAATAATCATTTTTTGATATTTTAAATACAGTAAATATATCAATTTTACCTTTGATTACTTCCAAAACTTAAAAAAATAAAAATATTAAAATTAATTCAATTTGCTGGAAACACCTTTAATTATCAAGGTTGAATCATTAGATAAAATACTTCGTTTTTACTTTTGTTTCCTTCCAAAACTTTAATAAATGCAATAAAATAATATTAATTTATATATATATATATATATATACATATATATAAACATTTTATGTAGTTTTATAATTTTGGAACCACTCTAGACAATTATATCTTGAGTTTGGGATGTTTTCAATGTCAATTCAAAATCGGATTCAACACCCCAAAATTACCCTGATACGACATTTACAGCATTTTTCAACTACTTTAACATTTTTATCCGGCCTTTGTATGGAATGGATCCACTGTGCACTGGGCCGATTTCAATGACCAAAATATCAAATGAAAGGTAATTAAAAATATAATGATATAAAAAAATTGGGATTTTGTATTGAAAAACATTGATTGCATATGTTTTTTATGGTTTTCATGGTTTGTAGACAGAGGGCGCAATATGTTTTTATATGTTTCCTTGAAAATCCTGTGTTTTTTTTCGCTTTTGAGTTTATTTTTTGAAGTTACCTATCAAGTTTTGGGTTTTCGCTCAATTCTCCTATATGACTAGACTACCATGCGTCGTGACTATGTTAAAGCCGTTATAAATCAATGGAGATGCATGGTAGTCTAGTCGCATAGGAATATTGAGCGAAAACCCAAAACATGATAACTTTAAAAAAAATATAGGGTAGAGAACTACTTCGGCCTAATCGCCCATTTTGGACCTATCGAACAGAAAACATCAAATAAATCCATGATTTCAGAGTTAACAAGTCAATTATGCGTTTGGTACGATACTTTTGTTAATAAGCTACCAAACGAAGTCAATGAGAACGCGTGATATGAAGGTTTGCACCCATTATTCCCAAAAACAAAAGAAGCGCTGAGAATCAATTTTTATCTTCATCCGATAGGCCGAGGTAAATTCATTGGCGTTTCAATGCGTTAGGCCGAGTTTAGAATCCGTAGGCCGAGTTTGGTGTCAAGAAGCAGTGTTAGACTTTTGACAATATCTCAACGATTGGTTTCTCTTTATCAAATCTTACGGTACGTACGGAAAGATAAATAAATTTGGAAGCCATCAGTAATAATAACATTCCGTTTGGTGCTAAACTGCGCTAGATTAAGTAAGACTAAGTGCGGGTTGTGCTTAATAGGCCAGAAATGGGGTAGTTAACCCTAACTAAAAAACGAAAAAAATCACTGGACACAACACAACATGGCTTACCTGTACTCGGAGGGTTTTGTGCATTGGTGTGAAGTGTAGAACGGCGTCCGCATGCAATCCCACCTGATCGAGTGTCGATTTGGTTCTCGTTAACCATATGTTCCTCGCTGGCCACCATAGTGCGTGGTCGGACCAATCTTTCGGGTTTTCTGAAAAAGTGAATGAGAAAAAAAAATAGTTCAATAAGTGCTGTTGGTTAGCAGTGTGCACGTATTAAAATAGGCATTCATTTGGTACCATAGAAAATTTAAATAAGTGTGATGTCAGCACGTCCACAGAGAGCATTGCAATCGAAATACAGCGAGTATATTCAATTTATAAAGCTAAAAATATACACTTTCTGCTAATTGTATTCTGCCCAAAACGAAGAAACGATTACCAGAAAAGATAACCAAAATCTATTTTGAATGATTGAAGAAAAAAAAACTCCCGCTTTTTAATACATTGATTACTATATACCACCATTTTTATGACGACGGTATTCTTTATGTTGCTTGGAGTACCTACACACAACAACACCAGCTCCCTAGTGCTGTAGACGTAGACTAGTGGTGCTATAGTGGCGCCAAACGGTTGACCTTTTCGGTGAGTGAGAAGTGCGATTTTGTCTGATGGTGTCATAACATCGCGCTTTATTGGATGGGTTAATTGGATATGGTGAAGGTTCCCGCTTCCACCAGAACTAACTAGGAAAGACATAGCGCTTTACAGATTAAGCTATTTCGTTTGTAATCTTCTACAGGGAATCGGATATGGATACAGCACACGCAAGCGACGTCAAAATGCGTGCGTAAAAGTCGTTAATGGCACGGCTCGTATATAAGTTGCTCTCAGATTTTCGATAGGGCATAATTTTAGTAACTGTATCAAGGTCACGAATCGTCTGCTTGGCTTTGAAACTCGTTTCTCATATATCTATATCTACTCCTACTTCCACCGCATCTACCAACGCTGTGCGGTTAAGCTCAGAAGAACCAGAGACAATGACGACGAGGGCTAGGGAGAGTCCCATGAAAATGAAGACACATACAAGAAGGAAGGGAAGAGAGACCTTTTACACACAACGGGAGGATGACAAGGAAGCACACATAAAGTAGAGTTGTACGTTCCTACAAAAATGACGCACCTTGAGACCAGTCGACCTCCGGATGAATGAGACACGGCTTTGAGAGAAACGTCAACGTAACCGCGTAAATGGCTACTCTCTTTGTACCTATATACTTTCTAACTTTCATACCATTCCTTGATGATGATGCCAACAGTTGTGCGTTATGTGTGTAGAAGACGCGTGCCGTGTGGACATTATGGTATCTACTTACTAAATTGCAATGAATGTGCGTGATATTCTTGTCGATGCACACATTAATATTAGGTTAATAGAAATCTCTTAATATCTATAATCAGGCTTGACATGTTCATTTTTATTGCTCTTTTGTTAACAACTTTTCACTCAGTTGATGAAATTTGGTTTTACTTTAAACAACCGATGGAGTAGGATTAGAGTTCAATGTATACACGAATAGAGTATTTAAATCACAATTCACACTACAAATGCATTTTGTCGTTCAAAGGCCGAAATGAGCAGCGAATTTAAAAAGTTATGTTGTTTTATGAAGTAAAGTTGCACGTCCTCAAAATACTTACGGTGCATATTCCAAAAGATGCTAAAATTAGGAATATCTTCTGAACACACTTAAACGCCAAAATGTACGCATTCATCAGAAAACAATTAAGTACATCAATTTTCACTTTTAAACCACTGTCCACTCTTACTCTCAATATGACCATCGGTGATGTTTATTATTATTATATCTCATAGTTTTATAATTTCGAAAAGTAGTATTTTAGCTGTAATAAATGGTCACATGATGTGTTTGGGCGTTTCGGGTTGCCTCTAGACTAGAGCAGGAACTGACCAGAGTCTGAAAACTAAATTTGATGTTGTGATGTTCAATTATTACTCCGTTTGCTCTCGTTTTGGTCGTTTAACGGAAAACATTCCTCAGTAATTATAAAATAGAGTACTAGTTTTGCTCTCTTTTAGATATGAGTGAGAACAAAAATCGCTAAATTTCCAATCATGTTCGAAAAGTACAGCAAAATGAAAACAATTCATACTAATAGTAAACTAAAATCAACCCTCATACAAAATACCATATGATATAACTATTCCACAATACCCTGAACACGTCGTTAAGCAAAATAACCAAACACATTTTATTAGGGAAACTAGGTATGATTTCATTTTGCTTTAAGCAAAACTTGTTTTCATTTTTCTTTAATTTTGGTGCTCGACTTTGCTCGGGGAACTTGTTCTGGCCATATCTCCGGAACCAGTTGACCAAAAATTCCAAAAATATTGGGACCACAGGACCTTTCATTTAGCGGTTGTTGTGTTAAATCCGGCGTGATGGTTACCCAGAAACATAAGCGTATTTATTTTGTTTCGTTTTCGAAAGTCGGGTTTTCAAGAAATATGTATACCCTTCTCTGTAAGAAGGGTAAACATACGGCAAATAGCTTTAAACCGGCTAAAACGCTGCATTCATTACTCTTATATTGGCTGAAAAACTATAAAACAGGACTTAAATCGTTCAAATTTCACCAAGAAAACCTTAAAAACACAAAGATCGTCGCGTGGTACGAAATGGCAAAATGAGGAACTTTTTTCCGACAGCCTGACGTTTTCATTTATCAGTATAGTGTCTGCAAAAGATCAAGTTATTTTTCGTTTCTAGAAGACTGATGTGTTCAGCAAAGTTGTATAGAAAATGTCAAAACAAGCAACTGCTGTATGAGTCAAAATTATCAGCCCAGTATTGTCAGAGTTATGGAGCGTTGTTATGGTTAACTCATTAAAATTTAGATATTTGAAAATAACTTTTTGATGATTTATTTTTTCAGCACACAATGTTCTAGATAATTGTCAGAAACGCAAAAACATTTTATTTTTTGAAAACCTAAAGCACATTTTTTATGTATTTTTATTAACTTCATGCTCTTATTCACGTCATTCCTTGTAACGTTATAAAAGTCAACTAGCTTGAAGTTTGAATCAAGCACTATAAAGCTAAAAACGATTGACTTGCCGCTCTCATATCTACTGCCGATATTTTTTTAAACGATACGGCTGAAACGCAAGGCATTTTGATCTATTTAACCCGGTGATAAATTTACCTTTGTTTGATTACGGTACCATTGGAATTATTGTATGGATTCTTTTAATTTTTTCACGTGAATTCCCTTTGATTCTCAGATTTTTGTTGGACATATATTAAAACACATTTAGAAGTACAATAAAGCATATAATTATTTTATTAATAGGTTACCCATGGTGGCGATTGCTGTTCAAAAAATCAATTCGTCGTCGACGAAAAACGCTTCGTTTCGACTTCCCTAAGCAGGACTCTTGAATAGAGTTTTCCGCCTCGGATCAATTCTTCAAAAATTGTGATTCGGATCCAGTCCTCGAAGATCCATTCCATCGATGAATTAAACACAACTTGGAAATGCTGATTGGATCCTTTGAATGCCACAACCTTATGGTCCTCCATGAATTTGTACACTTTTTAATAATACGGTTAACGGTAGTAGATTGATACCAACTGTTTGTCGTCAATTTCTGACAAATAATTTCCATTTTTCTCCCGAAACTTAGATTATAAAAATACAGGTTAATCATGGCCACGATAGAAATAGTCTTATTTAAATCCATCTCTCTAACCCGTTTCGCTGGTCAATATCTAATGTAAAAAAAAGTCACTACAACTACCATCATATAACCGGACATCGGTCACCGTAACCTTCAGACCTTATCGTAACTATTTGCAATGTTGTGTCTAAGCGGTATATACTTTCCCGATACACAGACACAGAATGCTTTTGATGCTGATAGAATCGATGGTCGTTTGCACCAATTAATGGAATGCATTCTGCTGTGGCACATGTGCACGCAAACTCCAATGCAATGTGCCGTCTGTACACCAATACGCGAAGGAATTTTTATTCAAATTAATAACTTTACGCCACTTAAGCTCCACAAGGCATGTAAGTGGCGAAGGGGGATTACTGCTACTCGGAAAGTGCCGTTCAGTCAGTGGGTCAGTGAAAAGGAAATCCATATTGTCGGCTTACACATATTTTGCTATACATTTTTATTCCATTACAATTTTCTGACAAGTGGAATGTTCAGTATGCGCAATGAATTCATCTGTGCGATTTTCCGAGCCTTTCAAAGATGTCTACTGCCAGTGCATTCAGTCGCTCTAGGCTCTAATGTGCACTTTAAACGACAGACGAAGGCAAGTGATTTCCTCATAATCTATCATCGAATCGGTATTCCGAAGCGAGCGCATATGGATGCTATTAATAACTTACAATCGCCTCCTTTAGGTTGTACACGCTAACTTGAAACTACCCATTAACGAGTAAAACTTCACCATCGAGTAACTGCTACCTATTATTGATATTAATGGGTAACAGTTACTCACTAACCCATTAATGAGTTAAGCCACTTTTCTTCAAAATGGGTGAAATCTTATTCATCAATGGGTACTTTAAAGTTACCGTGTTGAGTATACAATCGGGGATGTATTTGGTCGATCTTCGGTTTGTGTAGATTATTAACGATCGCGTCTGGAAGCAGGCATGAATGAGCCGAAAATCTATTTTGCAAAACCAATGAACATTTTGTGATTTTTAATCAACCGTAGGGGTCCGTTTATAAAGCAAACTATCCAGGAGGAACCGGGTTCGAGTTCTGATCCCGTCATGGAACTTTTCGAGTAGCAATTTTGTTGACTAGGGACCCTGGGCATCCGGTGAAAAATTACACAAAGTTATGTAGGCTTACTAATCTATCAACTAATACAGGGAAAAGTGCTTTAAAAACACGAAGTTGAGAGTAGTAGAAGAATTTCATCAACAACTTCCTTGTAGCACCTCTTAGGATTGATTTTGCAGGTTTTATGAATATCTATGGGATTTTATGGATCCCTTCACATGCACGAAACCTAACCTAAATCATCTCGCACCCACGAACTTTGACAGTTTTGCTGTTTTTTTGGTTCTACGTTTGTGGTAAAGTGACAGACGACTAACTGGTGAAGAAATCAATTAAAATAATGTGGTTGACTGTAATAGAATTGTATTAAAAGCTTGTGCCATCATCCACCAGATGGGCTAGTTTTTTGTTTTGATTTGAACAAAGTTGATTTTGTGTGTAATGATCTTTGACAGTGTGCAAATAGCGTATCATTTTGTCATTTTTTTCTGCATCCAGCAGCAAGGTAAACTGATATCCTAGCCGATTTCATTATTCAATATTGTCCTGTATATGATTTGACTGATTTTTATTTTCCAGCCAATGACTGGTATGAGAGCCTACTAAGATTGTTTTAGAGCTACATAAAGGTTTGGAGATTTATTGAGAAATTTGTTGAGGTTCAGCGTAGTTCGTAGATCTTGAGAACAGAACTACAACACTTCGGGAAATATTATCGAAATTCAGAAAAATTCACAAAAATTAACGTAGATGTTTAGATAAATGTTCAAAGAATTTTTTAAAACTTATGGCAAGCTTAACTATTTTCAGATCAATTTGTAAAACTATAAGCGAAATTTTGCAAATCTTCAGAGAAATTCGCAGTACTTCAGACAAGTCCAAGAATCTACAGTGAAATGTAAAGAATTTCACATAAGTTTGGAGATCTACTGAAAAATTGTTGAACATCAGAAAAGTTCATAGATATTCAGAACAAAGCTACAGATCTTTAAAAAAAAATTACAGAACTTCTGAAAACTCACAAGAATGGTCATAGATCTTCAGATAAATTTGAAGATCTTCAAGAAAGTGTGCAGATTTTCTGATACATTTTTTTAATGGATCTTCAGTGAATATTGCAAAACTTCTGGGGAGTTTTGCCATTTTTTAAATTATATTTATACGATTTCAGGAAAATTTGTAGATTTTGAGAGAGACAAGGAAGCTCAAATATGTTCAGATAAATTTTGAGAACTTTAGGTAATTTAGAAGATCTTCAGGGAAATTTTCAGAACTTCAGGGTAGCCCGAGAGCCTACAGAGGAATTTACAAAACTCCAGAGAAGTTTGCAGATCTACTGAGAAATTTATTGAGCCTCAAGTTTTTTCGTAGATCTTGTCAATAGAGCTCCGTTTTCAGACAACTTTACAGAACTTTAGAAGAGTAGATATTAAGATAAATCTGCAGAACTGTTAGGAATTTTGCAGATCTTCAGAGACATTCAGTGGTTCAGAAAGCTTCACAGTTTCAGAAAAATGTGAGATCTTCAGAAAAATTCATAAAATTTCAGAAAAGTACTTCAATTCCAAAAAACGCAGCATATTACGAAGGTCCAAGATTTTGCAAAACTCCATGGATGTTGGAAATAGATAGATCTGAAGAACTTCAGAGAAGTCCGTAGACATTAAGAGAAGTCTGTAAAACTTCAGGAAGCTCATTCATTTTTAGAAAAAAAAAATACAAAACTTCAGCAAAACTCATAGAACTTCGGGAAAGTTCACCGATCTTTAGAAGTATTTACACAACTTCAGAGAGCTTCATAAATCTTCATAGAAATTTTTAAAACTTCAGCAAATTTAAAATATTTTCAGATAATTTGTAGAGCTTTGGGGAATTTCAAAGAATTTCAGATAAATCTGCAGAAATTTATGGAAATCCAAGAATCTAAAAAGAAATTTTCCGAACTTTATAGAGGTATAGATCTTCTGAGAAATTTATTTAACAGGGCAGTTCGTAGATCTTCAGAGCAGAAATAAAGTACTTCAGAAAACTTTACAGAATTTTAAAGAAATTTTGGAAACTTCAGAAAAGTTCAGAGAGTAGATCGTAAATCTACTGAAAAATCTGCAGATGTTTAAATAAATTTTCAAAATTTTAATGCGGTTCTTGGATTTGAAGAGAAATTTACAGAACTTCATGGAAGTTCACTGATCTTTAGAGATATTTGCACAGCTTCAGAAAATTTAGTAGATCTTCAGAGAACTTCCTAAAACTTCCGGGAAGTCATTAACTTTTTGCAAGGCGTCTGCTTATTAGTTGACTTATACATTTTATGAATAATCAGCAATAGAAATTTGCCAAAAGTTATAAGGAGATTTCTATCCGTGCAGAGAACCGCTTTGAGCGGGGGTTTCCTATACATCCCTGAAAGGATCGGGTTAAATATTCACGAAAAAATGACTGGACTGATGATAAATATTCACACAAAAATCTACATTTAAAAAAAACAACAAAATCCATCTGAGAAAATAATAAATTTATATCTTCCGTTGACCCATCTGCACGAGTGGATAATATATTATTTATACGTCAAACTACAACATCGACTGGTATTTTTAGTTCAACTAGGCGTAAACACTACAGTCATAATAATGGATGCGTGCAAACGCCCCCGTTCGTGCATACTCGATCAAGTTGTAGGTGCTTTTATAAAGGCGATATTGGCTCGAATGGTGGTTTACAATAACGAAATGCCGATCATCGCTCTTTGTATTGCGTCACCGATTTTCCTTTTTCGATCCACACAGATTATCGACGGTATTCGATGGCAGTGAGAAGGTCAAACATATGGATACATTAGTATGTATATAGAACGGGGTACCGCCATATTGTCAGAAATTACACAGCTTCCACCCACCCACGTTCGTTTAATCAATTATGGCAAGAATGTCGGGGCTTTGCTTGACATTCATTTTACAGTAGGTACCTATATATTTTTTATTGTTTGGCTAATTGAAGCTAACAGCTGTTAGGCTCTGTACATAGGAATTATACATTGATATTTGTTTTATACGGCCTATGATGCGTCGCCTATACCGCTTCCAGTTTTGTTTAGATATTTAAGTATGACTAATTAATATGAACTTTTATATTTAAGGGTCAAGAGCCGAGTTTTTGATAAATTAATGCAATTTAAATACCAGCCAGCGTGACAAATTTTAACTCGTGGATCGTATCGAATCCCCGAGTTTCGTATCGCCCGCTTCGAATGAAGAGATTTGGATTTTTTGAATCAACGATTGGTTTCCTTTTTAAGTTTATATGAAGCTATTGAAAATCTCAAAGGATTTAAAATGTATGAACGTATTAATAACGGTGCTAAGCCTATTTGATCTTCCCCCAAGCGTTCAAGACATCTACGAAACGGTTAATTAGATATATTTTTGCATCAATTATTAACGCGTTCTCGTTGACGTTTGCTAGCACACCTTGTGGCAGAGTGCCCATTGCGCAAAACTCACATGTCTTGGGACTGGCAGGGTAAAGAAAATCATCCTGGTATTTTGAAGCGATTGAATCATCGTGCTCTAATTATACACCGGATGACGAATCATTTGTACTTCGGGTGGGATGGGATCGAGACATGGCCATCATCCGCACGCATGAACTGACGTTGCCAAATGACGACGAATGAGCTCTGAGGAGACTTTTGATGGTTCTACTGAACAAGATGCTTCTTCTTCTGGTGGACCTTACGTGTATGCTATTGATGATGGCCACAACGACGCCGACGGACGCCGCTGTTTGTATACATATCCCTACTATGCCAGACAAGCTGTGATAGCGCGGCGCAGTTGTGGTGCGAAACAACTCCAAATAGACGAGCAAAATCAACTTGTGCTGATGGGTTTCTTTTGGATTATAATTGCTGTTTTGAAATCAAATTAATTGCTTAATTTCAAGTGATCCCGGCGACTGACTGGCGCACGAGCAAACACGATTTGTCATAATGAAGGGGTGTGTAGGTATAGGTGGACACTTCTGTTCTACTTCAAGAACGGTGGCCACCACTGTTTGGCTTGTTTTTTTTTTGCAACTTCACCCCCTGTGGCATGAGGTTCATCTGTGTTAGAAACCATCGATTTTTTTCGATTATCGTTTGAACGAGACATTTGTATATACACAACACTTGACGGTATAGCTGGGTTTTATCTGGGATATTAGTACATACAATGCTTGAATGCCCGGACAGAGGTTTCGTCGATTGGCGGAAACCCATAACGATGGTTGTTTCTACGTTTTTATTGCTCTGTTGAAATGTCTAAAGCACGTGCCACTGATTAAAACATTCCACACATGTTTTACGGGTACACACATTCTAGGATATGGAGTTAAATGTGAAATGTAGGTACGCAGTTGCAAAATATGTGCTGGATATTCTATGTACTAACATACGAGGATTGTAACACGTGTGCGCTACATTTGGTTACGACATGCAACGCATCTGGACGGATGCACTCGATTGTTTATCAGATGTTAAAATGTAGTTAAGAATCTCTAGTCAAGTGCGGATGTTTATTTATAACGATGCGTAAAAGTGGGAGCTCGAATTAGGTTTTAAATTAATTGTAATTGCATTTGAACCGTCCGTTTCATCTAGTCCAGACCTTATGTTAGAGCAGGCAGGTATCAACCCAACCGGGAAAAGTAAATTCTTATAGATTTGTATAAAAGATGTGTATCGGTGGAACACATCCTATGCCTGTACTCACTTCCCAACAGCATTAGGGACATACTGGGCGACGAACCTTCCACTTTAGCGACAGTTTTTTATTTCCTCAAGGACGCTGGGTTATACAACAACATTTAGGTCCTTTTAACTTTCTTTTGGCTGACGGTACATCTCTAACCCCTCATACGGTGGAGCTCCGATCTCTTTCAAAACCCTACCTAACTTTGATGTACCAGATTTTTTTTTTCTCGTTGCCTGTATTGTTAGTCTTTTTACTGGAATCTGTTTTAGTTGCTTCTATTTGAGTACATGTGAATTGTAAGCCAATTCCGTAACAAAATTTGCTGGCAGAACCCCCCTCTTGGGCCTCCCATTTTATAGAGATGAACTAGCCAACGGCTAAAAATCTCTCTAATAAAGCTTAAAAAATATATATATATAAAAGATGTACCTAAAGAATCTGTAAGGAGAGAGGAATCTGTGACCCAGCTTACCCAAACACTTCACTAATGATCAGTATGGGTGAATATCTACGGAATTTCACCCCTAAAGTGACCTGAAGGATAACCGACTAGTAGACACCATTCCCAGAACGGAACCCGGGAGCAGTTACTCCTCCTCTTGCTCAGTGTTACAAACAAATGGTGCTGGTAGACAATGAGCCTCCCTGTTATTTCGTTGAACCACACTTAGTGAGTACGGTGAGAACCAACGTTACCGAGGTTGGGGCTCGGTTAGGTCCGAAGCGTTCGTCCTCGCTTGCCGGAGCTCCAACAGTTGAGTTCTTCTCCGTTGCCGAGCGTTGCAGGAGTACTGCAGGCACTTATGATGCCAATTTCACCGAATCCGTTAACTCCATCATGTTAGGGCTTAACATTAATGTTTGATATGTTTGATATTAATGTTTGCACCTATTATTCCCAAAAACAAAAGAAGCGCTCCGACCAAATCAATTTTTATCTTCATCCGAGAGGCCGAAGTGAATTCAATGGCGTTTCAATGCAATAAACTGAGTATAGAATCCATAGGCCTAGTTTGGGGTAAAGAAGCAGTGTTATATTTTTAACGATATCTCAACAAATTTATAATCTTTATCAAATCATACTGTACGTACGGAAAGGTAAATAAATTTAGAAGGCATCTGCAGTGAAAACATTCAGTTTTGTGTTCAAATCCGCTCGAAAAATAGAGGCAACGGTCGGGTTGTGCTTAGTAGGCCAAAAATAGAACTAAGTCCTAGTTATCGCAAGTAAGCACGAAATTGGTAAATTTTGGCCTTACAGATTGATCCATTTTCAATACTACTATCGATAAACAACAAAGCAGTATCTAACGAAGTTACTCGCTTCGAAGTTTCGGTCTTGGTTATCCTGAGATTTTCTTCAGGAATAAAGATTTAATCGTTCTTGTCTATATAGGGTTAACTACCACCACAACCCGCACTTAGTTTTTCTTAATCTAGCGCAGTTTAGCACCAAACGGAATGTTATAATTACTGATGGCTTCCAACTTTATTTAGCTTTCCGTATGTACCGTAAGATTTGATAAAGAGAAACCAATCGTTGAGATATTGTCAAAAGTCTAACACTGCTTCTTGACGCCAAACTCGGCCTACGGATTCTAAACTCGGCCTACGGATTCTAAACTCGGCCTAACGCGTTGAACCGCTATTGAAACGCAAATGAATTCACTTCGGCCTATCGGATGAAGATAAAAATTGATTCGGTCGGAGCGCTTGTTTTGTTTTTGGGAATAATGGGTGCAAACCTTCATATCATGCGTTCTCATTGACTTCGTTCCGTAGCTTATTAGCTAAAGCATCGTACCAAACACATAATTGACTTGTTAACTCTGAAATCATAGATTTATTAGAAGTTTTCTGCTCGATAGGCCCAAAATGGGCGATTAGGCCGAAGTAGTTCTCTACCCTACGTGTTTTCGTGTCATATTCGGAATAACTAAAAAAAAAGTGAGCAGAAGTATGAATCTTGAAATCTGAGAGCCTACCGAAAGTGGGCGTGACATTGGGCCAAACATTAAAAAAATTTCGTTCCCTACCTTACAACATTCACATTTTTGCAAGGAAAACAAATTTATTTCTCATTTTACTAAAATTAAATAAAAAGTAAACGAATGTAAACCTTATGTGGGGTGACATTGGGCCAAAACATATATTTGTGTTCAAACTTTTGTTTGCCTGTGTATATTTTGAAAAACGTGTTTTTGCTGCTATTCATGACGCTTAACTTTACAGCACTATTTAAATAAAATAACTGGTTAATACTTTACTCCAGGAGTAATAAATATATTTTACACACTAATATTATTTTACAGACTTCAGTGAAATTTGACCGAAATCTCAACAGATTTCTGATATTACAATTATTCGCCTAAAAGTGTACTCATTTTTATTTTACAGCCAGAAAAAAAATGAGAGGGAGATCGTTTTCTTATTTACATTCGCTGGCTTACGGGGAACCTATGGGCAGCGTTGCCAGCAGCTTTCATTTCGAATCAGCAGAGTAAGCAAACCGCGCACAAAAACCAACAACCACTGTCGCTGGTGCGATGAGCGTTCGGAAGGGGTGAAAATATGCGAGAGCATCGTGAGAGTGAGAAAAGCTTATAGGGTTTTTGATCTGATTTCCGTCCTACTAAGCACAACTCGCGCTTTACCTGTCTTTTCTGAACGAATTTAAACAAAAAAAATGGAATATTTATGTCAAAGATGACTTCTAAATTCATTCACCTTTGGATTTGATAAAGAGACACAAATTGTTGAGATATTGTTTAAAATCTAACACTGCTTCTTGAATCTAAATTTGTTCTACGAGTTTCAATTCCGTCCTAACGCATTGAAACGCCATTAGATTTTCTTCGTCCTACGGATAAACGTAGAAAAAGAGGATTCGCTAGGAGCGCTTCTTTTGTTTTGAGAACAATGAGCGTAAATATTTATATAATGCGCTCTAACTGGATTTATGTTGTAGCTAATGAACTTACGCATCAGCACAAACCTATTATTGATTTGTGCATGGTGAAATCATTGATATTATCTACCCTACTGTTTCATGTTTCACGAAAAGGAAGCATAATATTGCTACGAGTGTTTGGAAAAGTCATGTAATTCCATACGTTCTCCGTGAATAGGAAGCAGACTGTTGACGTAGGACTACGTCTTTAATTTCTATACTGGGGTACACTTTGTGAAAACCAGTGGCGTACGCCACTGGTGAAAACCGAAAATGGTACATGAAACAAAATTATGAAAGATTTTGAACGTTAGTAACTCAGCTGCCCCTGGTCCAATTTCAATAATTTTATCACCAATCGATCAGAAATATGTCTACGCAATACTTCCAATTCAACAAGAAACTATTGAAAAAGTGGTAATGTCAAGCGTTATCCAAAGTACAAAGAAAAAGTGATAATATTTTCACTTTTTTCATGAAATAAACGTTGTTCCCAAACACAGTCGTCATAATCGAGTACCACTTGGTTGCATATTATTCTGCTTTAATCTGAAAAGATATAAAACAACGCTGCTGTCTTGCCTCAACTCCTTTTCGTTTCGGACGCCGTGGTGAGCAGACAGCAGAAGCAGCAAAAGCAGTCGTCTGGCTCACCGTGGCGGTGTCAAACATGTCTCCGGTCTGATCTCTTGCAACCAAATTTGAAAGCAGGGTTGCAAGTGATTTTGATCGATTCTCTTCATCAACTTTCTCTTTGACTACAAATTTGGTACGCCTACAAATCAAAAACGGAAAGAATTAAGATAATAGATGATCGATCAATTAAAAGAACTAAATTTTCTTCACATTTGTTCCGTGCCCTAGCGGTCCTACGTCAAGCTCCCGTTTGTGCCCCAAGGCACAGACCCTTCTACTTTTTTGCATGCCGCTTGGATAACCGTTCGTAACCATAACCTTTGAAATTGTGGACTTATGGCAGTTTTTGTTTATGTATTTCGCGAGGTTTCATCTGGTTTTTATGCTTGTGATAAACACATTCCGTACAGATTATTATCTTAACTATGTATCTATGCATATTAGATGTTGTCATGTTCCTGGATATTTTTTTTTTCATTTGTATTTAATGTCTGTTGAAAATATTTTGTTCTGTTATGCCATGGCATTTTTTGCATACATCATTGTAGTAGGGTATACGTCCCTAACCTCGGTCTAATATGCAGCCATCGATTACGTTTTTAATCATAACTCATCAATGAATTTACCTGCAAACGATATTCTACTGCTAAATGGTATGCTTAGATATGCTTATCATGTCGTTTGCTATCAGAAACCACGAAAAGTTGAAAAACTTACTTTTTTTAAGACAATAACTCACGAGGGAAATGTATGTAATATGGGTCTATTGTCCCCAAATTGGGTCTATTTATGGATGCAACTTCGTCCTATCTTGTTTGATCCTCAAAAAAACGCTCTTGGTAACGTTTTCTGATGTATTTTTTTTTTATCACTATCACTGTTAACTTAATGCTCTTCATTCCTCAAAACATTTCTTAGAGAAAATTTTACGAAAACTACATTAAATCACTCAATTTAAAAATTAAAAATTAAAAATTTCGCTTATCGTCTTTTGACCGCAGAATATCTAAATCAGAACATTGTGATGTTCATTATACAGGTTTGGCAGAAAAAATCTCCCTTCCTGTTCGTTCCTTATCATCCAAATGCAAAACAACATTGTTGACGTTACTCTTATTGCTATATGCTGTCAAATGAATTTCATGGGCCATAGTTAGGAACATAGAAAAGAAATGTGTCCCTAAAGTTGGGTCCATGTTTTACTTGTGAAAACGTTGTTAAACAATTAAAATAAACATAAAATATTCAAACAGCAACTGTAAGTTTTACGTCTAGTGTGTATTATCAGGTAATTCCAATCAATAAATGCCATAATCAGGCCATTTGATGATCGTCAGTCAACCTTCCCATCTTAACCTTATAAGTCATGGCGGCTAAAAACTCCGAACATTGTGATATTCTCAACCAGTTTTATTACTTACGAGAGCTGAAAATGTATTGAAATGTTGTGATATAAATTGATTTGTGTGTGGTACACATTTATCAACCATCAGTGATCAATATTTTCCTTATTTTTTGTGTAATATTCCTTAATTAATTATTTATTTGCGTGATAGGCCGAATGAAAGGACTAGACCCACATTACATACCGTAACCCTATGTCACAATTCTACGGAAGAATGTTATAGCTCCACCACATAAAGTAGTATGAACATTTAATTTTTATCTTCATCATGCCGCGGCGATGCAACACAATGTGTATCTGCCATGATGTAATACATGTTTAATATGTTGCAGGACGCCTAGAAATTAAATAGGAAATCAATTTAATTAATAAAAGCATAAATTATTTCTGCTAATTATATTTCCTTGCTATGAACCTGAAACAAAAAAAAATTAAGCATTTCACCATCTACCATAATTATATCGAAATTAAAAGGAAATAACTCAACCCATTCAAAAGCTCTCCCATAAGAAATTCCGTTCAGAAGATCGATATATTTAAAAATATTACTCTTCACTAGATTTGAGGGCATAACTTAAGTCTTCTTCATAAAAAAATCGAAGCGGAGGATAATAACACAATTTTACAGCGTTTTTTCTCTCAGTGTATATTTGTTTCGGATATACCATGCTATTACCTTCAACTTTTTTCCAGACGTCAGTTTGATCAAATATCAAATTTTAAACCCTTTTTTTACAAAAGCCCTTAAAAAAAAAATAGTCTTGAAAAATTTACAATTTTTTAAAGGAAATTGTCATCTTGATCAGCAACCAACAAAATGTGCAAAATTTCATTAAAACATGAAAGGTTCGTGAAAAAAGAGCTGGAAGAGCACACACACACACACACACACACACACACACACACACACACACACACACACACACACACACACACACACACACACACACACACACACACACACACACACACACACACACACACACACACACACACACACACACACACACACACACACACACACGCCGTCCACATATCTCGTAGACAGTCTAGGGGAAAGGGGGCTTGGCAAATTTCCACAGTTTTATAAATTTTGAAAAACTAATATGAAGATACGCAGAGGGAGGGGGGACTCTTAAACCTCCTCAAAGACTGTCCAGGTGTAATGTGGACAACCCCTTAGAATCAGGATTGATGAGTTGTATAGAACAAGAACAGTCTGCGAGCCGGGTAAGAGTTCTATTTCCCAACTAAGTATGTATGATTAGACTGATCCAAAATTTGAAATTTTCGCTCCACAGTACGGTACCAAATCGCGTCCTGATAAACCTCTCAAAATTTGAATTCGTTTGATTAGAATCTGACTGTGCACAAAGCATTTGAAGTTTGCTTGGGAAATACTATGGGTAATCCAAACTTTTTGATCATGGACGTTTGCCATTTTTCTATGTTGCTCTGAGTGAATGTTCGATAGCTATTCTTATAACAAATTTTCAAAGCTTAAACTTTGCTGAAGATCGATTTCATATGAGCACAGTTATCTAAATTGTTTGTCGATAAATATAGTGAATTCTCGCTTAACAAAAGGGCCTATCCTCGTTGATCGATTTTCTTCATAGACTTTATCTTTGGTTTACCACGGCAACATAAACGAATTTCTCGCTAAGCTCGCAGAACAGTTCGATAGAAGATGATGCTAGCTTGCGCCTGAAACAACACACTCAATGGGAAATTCATTTGCAGTCGGGTTATTCGCGAAAGAGAAAATCGACGAAGAAAATCGATCAACAATGATAGGCCCTTTTCTAGTGTTGCGCGTGAATTGTTATATAAACTTCAAATGGTTTGTGTATAGTCAGTTTTTAAATAAATGAGATCAATTTTGGGAGGATAATCAGGACCCGATTTGGAACCGTTTAAGCACTGTGGAGCGAACATTTCAAATTGTGCATCAGACTGATATACCAGAGAAAATCGATGATTAGAATAGATCATCGCAGTTGGCCGTGGGGCCCTTATGAACGCTAGAATTGCTGGAAATAAATTTAGAACTTCCAGGTACTTGTTTATGAGTTTCAAAATGCAACTGTATAATATTCAGTAGCTTCCAGAAGGTATTATACTACGCATAATTACATAGCAGTCCCATATGAAAAGAAAATCAAGCATAGATGGGATCAACATGCGGTTATGGGCAGTTATTATGGAAGCTACTGAACAATAGACAGATGTATTTTGAAACGCATAATCAAGGCGAAACGAATCATGTTCCAAAATACTCGATGCATCTCCTATAATAGCAGATGTATCGAGTATTTTGCATCATGATTCATTTCGTCTGTATATTTTGAGTGCATTTGTTCAAAGTTCCATTTGTTTCGTAGGTCGAGCCGTAATAAGTGTCGCTATGGAAATAGACTCATATTTTGGGGTATTAAATCGAGAGGGTGGACTTTATGAAATTTATCACTTTTTTTTTAAATGAAGCACCCTAATGCTTATTGGGTGTGTTCTAGTTATGACTATACGTTTTTACTTAGGTGTATTCAAATTTGGACGCATGGAATTTAATAAATCATAATTAGGGGCATCAGATAGCCTGGGTCGGTATTACCAAGTCGGAGGCGGTGGGTTCAATTCCCGGTCCGATCATGAAAAATCAGTCGGGTTGGAATTTTTCTCGACTTCACTGGACATATATTTTTTAAATATAATTTTAACACATTTCGAGTCTTACCTCTGGGCATAGAGTATCATTGTGCTTACTACATAATATACAAATCATGCATAGGTTGGCATAAAACATTTTCAATTAATGAGTGTAGAATTGATTCAGAGAACACTTGGGAGCAGGCGAAAGCGCGTGTATGAGCGTCAAAGCTAGAATGAAGGAGAAAATAGAAGCGTACTGCAGAAGGAACGTACAGTTACTATGTGTATAGTAGACTGGCCCACAAAAATAAAATTTCTAATTTTCCACGCACCAACCTCTAGATTTGTGCCTTTCGGTGAGAACACCATTCTCTGAAAGTTTTAGCTCATTTGGTTGTAGGATGAGCTGGCGCTTTTAGTTTGAATTTGGTATGGGGATTTTGATTAAAATACATGAAAAAATGAAACTCCTACACTTTATCGATCATAAAAAAGTTTCCTTATTATTGATTTGATTCAGATTTCCAAAACTTGTAGTTCAAACAATGAGTATTACTGAGTAACAACTTTCCTGAAGACTGCGTTATGAATCCGGTTAGTTTCATTGAGATATTCGCTTTTGAATGTATATGAGCTTTTGGCATATATAAATTTCAACCAAATTCCCTATATAAACATTAAACTAAATGCATCAGTCCGAGTTACGTCAACAACAGCTGAAACATTCAGAGAGTGGTTATCTCACATACTAAAATTAATCTGGTTGTTGGCCTGTGGAAAATATGAACTTTTATTTTTTTAGTGATAATCTAGTTGCATAAGCTGAAATATACGAACAAAATGCACATATAAATTCAAGAATGAATATCTCCATAATACTAACTTGAATCATGATGCTGTCTTCAGCAAAGTTGTTTCTTATAAATTAAGCTACATTAATGAGCTTAAAAGAGTTTGCTGAATTAGTTTTATGCACGAAAGAGTGTAGGGATGTTATTTCATACATTTCAACCAATATCCCCATTTTCAGAGAGTGGTTTTCTCACATAATGGCACAAATCTGGGGGTTGGAACGTTGAAAAAAAAAATGATAAAAAAATTCTCCCATATTAATGTGGGCCAGTCTAATGTATAGCAATCACATTTAATTTAGTGTAAAGACAATAAATGGATTTATCCCGCAGATGTGCAGAAAAGGCAGATAGAAGCGTATGCTCATAAGCGATAGCCGACTGTACAATCGAAACGTAAGTAGATATGTAATAGGAATAGCGATCATAGATACTTGGGCTAACCCATCTGTTTCGCTCATTTGAAATTGATATGTCGCAAGTTTAAGATAAAAGAAAGTGAGAGAAATACGCCATAGTGTCACACGTTCTAGGTACACTCATCCCAAACATCTTTAACTTGATTTAGGATTCTTACTTCGAGTGCATCAGGCACGTGCTCAACAAAATTAGAAAAACTGATGAAAACGAAACCAACACGAACGCGTGATGGAACTCTTCGGAACAATCGTCAAATAATGTTTAGCTGCTGCCACTGAAGTTTAACCGTATAATTCCAAGGTGCATTGGATTCTGTTTCCGCTCTAACAAAACCAAACCATATGCATCGAAATTGGATCGTTCCACTTGTACGCGATGCGAAGGGTGTCTATTTTTAGATGGGCAGTGTTGTTGTTATACTGATCATTGTTTGTTCTGGATTTTTGGATTTCTGAGCAATTCATGTTGAAGATGCTACTCTGTTGGATTTATTGACAGTGATCAGAAATTTAACTCTGCAGTTTGATGGGGTGTTACTTTTATCATAATCAAATTTATCACAATTGCTTCATTGAAATGACGGTCAGTTATCATACGTATGTACACTATTTATGAATGTATTACATATTTGTCATTTAATCTGAAGAGACCAAATCAGTTGAATTGATCCTCTTCGATTTAAACCATTATTGGTTGGTGGAAGAACTTTATTTTAGGTCTGTATTGAAAAATATATATTTCAAGTTGGAAATTTGCTGACTTCCCTGGACATTGGAAGTACATCAAGGACATTAAGCTGAGAACCGGCCCTCGTAAAGCGCATAGAAGCATAAGAAGAAGAATTTATGTTCTACATATTTCTATAACCATTAAAGATACAGACTACATTGGGTACCCTTTTTGAAAGATTTTGAAGGTAACTTTTACAAATTTTCTACATTTTCTTAAGAATCACAGGAAAAAATGATAATCTTGAATTTTTGATATAATTTTTCGTTTTTTAGAAAAAATTGAAATGTAAATTTTTTACGGTTGCGGCAAGCTTCACGTTAATAAGCTATTTAATTTTAAACGATTTATAATTAACAAAAAAAGCCAAAATAATAATTTAAAAAAAAAACAGTTTTGGAGGTGTTTTAAGGCAAATCGCTATCACTGTGAAATTTATTATTAATCTTATTTACACCTCGTAATTTCAAGAGCACGAAACATACAACAAGGAAACTAGAACTTAACGTTTGATGCAGTGCAGCAAACAGGGAATTCCAATTTCATGAGCGATTTCGCAACAGGGTGCGAGAGTTGTGCTATGTAAAACATGAAATGATAAGGCATATCGTGACGGTCATTTTTGGACTCAATAAGGAACCTCCTTAAGGCGATTTTTAGGCTGCAAATTTGAAAGGAAAAATAAGATAACTTAAAAAGCCGCCAAATGATAAAAATGGGCAAACATTCAAAACGTCATGGATTTAAAATAATCGAGTCTGTTTAAAAACCGAAAAAAAAATACCCAATGACGATTTAAGATCAAAATGGACTTCAAACGTAAACAGGGTGGCCACTTAATATGAGATGTTTAATTCACGGATTCGTACTTTGATAAAAAAAAAAAACAGCTAGATTTGATGAACACTTATTAAACTGAATTTTAGAAATCATAATTCAAAAAATATACATAACAATTTCAGAAGATTGTGGGTTTTCATTATAAGGAAAATTTGTATAGCTCAAGCTATTATTTTTTAACAATCCTGAACTAATAAAATTCAAGATTTAACAACAACAGAAAATTATGGAGATTTAGAGGACTGACAATTATTTCAGACTATAGATTTTTCAAGATTCTAGAATTAGTAAATGTTAAAGATTACATTCCCCAACCATTTTCAAAATTTTGGGACTTTCCCAAGATCTTAGATATTATGGACTAATAAATTTTTTTAAGGTTTTCAATCCTTATGACATGAATTGCAGATCCTGGATTTAGAAGCAAACGTAAGATCCAAAAAAAAAAACAAAAATGATCTTGGAATTTAAATTTTTTCAGATTTTTGGGGCGTTGCAGAACTTGGACTTACAAAAATGAGGAATATTTCTAGACATACAATTTATTTTTCAAGATTCTAGGACTTCAAAATTCCTAATTCCGATTTTCATATACTTAATCACCAAAAAATTAAATTTACACGCAAACTAAAACTGTATTACATTGAATTATAATTGAATGTCCTATCATTCTCCGCTGAGATAACCACAGCGATTGATATAAGTGGACCTTGCAGACGATGCAATGATTTCTTTTTTATCTTTTTTATATCGTGTCCTACCTATGCTTTCGCCTATTGGCATAGCATTTGTCTTACATTTTATTTATAGCAAAGTAGAATGACGCCCACACATGCTACGATTATCTTCAATTCCGGTTCAGCAGAAAAAGCATACGAAATCGAGTTATCGTACTATGAGCGCTTTTTATTCGCTTTTAGCCTATCCATGTTCCGAATCATGGAAAGAGCAGTGGAGAATGCACATGTCCAGGCATGGAAAATCATTTGCATTCATTTCGTGCATTCATTTACATTCATTTGCCTCTTACTTTTTTCTTCAACAGCATTCCGCAAAATAATGTATAGAGCTTTTGTCGGTTTTAGCTACAACTTTTGTTAACAAGTCAAATCCGCATCTCTTATGCATGATGAAGCAGAGCGAACAGAAACCACTACTGTTTTTCAGTGAATGTATTTTACATTCACTGAAAAACAGTGACAAGTTCTGCCCGCTCTAGTTCGTGATGCATAAGAGATACAGATTTGAGTTATGAGCAAAACTTGTACCTAATATCAAAAGCTACAAAAACTTTATACATCATTTTGCCGAATGCTGTTGATGAAAAAAGTTAGAGGCAAACGAATGTAAATGAATGTATGAAATGAATGCAAATGATTTTCCATGCCTGCACATGTCTGATAATCGCACCTTTCTGGCTTCGAGGCCAGTCAGAAACCTTTTTTTTTACATAATTCATGCGGACTTCACTAATATCCTGCGGTGATGAATCACTCATTATTGTAAGCATATCTCACATCCCCGGATTGTGTATAGACTTTTGAATTGGACAAAATTTGTATAATCCTGGACAGATAAAAAGATTTAAACATTCAGGCTTAACAAAAACATGAAAACTGGATTAGGTTTTCCAGGCAATCTAATTTCACATATTTCCAAAAAATCTCGGTTTTCCAGGTTTTTCTGATTGAGTTGCATCCTGGTTTAGGAGATATTGAATTTAAAAATATCAAGTTTTATGAAAAAATGTGACTCTAAATTAAATTCAATGTATGTCCTATATGAAACGGCGAATGAATTTAGACGCCAACATTAGTAAAAATAGTCCCCTTTTTCGTTCAAACCTGTTCGAAAAAGAGAGGTAAAGCACGGGTTGTGTGGTCGGAAATCTTCCTCAATCTTCTTCAAACCCTATGTATTGAAAAATAAGTTGTTTCCGTTGTAACTGTCACTAAACCGGTGTTGTGCTGCACTCGCGTTGCGCCACTATACCGGTGTAACTAAACAGCAAATTAACAAACAGACATTATGTATACAATAACGTCAAACATCAATTCATCGTAGCTCGCCCACACAAACAAACACCAGTAACAGGTAGCGGAAAATTTCCACCAGTTAGCAGTTATAACAAAATGACGATTGAAATCCTTATTGACAAAATCACTTACGCCTATTTGATAAATTTTCCTTGATAAGATACAACCATTTACGTTTTGTTTGCATAACTACCAAGATTCAAGCGTAGCCAGACTATAATTTACGATATTATCACTAGTCAACGCCAATCATACTTATTGCTTGACCATGACTAATGCTTTTCAAACTCCGCGTGTACATTTGAAACGAGTTAGTGCATGAATGGTAACACATTATGTAGATAACATGAATGAGTCAGAAGATTTTTTCCATCGCCGATTGAACAATGATGAGCATATTTGCATAAGAATTCACGAAAAAACAGGAGTATGCTAATTTCTTATTGCACTATATATTCGCGACGTTTACTTTTGACTGTTCACCTCTATTTGCTAATGGAGATTTTTTTGTTTTTATTATTATCGACCAAAGAGTCTCAATTTTTTTTTCATAAGTAGAGTTTATCATTGTATGCCCAAAAAAAATGTTTCATTTCAAGAAAAAAAAAAAAAGCATTTCTAATTTTCATAAGGGGAAATGTTGGCTTCGGCAATACCTTAACCTATTATCGTCAGGGGGGTAAACAAAGTCCTAGAGCACTCAAATTTGACCAATAGTTGCTCTGAAACACAATGTATCCACATGCCAAAATTGAGCTCTCAAGGACGTTGTTGGCCCCCTGACGATAATAGGTTAAGGTATTGCCGAAGCCAACTTTTTCCCTATATACTTTAAAATTCCATAATGCTGTGTTCAGACTGCAGTTAAAGCATAAAAAATACATGAGATTTTCGACTTAATTGAAGTACATCCGCTTGGATGTAATATTAAAATTTATTTTTTGTTGTGTAGATTTTTGGTGAAATAGGTTAAAGAGAGCGAAAACGGAATTCTCTTTCGGAATCGTTTGCTGCACTGTTTCACACGTCTCGTTCGGGAACTTTTATGGTGTATTCAGATCTGAGCGTGCATTAGCGAAGCGGAGCAAAATTTGCGTTGGCATGAGATAGAGAACTACACTGAGAAAAAGTCAAAGATTGTTTACATGTGTCCAACGCATGGATTTTTGCAATTAGATTCATCGTATAGTTACTATATGCCGGACACATAGCTCTCATGCGCACATATCATGCGACCACACATACTGTTCATATGACAAATAATCTTGTTGTAAAGTGTTTTATTATGTGGTTTCTATTTACGTGTGGCCAAATTAATATTATGTTTTTTTATAGGAAATTTTCTATTAGATATGTGTGGATTTTTAATAGTGTAGTACTTTTCTATCTCTCGTACCTTCGAAAAATCTCGTCCCGCGCGTGAAATATCGCTCAGGACGGAATGCACCGCGATTTTTGCATAGCTCATTCTTCAGAGAAATGATTCTCTGAAGTGTTCAAAACGGTCAGATTAGCGCTAGTCCACGGTACTACACGCAAAAAAAAAACCGTTCCGGTATTCGTGAACAACAAATCACGAAAGCATGAACTGCTAGTTCGTTTGAATTCATGACTTTGTTCCCGTAAACGTGATCGAGTAAATAACATTTTCATGAAATAAATCCCAAATCCATGAACTTAAGCCACGCCTGTTCAGCGCGACCATCGATTTCATAACGCTACAAAAAAAAAAAAACAAAATAAAATCATGATTTCGTGATTCATGAACCCATAAGTGTGATTTTCGTTCCTGAAATCGTGAACTTGGATCAGCTGCAGCTGTCATCAAGGTTGCAAATACTCATTTCAGCTAAAATAATGTTTTTCGGAATAATAAAACCAAAAAATGGTATGATGACATGTTTTACTTGTAACTTACAAGAAGAGGTTACACAGTATGCGTTTGAAACATAAAACCTGTAAATTTTGCTTTCTATGAGTCACAATCAGCGATTTGCTGATCGCTAAGTGAGTGAGTGAGTGAGTGAGTGTGTGAAAAATCGCTGATTGTGACTCTCATGAAGTGGAATAAACAGGTTTAATATGTCAAACACATTCTTTGCAACCTCTTCTTGTATCTTACCTATTAAAAATATGATCATAGCATCTAATTATTTCATAATTAAAAAAACATTGTTTTAGCTGAAATAAGTAATTGCAACCTTGGCTATCATTTTCAGTTGTTGTTGATTTTAACCTCATAGAGTGCTCGGATCCGACGAGAATAGTGTCTTGATTATAGTGAGTGAGCTGAGCCGTATCATTGAAATGGTGGTCCGTCCTCGAAGAAAAAGAATCCCCGAACGCATCCGGTGTTCTTGCTCCCGCCGCTCCGATGGAAGTCGAAGGTGGTGTTGATTTGTTGAGCTGAATACTCGGCTAAAAGTGTGTTCATTCCATCTGCTGGACAGATACCTGCTACCAGTTTGGGATGCGGGTAAAACCTGCATCAAGACTGCACTTTTTGAAAAAGAAATCCAGTTTATATAACTTTGTCTCAGATACCATTTCGATTAGATACTTTCGTACTATGATTAATTGAAAACTATCGAATACGCCATTTTGAACAATTAGGCGTGATTAAAAATGGCCGGATTCCAGCACAAACTTCGTTGCAAAGTTTCGTGGAATTCTAAGAGGTAAAATCTAAAATTTGTTTATTTCGCCTGGAACTGCTCGGTTTCTAAGCTCAAGTAAATGCAACTGAATGAGTAGCATAAACTCTTCTGAAAAAATTAAATAAAAGTCGCTTTAATATTTGTTTTTAGCGACCGGCCCGGTTTAGAAATATACCTAAATTAGATTTCACAACCCTATGTTTGCTAAGTTGAAGCTTGTTTCAAGTCATACATCATCAACACTTGGGTACATAGCATTATTTGTGCTGTCCCCAAAATCTAAACAGCACGTTTGAGGCTACCACAGAGTCAAAACAAAAAGGCAAGCTGTGCACTGAAGCCATGGTAGTCAGTCAGTATTTGAGTAGCAGGTCCATTATATAGTCTAGTTAGCGAAACATCCATCACAGTGCGGCTCATATATCGCTCACCCATGTACAATGAATGACAATAAACATGCATTGCTTTTGGAATGATAAAAATCGAAACATTAAGATCAGCTTACGTCAACAATGTGAGATTTCGCTGGTATATAATTTCCCCACCCAGTTGGATACAATAAATGCAGTGTCAACAGAAAGAAAATACCTTCTCACTACATTGCACGATCGATGAATTGTACGAGAGTGTACGAAGATCGAGGTCTTCTCAAGCTCAAGTACTCAGTTCAGTGTTGATATTGAAGTCATCGTGAAATCCGGCTTTCATTCCATATTAGCGTTGCTGCCTTGCCGTCTTCTTCACTCGAGTGGGGTCGAAATCCATTCAAACATTCACTAACACTAACTGTCCATAGCGATTGGCTATCTCACTGGTGCGTCACACACTTGGCCTTTCGATGGGATATTGGATCGCGACATCGGAAGACACAACTGTAGGAATAAAGCCCATTGCGCACATCGCACCCAGCACAGGAGGAGTGAGAGCCTCTACCGCAAAATGTGTATAGGTACAGGCAGCACGTTTTATCAACAACAACACAACGGCAACCGGTTTGAAATGATCGTGGAATGCTTACTCGCGAAAAGTAAACTTATGGGTATAGATAAAAAATGTATGAAATTTACACAAACACACTGGTTGTTGCTTTATGCGCACTGGCGGCATTGCGGAGACGCAAAATAGAGAAATTCAATCGTTGAATTTCCTCCGCCTAACCGCGAAGATCGATCGATGACCGAGATTGACGATTATATTTTGTCGACGGAGCAGTACCGTGATGGGAAAGAGCTACCGATTGTCACTCAATCACATCAAACGAAAATGAATGCTGTGTTGATTGATTTAATGACTGTGTGGTTACGAATTTGAGAAATTCGACGCAACAAGGTTGAGACGTTTGCTTTTACGCTGTAACAGAAAGTGGAATAGTCTAAAAAGTCTATCTATTCGGTTTAGAGTTTACAATATTTGATAATTTCTGGCAAGCTTGAGCAGTGGAAATGAATATGAGGCCTGGGTTTTCTGGATCAATTGAAGTTATGAATCATTGCTCAGCTCCTATTTGAATTACATGGTGTAGAAAAATCAGAAAAATTTCTAACGACATAAGGGTTCAAGTAGGGGAAATGTCGGCTTCGGCAATACCTTAACCTATTATTTTTTTTTTCTTCCTTTATTTAGGAGATTTTTAGCCGTAGGCTAGTTCATCTCCGATAACTTATTATTGTCAGGGGGTAAACAGGACTTTGTTTAACCTATTATCGTCAGGGGGTAAACAAAGTTCTAGAGCACGCAAATTTGGCCAATAGATGTTCTGAAACACAATGTATCCACATGTCAAAATTAAGCTCTCAAGGACGACAATAATAGGTTAAGGTATTGCCGGTATATATTGGTATTTCTTTTAAAAACAAAGAAAAACCTTATGTGCGAGGAGGGTTAAAGCAGTGGTTCTCAATCTATTGTTGATTGTAACTCTCCAATTTTGAATACAAATACAAATGACCATAACAATACTAAAGTAGCCTCAAAACTGTCAAATGTCATATCTCTGAAACCATATAGTGCATATCTCAAGTAACACAAAATCATTGAATTATGTTGAGTAAACTGCTATATAACCAAAACTAGTCATATAAAAGTTTTATAAATTGTTATAGAACATGTGTGCTACTTGGGATGGTTTCGGAGATATGACATTTGACATTTTTTTTGACCACTGTGTTGAACAACCAAATTCAAATTCCCAGTTTTTTTTCCGGGCTCAACATAGTTTTCTTGGTTTAATAAAAATAGATAAGGGGCTGTCCACATTTAACGTGGAGTTTCTGAGAAGTTTAAGACGAAAGCGTGGACCGTCCATATAATTAAAAAAAAATGTTTGGACCGTGAACATTTGCCAACTCTCTAATACTGAATAAATGAAAAACGTTGATAAATTTTGGGTGCATTTAAAAAAATGACGGAACTTATAATCGTCATAATTTTAGATAATATTTATTAATGTGAAGATTGCGCATATTAATTGATTGGTGTAAATATATTGACATTACGAAGAGAAACAACTAGTTAAGTGAAAGATATCCTATATCACATAATCACCCACACATCAGAAGTTTGTCATTTAAATTGCGTGACATTTTGTAGAACTATGGGAAACTAGTTTGTCCAAAAGCATTGGAAATTTTATAAAAAACTGATTGGTTTTAGTGAAGGTACGATTTTATCTAGTTCTTTTGTTCTAACGTGCGGCATTTCATTTTGCATATTAATAGTCATACAAATTAAGGAAATTCTGAGGAGAGCTTGAAGGGAATTTCTGAGAAAAGCTCTTTTTTTTTGCAGAATTTTAGACTGAAGTTAGTTTCAACAGAATTCCTAGGAGATTGCTTGAAATTTCTGATGGAACTTCAAGGAATTTCTGAGAGTATCTCTGAGAGCGTAAAATTCTAGACAGACTACACTGAGTGTGAAAGCACCGCTCGATTAAGTTCATTCTCCTATCCATACTGTTTGCAATAAACGATTCAAGTGAGTTGATTCAACTCACCCCCAATTTGGTAGTTAGTGTTTCATTAACTTGACTTCGAATAGACCAATTTACTGGTCGTTCATTTTGCTGTTCAAGTCAATTGAACGCCGAATTGCATCATCTAAGCCAACAAAAACATAGGTAGCTCCCGGAGAGCCAACTCACACCATTTGCCTTCACTCACTTTCTCGGTCACACAGTGTTAGTAGTGAAACTCTAAAACGTTAAACTAATGCTTATCCTATCACTTAAATACAACATAAAACTTTTTTTTATAATTCTAACAGCTAAAACATCACAAACATTTTAAAAACACCTAAAGTTAAATAGTACGGATCTTTGCATAGCTCCACCATTAAAGTTGGCAGGATGACACCATTTTGAGAACGCTACACACTTAACTTTTTTCGCCGAGATTCCAACAGCCGAGTAGTTCTGCAATTTATTTTGCTGAGATTCAGTAAAACAATTGCCGAGCCGAGCTCTCGGTGGTGAGGCATACAAATCTCTGGTCACGTCTTCCTCGGGAAGGAAAGTAAAGCCGTTGGTCCCGGCCTGTCCTATGTGGTTGATGGGTGTTATATCTATTCAGGTGTGGAAGCTGGCTATTCGATTGCCCTTTAACAGAGACCAACGTTAAATAAAGGAATTAAGAAGAAGAACTTTTTTTTTGGCGAAAAAGCATGAAAAAATCATTTGAAAAAATGTCATCATTCTGACAACGATTTTTCCTGATTTTCCTTGCGATTTTCCTACACCGTGAAAATTGTCGAAGAAAACATTTTCCAGATTATATTTTCTTTCTACAATGCTTGGTTCTTGAGGTATGAATTTCGTCAAAATACGTGAAGTCCAGAAAAATCTGAAAACTTCAACTGAAATTTTCCTTGAAAATTAATAACCTTGAATTTTTTGAAATTATTTTTCGGTCATATAACCATGAACTGGCTTTCTCAGTCTAGGGTAATTCAAACAGTTAGTTGTGCAACTAACTGTTTAAATTACCCTAGACTGAGAAAGCCATAAAAACGAAATCTCCATACAACCAGTCGAACAACCAAATCAATAACCATGAACTCTACCTGTGGGCAAAACTTCATAAAATTCTAAATTCCTTCGGCCCATTTTGTCCGCTAAAAAATCCCCTGATATGTATGATATGATCCATTTCAAGCAGTATTTGGAGATTTATTAACAATTTGGATTTATACGGTTAAATAACCAGGAAATCAGGAGCATGTTCAATTTTTATTAACAAAAATAAATGATTGTTCCTCTAAAAGTATTGGTTCTTAAATACTTTTAAATATAGAATCAAATTCAATCTATCTCTCAGATTCTGTACACACATAGATGATTTTACAGGAGATAGTATTTTTTGCTAGGTTTTTGAATTGTTGAGAAAGTTGTTAAAAAATAAAATGGCCGTTATCCGTAAAGAATTAATGAAATCGACAAATGTTATTTTCTATCATTAAATTGTCTTATTTTTTTTTAATTTTCCACAGATTTCTAAACTTATACCGAAAAGTTCTGCAATTGAAAAACGAAGTAAAACCTTACTGACTGGATTATTAACACCGGAAATAATCGTCAAAAGTAAGTAATTTGTATTTCTAGTAGCACTTGGGGATTTATGTTTAACAATCGATTATATAGGACAACATAAGAAGGAAATGAAAATGTGTGCGTACAACTGGCAGTGAAGCTGACGGCATGCGAATTTGCAATCTATTTATATTTGCACATTAATATTTCTCACCATACGGCAGTGCTTCGTTCTGGCAGTTAACTCCCCCTATTTCAGTCTAGATCAGACCGAGAGATTTTGTTGAAATGTTGGAAATACAACAAAAGATGACTAACAGCTGCTGGCTTACTTTCGCCAGCCTGCGTATTGAACGTTTTTGAATTTATCGTCAACCAAGAAGAGAGGGAGTGAGTTTCTTGAATGGCACTTTATGGCTTTGAATTGTAGTATTTTCTACATTGTTAATACCTATCGCACTCGTATATGTTAAACCGCATAGGCTCATGTACATAAGCCAACGGAACTTAGCATCACTAAAGGATGTAAAAGCCGCGAACCTTCTGTTGGTGAATACTGTGCTGCGCGTGTACATATAAATAGGACATTAACTTATCAAGCCTATACACAACATACCTGTCTACTTATACACGGCGCGCTAGAGTGCAAAGGAAACATATTGCTATGACGGCAATAAACACTTGCTTCGTTCTGTTCATCCGCCGAGAACACAGTTGGCGACGGCGAGAAACCGCGTCTTGAAGTGCACACGACCAATTTTGGGCATTGACCTTGATTAACGCTTGTAATATTACTCTTTTATCTTCGATATTCATCCCAATACCTACATGCGAATCGAATATTGCCACCAGTTTATTTTGAACTGCAGTGGGTGCATATGTAGTTTGGTGAGTTTCGATGTCAATTGTCCTAGTAACGAGAATACATCGAGACTGTTTTTAAATGCTCCACTACCCGCGTCAAGTTCTAATTGAGATTTACGATCTATTTTATAAATTGATTTTGTGTACAATGCGGGTTACTAGAAGCAGTATAACAAGACACAGGCAGCAAATAAAGTTTCCGTGATAATAAGCCGTTCCTATAATTCCCCCTTACATGGTAACAAATATAAAGTTAAGGATGAACCCTTACGTATTAATCAACAAGTAAATATTAACGTCAACACTGGTATGACGTCATATGCAGTGATTTCATTGATGCTAAGCTTTTATGACGCATAAGTATTCATTCCAAAGGGGCATGACTCAGTGTGCATATTGGCCATCTCAAGGTGGGTAAACAAGTTCCAGGTAAAAATGTTTGAAAAGAATGCGTGACAATTTACTGGTGAGTTAAATTAATTACTCGAAATGGTATGTCAATAGCCCTATACAACTTGGCCTCTCGTGGCTATCATGAAAAACGTCATAATGATACAGATTACAAAAATTTGCACGAGGCGAGGTATGGGAGAGGTATTTGTTGCCCTCGGCAGTTGGCAGCGCTAAGCGGCCATAAATTAATAGCACCCTGCTGCATGATGTTGGTACCAGCGATTCGATCGATAATCTTTTTTTAGTTGGATTTATTTCCACCTGTCCTAAGAATATGTAAGCTAAGAAATTTGACTGAAGACTGAAGATCGCAGGAGCAGTGCCAGACTTTCGCGAGATATTGACATAATTGTTTTTTACATAGTCACTGATAGACTTGATCCTCAAAAAACCTTCGTCAACATCTCATTCATTTTTTCGTCAATGACAAAGATTCACCTGGTTACAAAAAGTGTAATATCGTGTATTATATGTCAAATTATTGTTATCCAAGCAGTTCATGACGTAGATGCTTGTTCACTTTAACGGCTCTATGTAATTGTTTTGCTCAAGTCATTTAATTTCGTTACAAATTTAGCTCAAGTCATTTAATTTCGTTACAAAATCTACACATGTTTGTCACTGAAAAAGGACATGGTTTACTTTGAAAATGACTGTTACCTCAAATGAGTAACCGAAGCAGAATTTTGAGTATTGCCGTGTATTGTCGAGATTTTCCAGCACTGCTCAGGAGTACTGTTTAATGAATGCTGATATAGATGTCATAGGGCTAGTTTCACCAAAGGAGATTTTCATTTGACTTAGATAAATAATAAATGGTTAGGTGTAAGGTTACAATGTAGGTATTTTCTTCTATTGTTTATCAATCGTTGATTAATTTGAAATCTGCTTAATCTGCATCCACACTAGTGAAGTGTAGAATTACCAAGTTACACAAATTTTTAGGTGGTACAATTCCTAGAATATTGTACAATCGAGGTAGAATTTCATCCGTTGCATCATGGGCAGCAATTCTGGATTAATCACAGCCTCTTAGATGGAAGGGATACAACCTTCAATGATCGAAAACAGTCCTGGTCTTACTTACTTACGATAGATGCACAGCTCTTCGACCGGCCGCGACCTTTCATAAGTGTCACGGAAGAGGGATGGGTGGAACTTTGTTAGTAGGAAGGGCCCACGTACAGTGCTGTTCGATATACTAGTAGTGCATGCCGATTTTCATACAAAATTTACAACTTTGACATGTTGTAACTTTGTTCTCTTAAGATCAATTGAGCTGAAACGTTCGCCAAAAAAAAAACTACAAATATGTTCAATTTTACGATTACAACATGCCAAATTTTTTAAATCACCAGCCGGAAAGTCAGGTACTAGGTAAAATTGTTCGAAATAATAGCAGTTTTTGTTTTGAAAATGTATGTACTGCAAATATTTTAAACATTTTTAACTATTATGTACATTTGTTAATTGGGTTAGAATTTTAAAGCCTTTTTTTTTTTCTCATGGAAATTTTACTTAGTGGCAGTATAGTCGCTATATTTATATTCTGGCGGAACCAATTCCACACGCAGAGAAATGGTTTTTAAATTCAAATGGATATATTTTTGACTCAGGGCCTAATATATTTTTGATATTGTTTCAAATATATTATTAGGTTAATTCAAAGAAAAATATTTTTGAATCAACAAACCGGTTGTAGAGTCAATAATCTGTTTGTTGATTCTAAAAACCATTTTGTTGATTCAAAAATATGTTTTGTTGAAATAGTGATACAATATGTTTGAATCAATAACAAAATACATTAGGCCCTGAAACAAAAATCCATTTTTCTGCGTGCATATATTGTAGACCAACAATATAAACTTTAATAGTTCAACCGAACGCATTTTTGGATAGGCGAATTTTTCCCCAACCCGATGATGGTGTTAGTTTGCATAAACTACCTAAGACACACCAGGAACATGACCGGATGTGTCGAATGTTTTTAAATGAATTATTGAAGAATATCGAATACACCACTGTGAACAATTGGGCGAGAGTCAAAATGGCACAAACTTGGTTAATTGCCATTTATGCGAAGTTTCATGGAATTCTGAGAGTAAAAATCTAAAATTTGTTATTTGACCTGGAACTGCTCATAAACAAGTACGTATCACATGAAAATTCAGACGCAGACCCACATACCTATTTTCATTTTTACATCCTTCCCAGAAGATGCAGAATTTTGCTATTTCTCCAGAAGTAAACTACGTAAGATTTATATCATATGAAAAATATTCACCTCCAAATAGTAAAGGGGGGGGGGGGCAAGGTGAAAATATCATATGAAAAATGTTTACCTCCAATTTTGCAAAGGGGGGGGGGGACTCCGGCGAAAATATCATATGAAAAATTGTCACCTAAAAGTATGCAACGGGGACCAAGATGATAATATCATATAACAAATTTCCACCTCCAATTACGCAATGCTCCCCACCAAGGTGAAAATATCATATTGTCAAAAGGTTAAACGGGGAAATCGCTTTATCTCTAACACGTCAGATTGGTGTAGATTTTGTTTTTGTTTATACAGGTAGGAATTGATAAGATCTTTCCACTGTGAAAATTTCAAGTTGATGAAGTGTGCCGTTGATTAAAAAAAAATTATCGATTAAAATAATTATGCACATTACAGGGCTGGTAGAGGGTATGTGATGTATTAGTAGTGACTTTAGTGACTAAAATAACGAAAATAGTGACATTTAAACAATAAAAATTAGACCAATAGTGACATTTATTGATCGGAAAGATATGGTTCCAATCTTCCGTTGATTGCGATTGCCGCTTCTAGAAATTTAAAAAACTCACAAACCCATCATGCGCATTTTTCATGTTTCTAAAATATAAAACAAATTGTTTCCACGTGAAGAACTGCAATTTTTTTTTTTTTTTTTTTTGTAGTGATCCAGTGGCAGCAACTTGCTAAAACTCTACACTGGACCCCTTTTATTGATAAATTTTGCTTCTATGAGCCTCTATTTTAAATCAACACACAGACGTTCCTAGGCTATGGTGCCCATTTGGTCACTGTTGTTTTTGTGCTGATCCAAATAGTTTTGATAATATAATTGCGCATTCTTTTTTTTTTTTATGTTGATTTTGTCCCAGTCTTGTCTTCTGTCGTCACTTATTTTGTCATTTTGTCTTGTGTATTAACCCCCACTTGTCTTGTTTATTGTGTCAACTTGTGTCTATTGTCCTTCCCCATCTGTTACTCTGTCATGACTAATTTCATTGATATATAAAAATAGTAATATCAATTACAGGATAATATGGTTATTTCTCGATTACTTTTTCAAAGGGAAGCACCAGCTCCTGCAAACAATGCATCCGATCGTCGATCCGGCGCAACCGGCAGCTCGCACACGCTTATCAACGCCACCAGCAGGTAGAGGAAAATTTCCCCTATCTGATGATAGTGCCAGTTAAGCCAAATCGACGACCACACGCACCGCCTACAAAAGCCGATACGCTCCCTTGAAAAAGTTATCGAGATTTCTACTAATTAATGAATTATTGACAATTACCTCTCATGATCCTTGGCTCTGATTTTAACTTACCACTTTTTGATTATTTATCAAATACCTCTCCCAGAATATATAACTCACCGATGCTTTGTTGGTTTCTGGTCTCATTTGGATTGGTCCTGAATTTGTTTGACATCCTGTTCGAAGTAATTCTTTGAGTTCCAGCTTGTACGTGTCTCACGTCATATGATTCGCCATTCATAAAGATAATGGGTTAAAAGGGAGTAAAACATACATAAAGGTAGATTAGTATTAGTTGTACTTGATCCAAACAATAGAAAGAAGCATAGATGACTTAGTAGAAAAATAAAACTAATAAATAGCTAAAAGTGCAATGGATAAGTGTTAGTTCCGGGATCATTTTAGTGTTAGTAGTTATGTTAGTTTTGATCCGTATTCAGCCCTGCTGGCCCCTCAAGCACTATTTGCAGCAATTGTGATAAGATTATGCGACACTGCTACTCCTACTATGTTAGATGTATGACTTGTCAATTTTCGCAACGCAATGTCTTTCAATAAATCACTCAATCAATTTGATGTTTGAAAATTTGCTCAAAAGGGCTTTGTTGACACATCATACCTTACCGAAAACTAAAGCACAACAATGCTAATTCTTATTTCAAACCTATCAACATATTTAACACATCTTTCCTAAAATTTCACTTGTTCGTAAGCGCCTGGTTGAAGATATGACTTTCGCTATTGACATTGTCTGTAATTAACAAATACACTAAATAGGAAGATTTATTATACAACTTCATAGGCTAGTCGCCTCCCTAAGCGGACCCCCCGCGTCCTATCTCTTATGTTAATTAACTTTCTGAATTCTATAATTGAAGTTTATTTAATAAATAACTGAAATCTCTAATCTACCTACATAACCCATGCTTTTAAATTACAATTTAACGTGTTTCAAGTACTTCTGGCTTTTACATATCTTATCTTATATCTTTGTTCGTCCCAGATGACACCTTCAAGTGACTAAAATGCTTCACTTTGAAGTTAGTTTCCAAGCTAATTTTAAATTGTATATTGTATAGGGTAAATGTTCCAACTACGCTCTCACGTTTCCACTATGTGGCCCCACAAAAATACATATGGGTATGTCACAATAGAAGCACACCACAGTGGAAATCCCGAGCCATAGTTCAAACACTTATCCCAAATCAAAATGAAGCACATATAAGATTAGTTACAATACCATGTACAAAAATGATGTTTAACATTGTTTTCTGAGTAATACTTCAATGAAAATAACAATGAAAGCTTGTCACGCAAATAGAAGGAGCACTGTTGGGCACTTTCTGAAATATTTCAATAGTATAATTCCCTTGCAAACCCAAATAAATCTATCTGCGTAAAAAATAAATAAAATAAGAGTGATTTGCGGCAAAACCCGCCAGTATCACACCCAACGTCAGTGCCTATACGTAAGCGTACTACGACGCGGCTTTCAATAAAAGGAGTAACAAGTGTGATACTATCACTGCTAGACTAGATCTTTGGTTCTCTCATGCAGCGGTTTATCAGAGAGGGGAAGCTTAGTAATCCCCATCGCCTGCCCATGCCGCCATTCTATCGCGGCATGAGCCAGCAACGCCGACCATAAACCTACCGTCTCCAACACTCCGCTATAAAGCATGAAATTAAGCCCGCCCACCAACAGCAAGGTGCAAAAACTAGCCAAGGGGAGGGTAAATTGTTTCCACGTGAAGAACTGCAATCTATAATTAAATGTAGATCTAAGTTAGCCATGAGCATTTTAATAAAAAAAAATCGGTCTTTTCTTTGTAACCCCTATAGCCATTACATCTTCTGTAACACCGCAAAGGGACTGTTCATAAACTACGTAGACCAATTTTTTTGAAAATTTGTGTGGACCGTAGACATTTTTTGGCCTGCTACCAACCCTGACATTATATCTTCGGAACCAGAAGGTATATCAACATAAAATCAATAGCGATCAATGAGGCGATTGTGTCTTTCAAACGAGATATCAACCATATTGATCGCATAAACCATCTCGAAAAAGCTTGCCTAGATGAAAAAGTGTTGAGAATGGATGCGACTCACGCAAGGACTATTAATAAATAATAAGATTCTTTTTAATTGGTCGCGGCCTTAGGTCAGGAACAGAGGAAAAATCCGATTATTAATGCGAAAAAAAATACAATACAATTTAACGGATTTAAAAGGAACTCAAGATTCTGTGACATCATTTTTTCTCGATGTTTGGACAAACTAAAGCTACCGGGTTTCAAAGATTTGTCAAATTACTGGCCTTTGAAAAAATGGCGAGAGCTTGAAAATTTTCCTAGACCATTGTTTGACATTTAAGGCTAGGAAAACATCCAAGATTTCGAAATAAAATTGCCAGAATATTTGGTCTAGAACTTTTTGTCGAAACCTCTGACAATTTGTGATAGGTCTATGACAATTTCGAGATTAAAAAAAAAATATAAGTTAGTCCATCAACATTAATTTGACAGTTAACGTTTCCGTCTGTTCGCAAACTCTTCATGTCAGTAAGAATTTACACACGAATTTTTAATGAATCTTTCTAACACAAATTTGTTGCCAAATCGAGCTGTGATTTGATATAAGTTTATAAAGTCAGATTCGTTACTCTCAATATTGGTCGGAAAAAAGTGACTTAAGTGACTGCATTTTAAGGAATGTGACTTTAGTGACTTTTTGATGAAAAAAGTGAATTTTAAGTGGCTGACTTGAAAATAGTGACCAAGTCACTAAAAAGTGACCTGCTACCAACCCTGACATTATATCTTCGGAACCAGAAGGTATATCAATAAAAATCAATAGCGATCAATGAGGCGATGGTGTCTTTCAAACCAGATATCCATATTGATCGCATAAGCCATCTCGAAAAAAGCTTGCCTAGATGAAAAAGTGTGAAGAATTGAAAGGAGGTGTATTCTCAGAAGAATTACAAGGAAGTTTTGGAGAATACGTACGGAGAATTAAAAAAAAAATATTCAGGATAATTATCAGGAGTGTTCCAAGATAATTCTAAGGTAGCTCTGGTATGTCATTGTGATTCTGATACGGGGTATTCGAATTCTCCGGATATTTCCAAAGGAATTGTGAGATGTATAAATCACATTTTAAAATAGACTTCCTTTCCTTGTTTTTTCCGTCGATCTTGTTTTCCGTGCTGAGGTCCAATGCTACCGACGCCAGGGAGGCAGCTCCCACATCTGGACCCTACCTTTCGACCCATCAACTCATAAACCGGGGACCAACGACTTTACTTCCCATGGAAGGCATGATCAGAGATGTTATGCCTCAGAACATCCCGGCGGCGCCGACTGGGATTGAACCTAGGCCTGCTAGGGTGAGAGGTAATTACGCTTACCACTACACCACCGGCGCCGCTCTTTAAAATAGACTTAATAAATGTTGCTATTGTTACAAACAGGTTTGGAAAATCGTTAACATTTTTTTGTGAATTTATTTACATTCATTTGCCTCTAACTTTTTTCATCAACGGAATTCCGTAAAACGATGCATGAAGTTTTTTTTTAGGTTTTGATATTAGCTACCACTTTTCTGTATTACTCCAATCTGTATCTCTTATGCATGATGAATGTAATTTACATTAACTGAAAAACAATGGTGAATTCTGTTCGCACTGGTTCATCATGCATAGGAGATACAGATGATTCTGAGCAAATTATCAAGGCAATACTGAGGTGAATAATAAGAAATCTAAGGAACTCTGATAAGAACTCCAAGGAGCTCTAGAGGGTATGTCAAGGATAGTCAGGATCATATTCCAAGTGGATTTTATAAAAATATATATTTACTTTTCATGCAGAAGTCTGCTACAAATTTATGCAATTTCTTACGCGAGTGAATTACAGATCGAAAGGCATTATCAAGAGAATAAGAAGAGAAGATATGAAGGGATTATCAAAGAGTCGTAGAGGAATTCTGAAATAAAACTTGAGTAAATTCTTGAGAAATTCCAAAGAAATCCTATGAAGAGTTTCAAGGGAATTATCGAGGTATTTAGGAACATTTTCAAGATCCAGACAGAAGTTCAAAATCCAGGATTTGTAATTTTTTTAAAGGATTCTGAGGCATTGAAAAAGCAGTCAAGAGAGAGACTCACACAAATTTGACATGTCCTATGATTTGAAAAAGTTATTTATAACAGTAATGTTAGGAATTAATTATACAGTAACGTTATTTTATTTGTTTTCGTTAAAAGCTTTCATACCCTTTTTATCAAAATTCTAATGGAACGAAACGTTTCGATTGCCCTCAATTCCACGGCGTATGTAAACTTCGACCAAGGAATGCGGCGTACGTGTCATGTGTGATAAAATGAAGTCAATAATCAATTAGTATCCACTCACACGCCGCTCTGGCGGATGCTAGACAGCACACACCAATGCAGCTTAGTGCAGTGCAGAGTTCCTGTCGTGTGTAGGTTGCCTGTTGCACCATTAAGATCGGAGGCAGCTGAAACCAAACAACAACCCGCGAAAACGCGATCGTGCGCATGTAGGTACCTATAGGATGTCGTCATCTCCTATAGGTATATCGATGTGGTATGCAAAATGCATCTGTATATAGCATTGGGGCGTTGCAATTGCAACTGAGGACAATATAGTAAACCTGCTGCAATATGGAATCGTACCTACTAGTGTTCTAATTTCTGTTCAGTCCAAGAACGTTTTTCTATTTGACCTTTCCTTTTTGAGCGGGCAGATGAACTACGATACCCCACATATGGTCGAAAGCTATTATTTTCGAACAATTTACGTGGGACAAATTTCACGGACACCACACTCACGCTTCGCTCACTGCGGTTTTGTTGTCCCACGTCTTGTAGTTATTACTAGAGCTTGGCTGATCTATGGCCACACTCGTAGCCCTCTGCAAATCTACGGTGCGGCGTGCCGTTGCACAGAGGTGGCACACTGGCGTTGTTGTGTTTGCCTTTTTTCCAAATGATATTATACTACATATCCCCGCAGTATGGATTCGATCAAGCGAGAATTTTAATCGTGTATTACGAAAATTATATTTTTAGATTCCCCCGCTTTGTATATCCCATCCGGTTGACGGTGTGCGCGAGGTGATTTCGTCAGAGACCTAGGTATATCGGAAATGAGGAACGAGCGTTTAGCACGTTCGAGTGACAGAGATTGATAAGGATTGCCTAATTTCCTATAGGCGGTTCGCTTTATTGGCAGGTCTTCACCATGAAATCTTTCGAACCAAATAAAACTTTGTTATTCTAAATAGCTGACGACGTATTGTGGGGGCGTACAAAGGGAGAATAGTTTTTTTTTAAAGGAAGTCAGTAAAATCTATTCCGGATGTCCGAGATATAAATTAAAGGAAATTTGAAATGTGGCAATCATTTTAAATTTTAGGTCGAGGCCAAAATTTTTCAATTAGATCGTTAATTGTTGTTATTTATATTGTTGTTGCTTAACATTACTTATATTTATGTCAAGCTCATAGCAAAATCTCAATATAAACGATGCATTGGTAGTAATTAATATCTTATCAGAAATATAAATTACGATTAAAATTAAAATTTTGTTAAGTTAAACTTTTAAAGCAAGCTAAACACCTTCTTTTGCTATACCTTGTAAGCATGGATTCCAATACGAACTGAAATGCAAACTGTGCTTAACACACGTAGATAAGATAAGGTGGCATTCGCTATTCAGTGTAGATTATGAACGAACATTCTACGCAAATGGCAGTAAGCTGGCTGCTCAGCCAGGAGCAGCCATCAGCACACGACATTCGTTAAAATCTAAATAATGTCATCATTGTTGGATTCCATCCTTTCCACACTTACCTGGATCGACTAGCTTGAGCATGACGCCACCAATGTGCAGATCTCCGCGAACTCGCAGTGTTTTTTCGACCTGCAGGTCTGTGATGAAGACCCGCAGGTTCCATGTGTTGTCGCCTACGTGTATCATCGCTTCCGGAACTCTGGAACAGCAGCTGTACTAGTATCCTTGGTTACTTGTTTGTGCTTCGTTTCCTCTTAATTCACTACCGTGACTCGTCAGCGGTATGCCAGTGATGAATTTCTCTTCTCCCGTTTGAGGCACTTCTTGTTTCCACTTTGCTTTATTAATATTTCTAAGAAGTATGTATACGAGGTTTGCTTACATCACACACTGTTTTAAGGTCACCGCACCTATGAAGCTTTTCGTAAATGCCTCTGCACCTAACAGCACGGTGTGATATATTCACTTCACTGCACCAAAATCACACTTATTCTTAGGCAGAAATCGACTCGATAGTATCACAATTTTCACAATTTGTTGTGCCCAGGATGGTGTATCTCTATATTTCCCGTTTGTGGAAGCAAATAAGGCAGTAGAAAAGATGGAAGAAGGCACACACAGATAGAAAATAAATATTCACTCTCAAACTATATTAAGCGAACAAACGGACGATACAACATAAAACGTCATTTCAACACGGCTGCCACTCAAAGACTGATGAATTATTCGTGAACAGGGAGCTGAGAGAGAGAGTAACGAATAAATTTAATATTAGTAAGCGTCACATGGCATGTCTGCGAGTTTACTCACACATGTAGCTTAGCACTAGAGCACACTTATCTAGATATGAAATCATCACAGGTTTATGCTTCAGCTACGACAAAAGTAATTGTAGCATAAATGGAGAGGATTAATTTAAGCTTTCATTAATTTAAATTAGGTACATTAATGCTATGGGTGCTTTCCCATCAAACAATGAAGCAATTACTTGCATCCTTAGGTTTTATTCACTGTTTTCAACGAAAGTTCGTTATTTCATTGGTTCAATCAATCAGCACCCGCAAAGGAAAAATATGTAAAGCATAGCATATGAAATGCTGCATAACTTCAGGCGTTTCCCGTGGAAATAACCCAGAAAGGTGAATTTAAAATGTGATTCAATTACCACCTCCGAACACGGTGGGTAAAAAACTTTACGCCTCCGAAAAACGTGTAACGGCAAGTTTGCAATGACATAATTTAGCCATTTCTTGATGAATTTCAAAAAATTGTGGTACCTCTAGAATTCCTAGGGTCTGTAGATTATTTTGATTGCAAGAAAATTAAAAATAAGGTCGTTACACGTTTGTTTTAAAGTGTGTTTATGGGTTTTGCAAGTGGCTTAAAATCTATAATCTAGAACCATGAACCACAAGAGTTCATAATTAGCCAGAATACAGTCATGATTCCTATATATGGATCCTGGAGACAACAGAACGGTCCCCGCAGTTTTTGAAAAACACTAGGAACTGTGATGATATAATGAATTTGGGGTCGTGACATAAACATGCACCCTGATGGTCAGGGGACCGTCCTCCAGAAGATCCGGAACATACGTGAAAGTGGACAATCCACGAAACTCATCTTAGAGCTCCGCGTTTTTTTACATTATGAACTGTGATTTAAGAAAGAATTTGTTGTCGTGACAAAACATGGACCCAGAAAGCCATCGGACCGTCCTTCGAAAGATCCGGAACCTCTATAAAAGTGGTCAATCTATGAACCTGCTCTTAGAGCTCCGCGGTTTTTTCGAAAACACTTGGAAATGTCATATGCAAATTAATTTGGGATCTTAATATAAACATGTACCTAGAAGGCCATGGGACGGTCCTCCGGAAGATCTGGAACATCCTTAAAATGGTCAATCCACCGAAAAACCGACATGAAACTTAAACTTAACTCTTGTTCGAGAATCCATAACGGCCGATTCAAATGTGCAGCGATCCCATCTGTGAAAACCATAGCAATGTTTTATCTAGATAAAAATAAATTGTCCGAAATAGATTCGACACGAACCAACTCATAAATTTTGTATGCCTGTTCGTAGCTAGGATAAATACACGGACACGGCGGTAGATGTCATTTTAGTGCTTTGATCAGAAATTTCTTTGTAATTTGTATGATCATTCATGTCGGTTTGTCGGTAGTCAATCCACGAAACTGATCCTAGAGTTCTACGGTTGAAAAACTTAGAACTGTGATATAAGAAAGAATTTGGGTCATGACATAAACATGAACCCGGCTAGCCATGGGACCGTCCTCTGGTAGGTCCGGAATATCCGTACAAGAGGTAAATAAATTAAACTGATCCTAGAGCTCCACGGTGTTTTTTTTAAACTTCAGGCACTGTGATATAAGAATGAATTTGGGGTCATGACACATGTATCTAGATGACCATGGGACCTTCATCTGGAAGATCTGGAACATCCGTAAAATGGTCAATCCATAAAACTTATCCAAGAGTTCCACTTTTTTTCGAAAACACGCGGAACTGTGATATAAGAAAGAATTTGGAGTCGTAACATAAACATGGATTCGAATAACCATGGGATCGTCCTCCGGAATATCCGTAAAATTGATCCATCCATGATACTGATTCTAGAGCTCCAAGTTTTTTCGAAAACATTTCGAACTGTGATATATGAAATAATTTGGGGTCGTGACATAAATATGAACCTGGATGACCATAGGACCGTCCTCCGGAAGATCCGGAACATTCATAAAAGTGGTTCATTCTACCACGTAGATACGGGCATAAAAAATTCAAATTCTGGGAAAATGTGATTGTTACTTCATTAAAGAAATTTTCAGGTTTGTCTCTCACTACTGGGACTTGTTTTTTTTTGTATTTTTAGACTTGTAGAAAATATGCAAATCATACTAAATAATTTCAAGATTCTGGATTTCAAGGTCTTTTAAATAGATTAATTCATTAGAAAGCAAACTTGAATCATTTTCCAAGATTCTAAACTTTGAACAAACTCTTTCTTAACATTGAATGAACTCAAAGAAGATTTACGAAGATCCGCACAAAGATCATAATAAAGAAATTATACAGAATAAAATATGTTACAGATTAAAAAGATTTGTTATTGTGAAAAAATATGGTAATAGGGCTTGGGATCTAATTTCCGTCCTACTAAGCACAACCCGCGCTTTACCTCTCTTTTTTGAACAGGTTTGATAGAAATGTATTTTCTGTGAAAGACTTCTAAATTTATTCACCTTTCCATACGTACCGTTGGATTTGATAAAGAGTCACAATTTGTTGTATTTAGGTACTTCAATTTGTTGTATTTAGGTACTTCATGTTGTAATCCACTTCTTTTATTTAATTCAGGCATTCGAGGATCTTTCTGGAACAGTTATAACAGATGGAACCGTAGAGAAGCAATCTTATCTTGGATATAGCTTCGGATATTTCTTTTTGTGACAGGAAAGGACTGACATCTATGACCATGCATCAATTGAAGAAGGTCGTGATAGACTTCGGGCTTAAGTATTATTCTAATATTTACATTTTGAACTGTATCCTTGAAAATTGTCTTGGAAAAAGTTATCCTAGCATCGAAATGGCTATACGAATGTTTTGCCGCTTCCTGATACAGAGGCATCGTTTGAACGCAGCTTCAGCTACCGTATGCGTGATAATGTTTGCACCATTGAGCAATTTCAAAATTAAAAAAAAAATCAAAAATTTCGTTTTCGAGTTTTTTTTATATATTTAAAGGGGGGATGTTTCTCAAAGTCTTAGCAACTATAAACTATGTTAATCATCGATCGAGTTTCCACTTGCTGCAATTACGGCCTCCACACGCTTCCGGAATGCACGGCAGGTTCTAATAATGTAGTCTGGATCCATTTCTCTCCAAGTTCGGGTCAATGTTTGTCTGAGGCTTGCTGTACTCGGGTGGCATTTAGATGAGGCCTTGGCCTTCGTGACGCGCCATATTGAGTAATCCAGCGGATTAAGATCGGGGCTGGATGGTGGCCACATATCCTTCGCCCAGAATGGAAGATGTTCCTGCAACCTCTTCTGAGTTCGGTTCGAGGTGTGGCACAGAGCCCCATCTTGTTGAAATACAACATTTGGCTTCGGACCGTACTGTTCTTTGATCCACGGAAGAACATACTTACTTAAAATCCCGACGTAGACCTTCGTGTTGACCTTGTCGCCTTCTGGAACGAACACCGAGTCCCTTTTTTTTGCCATCAGAAGCCACCAATCCAAACACCATAACGCTAGCAGGATGCTTGGTCAGATACACGTTCTTGTGCTAGTCGGCCACGTCTTTTACCGGAAGAGAACTAATATACCGGTCGGTTCTGGAATTTGTTACGGGATCGACGATAAACATGCTCTCGTCGGTGAACAGGATTACCGGATTTTTTCGCTTAAGGAAGTTCAAGATTCTCTTGCATCGTTGTTTTTTTTTCGTGCCCTCGACTTCACTCCGCAATCTTCCTTTACGATCTTCCGTGCCGTAAAGTCACTGATCCCGTGTTCCTTTGCTATTTTCCTTATTGAACGCACTGAATTCACCCGAATCTTCCTTTTGATAGCAGCGATAACCCTCGGAACCCGAGCTGACCTCGGATGACCTGTGGCCACCTTTGCGGATAGTTGTCCTTTCTTTTCTCGGTCTAAAACCCTTTTGACGGTCCACCGGGACACTTCCACGGCGATTGAAATGTCTTTTTGCGACATTTGCGCGTGGGACAAATCACGAATACGCTGTCACTTCGTCATGGTGCAACTGTCAAACTAAGTAAATCATTTTCTCAATCATTCACAGCCTACTACGGTATGAGTTATAGATTACGTGCATGCAAAGAAAACCAAGGCATTGTATGCACAGGTGAAACGGGAACCTTATTTGTACGATGGTGCAAACATTATCACGCATACGGTAGTTCAAAATTATAAACATATATCTTCGTTCACAAATGAGAACTTGATTGAATGATATTTTGGATGGAGCTCAATATTAATCAGCTTGTGTCGTTTGTCTGATGGTCCTACACTGTCCATAAACGTATAACAGTCCCATGTGGAAAAGAACAAGCCGAGAAAAACGCTGTTTATTTTTTTCTTTCGTGGCATCTTATGGTTAGGACAACTTTAACGCTTCCAGAACTTGATTTGAATGATATTTTGATATTTTGGATGGAGCTCAATATTAATCAGCTTGTGTGGTTTGTGTTAGAGTTGGTGTATAATGAGTCACGCCAAGAGTGTAGCCAAGTCTACCTATTGAACTGTCAAACCAGCTACCTATCGTGCAAAGTAAACAAACATTACGATGCTATGAAGGGTCCACGAAAGGTATTGCAATAAAATATAAAATATAATCGAAGAAATTGTTTATTCGATTCAGCCTGTACAAATAAAGTAATTAATAAAAAAAAAAATCGAAGAAATGAGCATAAACACGCAGTGAGCGTTAAATTGTCATGGGATACGTTCGGTAATGATTAGTAATGAGAATTTCTACTATTTTTGTTAAGATAATTTGACAAAATCACTGATATAATGATTTACTACAGCCGCAATTTTTTTTCTCTCGCTAGAAGTCATCTGAAGTTGTAGAAGTCCTCTGTTGGCAAGTGAAAAGAATGGGAATCTGTCGAAAACCGTGATGCGAGTTCAACTGTTTTTTTTTTCTCTTGGCGTGACTCATTTTACACCGACTCTAGTTTATGTGATGGTCCTACACTATCCATAAACGTATAACAGTCATATGTGGAAAAGATCAAGCCGAGAAAAACGCTTTGATTTTCTTTCGTGGTATCTTATGGTTAGAACAACTTTAACGAAACCGATTGTGTAGTTCCGGAGAAATGGTCTCATTTCTCCGGCTCCTATGGGGTGTGATATATGGCGGAGGCTCCATTCTAAACGATAATAACCTTAACTATAATTTATTTACATATTCCTTCATAATTTATCTCCAGAAATCTACCCATGTTTCTCCTGCCACTGCGCGTGGTAGTTCTTTAGGAGTATTGGTGGTAATTCACTAAACGGATATTCCATTTACCATATTTAGCTGATTAAGCGGAAAACCCATAATGGTTACCCGAAAAAACCTGGAAAAACATAAAATTAATTTTATAGATCCAGTAGCCATCCTGTTTTTAACTCCTGTGTAGATGAATTATGTTTTTTTTTTAGCATTGTTCATGTAGCAATACACAAATTTTATTTTACTATAGAACATTTTAAAAGCCTATCTCATCTCTCATTTCGTAGATAGTTCTAATAATTAGGTGGTGTCATCGATACGCCAAGGCCATGCCAAGCACCGTGTTACAAGCTCGCTGGTCTCATGTAGGCACATGTAAGGTGGTATAGCATCAGAGAGTGGTATTTTAAAAAAGTGACATGTCAGGCAAACATATATTCTAAACATTGATTCAGAAGACCATGAGAAAGTCGAATATGGCTGAGCTTATCTATTCTAGAAAGTCATGCCACACAGTCCTGTTAGTTTTTTTTATCTCGTGGTGCAAAATTTTGCAATACAACCTTTTTATGAATGGTTACAGATAGAAAATTTATATTTAACCTATTCGCGATTATCGTATAATCTTAAGAACCACCCACATGTGCGTTGTGGTAATGTGTGAATCTATTGTCTAAACTAGATCTGTCCTTTCATCGGCTGCAGCGGCGTGGAAACCGTTTTTGCCTCTGTGGCGGCGGCGTGGCGGCGTTGACTTTCATCGGCGGCGTATCTATGGTGGCTGTCAAAATGACACATTTCAAAGTTGAATTTAAACCAAAATATTGTATTACTGTATGTGTGACTTGTTGTAGATAACTCCATTTTGAATTTGTTACCGAAAAACCATCAAAACATTACGGTATTGTAACGGAACTGTTTCATAAGATGATTCTTTCTGTAATTAAAATTATCCCGAATTAAAAAGCCTATTTAGAAGAGATTTTTACCCGAAACCTGACCCGTACCTTAACAGGGTCGGTTGGGTACGAGTATGCAAATAAATAAATTTTCGGGTTCGGGTCGGATACGGGTAACAACAAACGTGGAATAGTCGGGTACGGGTATTTCTAGCATATTATCTAATTAAGAAAGTACGAGATGAACTAGGCAATGAGCTGAAAATCTATATAATAAAGTTTTGAAACAAATTGAAAAATTAATGATTTTGAGCATCAAAACAAGCTTTTAGCGAATTTCTTCAACAAATATTAACACATACCTACCATGCGCCTTGACAAAAACAGGAACCTTAAAAATAAGTGTGCAATGATTGGCGAGAAACGCGTCTTTCGAAATTTAAAAGTATGTATAAAAAATATTACATTGACGGCGGTTCCAAAATTATAACGGCGGCTTATCGAAAATCATCACGGCGGAGGCGGCGTGGCCCGGCGATGCACAGGACTAGTCTAAACGTCAAATTTACGTCAACGCAATGGATGACCCTATATAGTCACACCCCCTGCTTAAGCCAAATCAGTTTACACGATTTTATCTCCGAAACATTTATAATAATTTTTAGTCACATTTTGGTCACTTTTCAGTTACTTTCTGGTTACTTATATAGTTTATTTTAATCACTAATTCACTATTTTTATTGTTTAACACTGCTATCTGCCCTGAAAATGATCCAAATTGATCATAACATAATAATAAGGACGATATTTTGACAAACTGAATCATTTAATTCAGATTATCACTTTCACAGACAAGATATTAACGTAACGTTCGCCATTCACTGCTCAAACTACCATGTGGTGATGTCGTTCACCGCTTGACTTCATTCACCGCTCATATTTTCAAAATTTGTCAAAAAAGTTCTCAAAATGAGTTCTAAACATGCGTTTACCACCACCTCGAAATTTCAAGAGTACAAGTATCAACTTCCACAACAACAGTACAACAATAAAACTAGAACTCCTCGTTTGCTGCAGTATAGCAAACAGGGAGTTCCAATTTCATTAGTGACGTCACAACAGTGTCCGAGATGTGTGCTCTAGAAAACTTGTAAAGATAGAGCATAACAGCAATCATGACGGTCATTTTTGGACCCTTCAAGGAATCACCTTAACCGAATAATTTATTCGTTCAAGATGCCTGCATTATTATTTCACTAATTATTGTCGGTAAAACATACTTTAAAATTACATATGAGCGGTGAATAGAGACCCAACATCGATCAACCATTTAAATCGACCAATATTTCAAAACGAAAGCGAGTGCTTAATCAAAATCTAATCAGTTATTTTGCATAAAGTTCCACATGCATGCACGTAGTTCCCGGACAATAACATTTGGTCAAATATGGAGCTTGCTTCCTGTCTCGAACTGTCTTCAGTCGATAGGGGAGCTCGATCATTTTAATTATCTGCTGTCTTTGAGTTGTTGTCAACGCCGACGCTCAATTGATTTTTTTTATTGATTTAAGCACAGTTAGCACGATCAGCTCCATCCTTTTTCATTTCCTCAAAGATGTTTGCTAGCCTCTGATAAGTATATAAGCCACGTTTATGGTGATGCTTCATGATTGCATTCACAGACAAACAGACGTAACACATAGAATATTTTTCTACATAAAACATCTTCGCTAGAACATTACCGCCATCTGTTGAGTAATGGGCAATACGCTGAACAGATGGCGGTAGTGTGTAAACGTCAAACGCAAGAGGTAAGTAGTTGGTTAAACGTAAAATTAAAACATGACATAGTAAAATCCAAATATTTCATAATTCCGAAAAATAAATTGTTTAATCGAAATTATTATAAATATTAATTTCCATTCATTGAAATTTTTGCAAATATTAATTTACATTGAAGTGCATTTATTGATTAAAGCTTGAATTGTGTCAATAATGGAACAATTGATATGTAAATACATAGAAGAGCAGTACAAAACAGATGTTGTATGCATAAAAATTATTAGACATGAAGGAATAATGACTAATAGGAATAATCATTTCATTTTAAATAGACAACTAACTGGCAATGTGCTGAATGCTCGTAAATCAAAAATTGGCGAGCACTTTTGAGTTACAGTGCTTTCCCGATTTTGTCAGCTCCTGATTTTGTCTACCCCTGATTTTTTAACTTTTTTTCCCGATTTGGTCAGCATGAAGATTTTGCTGAACTTTTGGTTTTTAAGCATGAATTCTCAAGCATTTCACACTAAATGGCACTTAATTGTTTTGTGGCAACAATAACAGAGGTAACTTAAATAAACCTCAATTATTGCGACACTGCACAGCTGTATCGAGTCCCTCCCGATAAAGGTAACTAGGTGGCGGATAGAGCTGGGATGACTACAATACAAGTTATGGGCAGATACCCCATTCAAGAAGAAGGTGTTGTGACCGCCAAAATTAACGGAATATTTATATGCAGTTGCTACGCACCCGATGGACGATGGAGCAGTTCCACGGGACGCTGGTTGGACTTACCGAAGAGCTGATCTGACGAAGAGCGGTAGTCATCCGAGGAGACTTTAATGCTTAGGGCACATTCTGCTGGAAGCTCTGGCGAAGCTGAAAATCAGGCTGTTCAGTAAAGGCATTACCAGCACTTTTCGCTAAGGGTTGGCCGGGAATCCATTATCGACGTCACTTTATGTAGACTGCAGTCCATCGCTGGTGGAAAACATGAATTGGAGAGTGTGTGAAGGATATACCCATAGTGACCATCAGGCAATCCGATATGGCATCGGCCAACGGAATCCTGTGGTAGTACAGAGGACGAGAACTTGCGACCTAAAGTGGAAGACGAGTTGACAGAATCTTTAGGGAGAGCATGTGAAAAGACCATGCCGAGGAAACTGGAGCTAAATAACAGATGGCCTCCTGCTTACTGCTGCAACGAGGCAATTGACACCCTCGGCGCTAGTTGTCTCAAGCCAGAGACGTCCTCTTCAGAGAGCAAGAACAGAAGCAGACAGAGAGGAACGTAGAGGAATGTTCCGAGCACATGAACGAGAGATAAAGCAGAGCAAGTCAAACTGTCAACTGGAGCTGGATATAGATGCTGCTGCCAACGACGCACAGCATGTCGTGATGACGAAGATCAGATGTCAAGTCATGCCCGCTGAAATGTGCTTAGAGAACATAAAAGTCATCGTGGAAGGACTTTTCTCGAAGCACGACCCAACGAACTGGCCACCTACATCGTACGGAGACGGAGAGGGAGATAACGACGAAGTCACCACCCAGACAACCAGAAGTCGTATAATAATGTACAGACAGTATCGTAAATTGCTACAGTTTTAGTCAAAATCGCATATAAGAATGGCATACCTCGCATTATGTTTAAGTTAAATCGTATAGAATGCAAATTTCCGACCAATATGCGATGATTCATTTTTCCATCGTACTGTATCACAAATTAAATCGGATTACATCGTAAGACTTTTCAAAATGAATTTGTTATTACAGATTAAATCGTAAATGATGTTAAATCAACTCATTTAAAATTAAATTAAAATATGCACGTATATGGCCTCCACTTTAATACGTATAAGCCATTTCTTTGCATTATATACGAATTGTTTGTTTGTTTATATGTTTGTATATCACGAAAACAACTTTGAATATACGTGCATTCTGGTTGTCTGGGCAACGAGCAACTCGTATCAGGAAAACTATTGGAGAGGGGCATTTCATAAACTACGTAGACAGTTTAGGGGGGGGGGGGGGATTGGCAATCATCCACGGCCCATACAAATAAAAAAAAATTATGGACAATTGTCTACGCAGGGGGAGGGGAGATCAAGAATCTAAAAAAAACTGTCTACGTAGTTAATGAACAGCCCCAGAAGATCATCCTAAACAGGCTGACGAAATGCACGGAGAGTGAGCAAGGTTTGTCGGAGAGCCGAGAAGGCGTCGAAACAGAAGTGGAGATCGATATTGCGCTGTGATAACGATCGACGTCAAGAATGCACTCAACAGCTCCAGCTGGGAGGCCGACTCTATTGTCAGAACCGGGTTCGGATCTAAGAGCCAAATATGGGCAGAGATCGATTAGGATCACGGTTGGACCAACGCTCTGGAACGTGATTCAAAACGGCGGTGTAACGCTAAAGCTACCCAAACGAGTTGAGATCGTTGGCTTTACGGACGATTTCGTCTTACGATAACAGGCAAGACACTGGAATAGATGGAAATGTTGGCGACCATCTCGGTCGACATGATTGGAAACCTAATGCCTGGAGTGAAGCTGCAGAAAGCCTACAACAAAAGCGAGGTGGTATTGATCAGTAACTTTAAAGCGCTGTAGCGGTCAGAAATTACCGTTGGGGATCACGCAATAAACTAGAAGTGCGTGTTGAAATGCCTGGGAGTCATGGTCAACGACCGTTTGGCTTCAATAGCCACGTACAATACGCTTACGAGAAGGCAGCCATCAACGCGGTAGCCAGAATCATACCGAACATCTCGGGACGGCTCCTGGCTAGTGTATTTACGTTGATACTGAGATATGGAGGTTCAGCCTTGGTTGCAGCGCTGAAAATCAAACGAAATTTATGGAAACCGAACAGTACGTACCGGCTCAATAAACCGTACGCAAACTTTTCATTTCAACAACATTTGGTGTACCCTTTGTTGTAAGAATAGTAAACATTTATCAGTAATTCCATTAATAGTGGATAAATAACGGTTAAACTTGAAACCTGATGAATATGGGCGTCTTAGTGGAATACCTGTATAATGAGAGAGAGAGAGGGATTAGTATTTTCCATTTAATTCCACTACTTTATTTGCTTATCCTTGACAGATACGCGTATTTCGTACGTAGTATTAGTACAAGACACTGAAGAAGTCTGCACATTGTAGACGAAATACGCGTATCTGTCAAGGATAAGCAAATAAAGTAGTGGAATTAAATGGAAAATACTAATCCCTCTCTCTCTGGTTAAACTTGATTTTGATGATTAAAATATTGAAAAAAAAAATCCCGATTCTATCAGCTTCCCGTTTTTGTCAGCCTAAAATTTCAGATGGGATTGACAAAAACGGGAAAGTACTGTATTTTATATTCTCCAGTTAATAATCAGTAGTGTGAGTTTATCTATGATAATGATAGACAAACGTGTGTCCTATATTACAATAATCTTGTGAAGATTATCCTACAATATATAGGTAATTAAATACTCAATGATAACATAGGAAAGATTAGGCGTACACGTTGGCAATTCTTCGAACTGTTCAGTCTTGTAGTAGCAGTCTTGTTGTACTGAAAATGAGCCTAACCAGGATAAGTAAGTTAGGTTTGGGGGCCGTTATCGTGGTAGCGATAGTTGGTCTAACACTTGGATTAGTGCTCGGATTGGAAAATTCTAGTGTACAGAATGAGGTAAGTGGACAGTCATTGAGTATTATGTTATGGAAATTTATTTTTAAATACTTAAGTTTCGCAATTTTGCAAGATACTCTAAAGACTGTGCGCGACAACAAATAGTTTTAAACATTGAGTTCCGATTTTTTTGCTGATCCAACAATTAGATCCAACTTTTAATGTGCTACAACCGCTACTATGCCGATATGATATTCTATCGTGAAAGGAAGCACTATATTAAATTCAAAATGGTAAATTATTGTGTTTGCTGACCTGAGTATCCAGAATGTCAGAGTAAAATGTTAGATTTTGACGCCATGAATGCGGGTGAGTTTTAATGTCAATCGGTGCTCCTTCTTCATTATAATAAGCAACTTTGCTCGAGACACAAAGTCACGAAAATGCTTCGTTTCGGAGCTAGTAATTTCGTCAACGGTCATTTTAAATGTTTTTTTTTAGTTGGTAGTACCGCCTGTTCAGCGTACTGCCTATCACAGTATACTCAACCGATGGCGATGGCAATAGTGTTTTAGCGACGATGTTTTTAGTGAAAAAAAATTCAATGTGTTATGTCTGTTTGTCTGTGGTGCAATGCTAATAGAATTCTAATAAATAAAGTTCAAGTCCCGCAGGTTTTGCTTAAAAGTTAATCATCCTATCTCATTTTAATCACGAAGCTTGCTCACTAGAACGCCTGTCCGATGTTTACAATGACGCTTTATTCAATCCTGTTTTTCCTTGCTTACCCTGCCATCATAGAATCAAAACACAGAGAGCAGTCAACAATATAGACTAAACTACAATAAAATCTATAAAATACAGAATCTGCCTACCTAAATTCATGAGTTTGCGTGGACGTTTTTCTAGATGGCCTTAAGGGGTCATGTTTTTAGCCTATAGACTTCTCTGACGTTCGTGAAATGCACAAGTATCAGTGCAAGAAAACATTTGAATTTATCCAAAGTTCTGCACTAATATTTGTGCAATTCAAAAACGTCAGAGAAGTCTAAAGGCTAAAAACATGACCCCTTAAGGCCATCTAGAAAAACGTCCACGCAAACTCATGAATTTAGGTAGGCAGGTTTCGAATTAGGGGGAGGGTTTACCGTATGGATTACTAGTCATACTTCGGCATATGTCGTCGGTATTTTATAAATTTGTATAAAAATACAATATGTTTATAAATAATGTATCCAGGGTGCCCCCAGACAACCAGAAGTCGTATAACAATGTACAGACAGTATCGTAAATTGCTACAGTTTAAGTCAAAATCGCATATTAGAATGGCATACCTCGCATTATGTTTAAGTTAAATCGTATAGAATGCAAATTTCCGACTTATATGCGATGACTCATTTTTCCGACGTACTGTATCACAAATTTAATCGGATTACATCGTAAGACTTTTCAAAATGGAATTGTTATTACAGATCAAATCGCATATGATGTTAAATCAACTCGTTTAAAATTAAACGAAAATATGCACGTATATGGCCTCCACTTTTGTACGTATAAGCCATTTCTTTGCATTATATACGACTTGTTTGTTTGTACATATGTTTGTATATCACAAAAACAACTTTGAATATACGTGCATTCTGGTTGTCTGGGCCAGAACCTGTCAAAACTCTAGGGATTGTCTTAAAACTTCAAGTTTTTTCTAGTCTTACAATCCTCTGATTTTCCACTTCCGAATCTTTTTAATTTCACTAGAAACCCCTAACAACATATTTCTTTTTTAATTCTCCTAAGAATTTTTCTAGTAACAAGTTTCAACTTATCTCATTCAAATTATTGATAAAGATGACGGGAATCATGTTCAATAACATTAGGAAATCAGAATTAATAATTAACCAGGGTGAAAAAGCGATAAATTGGTTTTACGAATTGTTTAAAGAGTCTAATACCCCGTACAGACTATGGCTTATATCATGTAATATAGACTGGGGCGATCCCGGCATAGTGGTTAACATCCATACCTCTCACGCCAAAGTCACGAGTTCAAATCTCACCCCCGGACAAGTCACAAATGACCCAAGAGTGTTAAAGTGACTATAATAAAAAAAAAAAAAAAAAAAATATATATATATATATATATATATATATAGACTGTCTTGCAATGAGCACTCATACATCTAGTTTTCACTGGAAATCCTATGTATGAGTGCTCATTGCAAGACAGCCTATATTACATGATATAAGCCATAGTCTGTCCGGGGTATAAAGCTTGTCAGAAATTATACCCCGTTCACATTACAGCCTATATCACGTAATATAGGCTGTCTTGAAATGAGCACTCATACATAGGATTTCCAATGAAAACTAGATGTATGAGTGCTCATTGCAAGACAGCGTATATCACGTGATATACGCTGTATTGTGATCGGGGTATTAAGATCCAAAGAATTTTTTTTTTTTAAGATTACGAACTCATGTTTTGCTCGATATTTCAATTTTATTTTCACCAGACAGTGACAGATTTTTAAAATTCAGAGTCTAATATAATTTTAAATTTGTCATGCCTCGGTAAATGTTGAGCATTTCGAACGTATTTTTTTTTAAACTAAAAATTATGTAAATTTAGGTGCTCTGAGACTGACATATACGAGCGTCAATTTTGACATAAAATTCAGTCCAAATAGACGCGAAATTCAGCTCAATCAAACGTACCTTCAAGCTGTTCAGTCTCGGAACACTTAATTTTACATTACATGCTTGTTTACGTCTCATCCTTTATGTCAAATATGGATTCCGTCACGTATAAGATTAAGTATTTCTTATAGCGAATTCGTTTATTATTCAGTTCCAGCCTGGATCGGGTATCAAAATTGGGTCTGCTTGTTTTCTGACAAACGTCAGTTTGCTCGTTTGTTTTTTAAACCCAGCTCAGGTTGAGGTTCGCACTGACAAAAAGTTCGGTTTCGCACTGGATTGGAACTGGTTCCAAACCCGATAATAAATGAATTCGCTATTAGTGTGAAAGGATCATGCCGTTGCAATAATAGTCCTTTTAATGTTGTCCATTTAATCAACTCTAAACGATTAGCATTTAGAAAATTTTACAATATTTTGTGACTCCGACAACTGAGCAAAGCAAAATGATCAAAAAATCTTTAGTGTTTTTTTTTCATGAAAAGGATTTTAATATTCTACAATTTGGTGAACGTTCAATACTTAAAGATTTCTTATTTTGTCGAAGACAATCCCAATTTCTCATCTCATCTCATCTATTTACCTTTAACAACTTACAAAATTATGTTTGAAAACTTAGTCTTGGTAGAGATCTACCATTTTATTCGATAACAGTTTTTCAATAATGTGTGTGTATTTCTTCAATCACTCTCTCATACTTGAAATGTGCCATGACCAAATTGGCACAACGACACCCTATACGCTCTCTGACCAAAGCGCAGGGGATAACAGTTTCGCAAAAGCCGCAAAAATCGACAATTTTATTTTGTTTTTCACCCAATTGTGATGATTTAAAAAATATATGTCAAATTTCTGACACACTAGAAACAATTTGGATTTTAATTGGAATATTTTTCAAACTTTCACCATCCACTGAATTTTTTGAAATTTAATCTACAGTATTGCTGATATTCTCATGAAACCTCGCACTTTAGTTTATTCTATGTATAAAATACTCTTGTTATATTCATTACAGTTCCTTTGGTAATTTCTTCAGATTAACCCATAAGCATTTTTCAGAAACCTTTTGAAATTCACCTCCGACCTTCTACTAAAGTTTGCTAATAATTTTCTTGAAACTTTCCTCAGAACACTCCTGAAAAATTCCTCAGAACTCCTTAAAATTCCCTAATATTTATTAAGAACCTATTGAAATTATCTCTAGAGCTAAACATTTCTTTCGAATTCTAGCCAACACTGTTAACCTTTGAAGTGCCAGACAACAAACAAGCTAATTATAAGAACTTTGAAAATATTTCAATATGTCAGATCCTTGGGAAAGTTTTAGAGTCATTAGAGTTTCATGGAAGAGAAAACAAATCAATGTTACAATTTGGATTTAAAGAACAAAATATTTTAAAAATCTCAGTCCTTCAACAAAAACCAAAAATCATGAGGATTTTTGTAGTCTGTAGAGTGGAGAGCGAACTGGATCCGGGATTGCTTTTTTCAAATCCACAACTTACCATTACCGTTTTGATTTTTCTAAAAATATTGGAAAAAGATATCAAAAATCTATAAAAATCATTTTTTTCCTTTTCTCAAGAAAACTCTCCTGTAAAACATCCAAGGCAAACCAGCCGATGGCTGAAAACCTTGTAAATAAAGGGAAAAAAACCTTTAGAACACATTTTTTTGAAGTCGTTATGGCAACGAGTTATACTCGAAAAACCTTAAAAATCGATCTTTCGGGTTTTTTGGAATCCAACTTATGTTCATGATGAGATAGGAATAGAAATTTTACATTTAAATTTTTTCAGGAACAAAACTTTGCGTGGATTTTTTATATCTTTTTCCAATATTTTTAGAAAAACTAAAACGTGCCAGATTATTTTTGCTGTTGGGGAAGTTTATTACCCCCGAGGACATTTTATTCCGGTACGTTTCTATGTTTCTAAAAATATTGGGAAAAATTATCAAAAATCCAAGAAAATCAGTATTTTCCTTAAATTCCTGGGAAAATTTACATGTAAAATTTTTGTTTTTTTTTATCCCATCATAAAAGAATGGACCCTCAGCAAAACCAAAAAGTCGATGTTTTGTGGTTTTTTGTAGTACAACTGTATGCCATGATTTTTTATATAATATGTTTTTTGAACGGGAATTTTATTTGAAAAATTAGAAAAGATTTTTGACTTTTTTTATTTTTTTTAGAAAAATCAAAACGTAATTATTATTTTCGGAGGGGTTACCTTCACCTTAAAGACTGACTTAAGATGGATTAAAAAATACATGTTTCATTTACTCGAAATGATTTCAGCATCTAGAACATCGATTCTCAACGGTCTTCCATCGTGCAGTCACGCTCGCTCAACATCGCTTCTTTTCATGTGCTTTACGCTTAAAGGGAGTTCGCGAATCCTATGTTGACAATCGATGATCTAGAAAATGTCACACAATTGATGATTTTTGAAAACAGATTTATAACATCCTCCCATTTCACGTACATAGCTGATTGAAATTTCAAACCCTTAAACTGAGCTGACGTTTGTATACATATTAAAACAAAAATACCTAAACATGTATCCATTTTATCCATTGAGAATTACATGTGTCACATCGGTGACAATTAGTTTGCTTCAGCATGTAGAGAGGCCCCTATAAAATCGATATCTGGAACAAAAATCGATAATAACCCTTAAGGGACGATCCATTAAGTCTGTCACGTCTGTCTAAAGCAATGACAAGCATTGAATAAGATATAGAAAAAAATCCTTAATTTCCTTACTTTCATCTAACGTATTTAACGGATGCTCCCTTAATAACCATGCATTAAAAATCCGGTATGGAGAGTGCTGAATAATCGTCTGCATACTCTGTACGCACTACAGTGAGGAATCCTTATTCCCGGATGGATTTTTCGTCCGTATTATTTTTTTTCCGGATACTTGGATGCCGTTAATTCGCTAAACAGAAACCACCAGTATGAAAATGAGCTGAATTTTGCCGTTTAAGGGACTGCATGCTATTAAAGTTGATAATCTGACGCCAAATGCTAATTTTATCTCTGAATTGGAAATACTTAAAACAAAACATAGTGTGCATTGACAAATTTGAATTACTTTTGCTGCTTCTTCTTGAAAATAATCCGTAAATCGGAAATAAATCTTTGGAAGAGCAATAGCATATCCTGTCAACATTCTATAGGTATACCTGCCGAAGATCAAGCATCTACTAATCCGAATAAAGGAATACGGGTAAAAAACCATCCGGGAATAAGGATACCCGACTGTAAATGCAACACGACGGTTTGATTATGTTCAACACTTTCTTTTTCAGTTTTTGGACATTCGCCTGCGCGTGTGCAAGTGGTCAGGAAGTTTCGAGTGAATTTGATTTATTTTTGCTAAAATCATGTCATCTCCCAACAAACAGTGCAAGGTATTTTTCTGTCCAAAGATAAGTTTGCAAATATGGTGATAACGAAACGAATGTCAGTGTGAGATGAGAGATGACTTTTACATTTTACTCGTGTGGGTCGGTATTCTTCACATAACTATATACCTACCTAGCTTGAGACCAACGCTAAGATTACCGAGACAACGCGTCGCGCGTATAGTATCTTAATTAGTTTACAATCGTTATCAGTTGTGACGTGACTTTCCTGTTGCTTCAGATTGGCATATAATGTGTTTGAAAACCACTTCTGTTGAGAAGAGTTGATAACATTGATCAATGTTGCATCTGACGAATGTTTATAGTTTGGGAATTTTAATTAACTGGTAGGATGAGATAGGTAATGCAGTTAAGTTGAATCATTTGTATCACATCTACCTTCGAGACAAGCGTTACGTGCTGGTTTTAATTAGTTGGTGTCATTGTATACATAATTCTATGTATTATTTATATTTACTTATCCTTACGCGTCATCTATTACAGGCGTGCTAGATCATTATTGATCATTTTGGTATGGTTGGATTGGCTTTAGTGAAAGCAGTGCGATCTTATATATTAAACGGGAAATAAAACTTAAAAATTATTTTGTATTTTGTGTATAATATCTATTAACAAATTGGTTCATCGGTATTTGCACTGCTGAACTATTTTTTCACTCTTAAATTTCCATTACACCATGAAGAAATGAGACTAACCTAAAATATGGTTGAAGCTTTTAAAATTTGTTGTCAATATTGGTTGTTTTTAAATCCGCAAACGACTTTTTTTTTAGCTGGATTCAACCCATCAAATCATATTGCATCAACATTAATTTTAGATAATTCAACCCATCATTTCAGTAGTTATGAACCGAAAACAAATTTGTTTTAACCAAAATTTGGGATGATGAAATGACTCATGCTAAATACATACATTCAAATTGAAACCTTAGGTTAGATCAGGTTAGGTTAAAACAAACGATATTATTGTTGGGTCGATAACAACATGAAAAGAAGTTGAAAATAAAGCAGTCAGTTGAAAATAGTTTAACTTTATTGTTGTTATCGCACTTGTCTTCGGTTTATTCGTGTTGTGTAGACTGTGCAAGTCGTATGATTTGTTTTGCCCATCGTGATTTTATTATATGTTAAGGCCCACGGATCTGCTCCAAGCAGGGTCGTCTTAACCAGCCTTGGGGCCCTTGGTCTATTTTTTTACTGTGGACCCCCTATGATTTGATATCAATTTTCAAATTCTAGCACACATTAAATGAAAATAGTTACTTGCGACAATCCTTTTTCGTTTAAATTTATTTTTCTAACCTGCTTTTTTTTAACACACATTTAAACAGAATAAACTTAACTTGTTTACGACTCCTCATACTTGCGAATTTGTTAATATATGCGTGGATATCAATTTTCATAAATATTCCGTACTCAATATTCATGATCACTGGTCATTATATCATCCCTCCTATACTGCCCTTTGCCCCGTAGATCACCTTTTCGTGGTACGTTACGGAATGTAGTCCTGACTACTTCAAACTAGGGGAACAGGATTTTCAGTAATCCAAGGAACACATCTTAGTCCTTGTTACTTGTTATGCCTTGTTGATAGTGACAAGACTCGGCTTTGTCCATGATCTTGAAACAAGGAAAAAACGAGTTAGTTGGTCTTCATTTATATGATTCCTAATCTTTTATTCGTTGTTCCCTAGTTTGAAGAAATTAAGACTAGTGTTCTGATGCATGGTCATTATCGGTGTCATTCTTTAATTTTGTTGCTAAAGAATCAATCTTTGACTGACACTCCGAAAGGTATAAATAGCGGGACCTTTCAATTGGAGTTGGATCCTTGCGATAAATGTAAGAATGACAACTGTAAAAAAATCGAATACTTCATCATTTCTCAATCACAATAGATCAATAGTGTCGCAGTAGTGTTACTGCTCTTTTCAGCATAGTTCTCCCATTCGTTAAAACAGCAAGCTGAGAAAAAGGCTGTTGAAGATTTTTGTCTCCATGGGCTCTTATGGATGGGACAACACAGTTTTGGTATTTTTCGCGACATTTTCTGAACAAAGTAGGAAACTTTTCGTGTATATTGTACATTGATGGTAGGGTTTTTGATCTAAAATCCGTCCTACTAAGCACAACCAGCGCTTTACCTCTCTTTTCTGAACGAGTTTAAACAAAAAATGACTTCTAAATTTATTTACCTTACGTACGTACGTACCGTTGGATTTGATAAAGAGTCACAAATTGTTGATTTGAAATGATATTATTTAAAATCTAATACTGCTTCTTTATTCTAAATTCGTTCTAAGAGTTTCAATTCCGTCCTAACGCATTGAAACGCCATTAGATTTTCTTCGTCCTACGGATAAACGGAGAAATTTTAGGTTATTTATTGCATTTTAAAGAACAGCGAAAAAATTGTTCTGATTTGGTTTTGATGAAATCTCGAACTTTTCTTCGAATACCACTCATCATATTTTGGACACTCTGTTGGCTAACCTGAGCGGCCGTTTTGTTTCACCATCTCTTCATCTCTGTCGCATCCCGAGTCACATTTCCATTCTTCTTCAACTTCTGTTTGACAATTGCCCAATATGTCTCAATTAGGCGGAATTGAGGGCAGTTGGGTGGATTGATGTCCTTTTCGAAGAAATCTACCCCGTTGTCTTGATTCCCCAGTAGAACTTTTCCGCTGTAGCGGCAGCTTGCCAAATCAGGCCAAAACTTTACAGGTCCATTGTAAGCCTTAATGTACGGAAAAATACATTTTTTTCAGGCACTCCTGCTTGTACATTTTTTAATCCATAGTTTTGTTTGTCACGAAAACCTGGGTTTTTTTTGTCCGCAGCTGCAAATACCTTGCCAGATCATAAGCTTTCTTGCAAATTTATGGGCAAAAACCAGGGGGAACGACACTCATTTGGATGTATTTTTTCAGTCTAGTAATTACTTGGGATTTTTGGGAAAAAAACATAATTGATGGGATTTTTTTGAGTGTGTCGTGTTGACGAAAATAGAGCAGGGATAGAAAAAATAGATGGGAATAGAACAGGCAATTGATGTGATTAGAGTCGGTGTATAATGAGTCACGCCAAGAGAAAAACAGTTGAACTCGCATCACGGTTTTCGAAAGATTCCCATTCTTTTCACTTGGCAACAGAGGACTTCTACAACAACTTGAAATGACTTCTAGCGAGAGAAAAAATACTGCGGCTGTAGTAAATCATTATATCAGTGATTTTGTCAAATTATCTTAACAAAAAATAGTAGAAATTCTCATTACTAATCATTACCGAGCGTATCCCATGACAATTTAACACTCACTGCGTGTTTATGCTCATTTCTTCGATTATATTTTATATTTTATTGCAATACCTTTCGTGAACCTTTCATAGCATCGTAATGTTTATTTACTTTGCACGATAGGTAGCCGTTTTGACAGTTCAATAGGTAGACTTGGCTTCACTCTTGGCGTGACTCATTATACACCGACTCTAGATGTGATGTGAGGGATGTTAAAAAATTTCAGAGGGATACGAGTCTGAACGCGAAGAGGATAGGTGTAAAAAGAAGAAAAATTTGCTGCAATGAAGCGTCCATGAATTACGTAACACTTATAGGGGGAGAGGGGGTCACCTATATTGTTACGAATTATACATAGGGGAGGAGTAGTAAAGCCTTGCGTTGCGTAAAAAAGAGAACAGTTTGTTTTTTTTTTCGTTTCTTGATGTAAAGTTTGAAAATACAGGTCTTTTTTGACGTTTTTGGCAACGACAACGAAGGCTATCATCACTAAATCTTGCTTTACTAAATGGATCTGTTTTAATTTTATAAATTGAGATTTTTGCTATCTTGAACTTTTGAAAAGGAGGTACTCGATGGTACACTGATCTTTTGTTTTTGTTTTGAATATTAATAATATAATTAATTACCTAAAAATAAAAAAAATACAAAACGAAATCAAACATTAATTAAATGAAAAGGTGGGGGAGGGGGGTTTATAGAGCGTTGCGTAATAAATAATGGGGGGGGGGTTATTTTCAGTGTAACGTTTTGTTCCAAGGGGGGGGGGGGTCAAACATATTGATTTTTAGCGAAACGGAATCAAAGCTCACAGCTCAAGTGCAGAAAACGGTTCCGCACCGAAAAGGTCGAAACTGCACAGTAGGATGAACGGGTGATGGCGATGGATTACAAAGTTCCAGTTAATATTCCCAGCTGTATTTGGATGGGAATTTGATCCGCAATATTGTCGCATAGAAATACATCACCCGGTGGGTGTCTTACTTCACCATTAGCTCTTTCTTATCCGAACCCTTGACCAGCAGCAGAGACGAGTAAAACTTGGGCCGAGTGGAAAAAACGACCTGAATTCCTTTTCCACCTGCTTGTCGTAGGGGGTTTCATTGGTAAGGCTTTTCCCGGGGCTAGAATCAGCAGTTCGAACGAAATCAACAGTTGCTTCGCGCCTGTTCGGTAACTTCCATGCTACAACACACAGAGACCCGGGCTCTTATCCGTCGAATTCGATCGGTTTGAGTCCGGGAAATGGATGTGCGTTGCCGTCTCCTCCGTGATGCACTTGATGTTTTTTGCCCCCGAGACCGATTATACGTGGTGTTTGTTGTGGAGAGTGTTGTAAACTGACAGTGAGTATGGCAGAGTGCTTCGCGGTCGACCTGAAAACTTCGAGAAACTGCACGGCTTGCTTGCCAATTTGTGTGCATACAGAAGGGATAAGTTGGGAATAGAAAGAATAGATAGGATGGATTGAAATTTTGTGCACGTTGAAAATTATATGAGAGGTTTGGGTAAAAATGGGATAATCCTGAAGTGTCGTTCCCCCTGGCAAAAACGAATTTGAACTTGCTAGGGACATCACCTCGACCAGTGGCTTTATAGAACTTTTGTCCGGGAGGCTGCCCATAATCCATCTTCAAGTACGTTTCGTCGTCCATGAGGATGTATCCTTCGTACTTTGTAAGAACCTCATTGTACAACTTCCGGGCATGTCTTTTGGCCACTAGATTCTGCTTCAGTGTCCTGTTTGGTTGCTTATTGGCCCGGAAAGATCGAAATCCTTCTCGCTGACGAATCCTTCTGACGGTGCTTTGGCTGGCTTAGTTCCACTAGCAGTCCGGGAGGCTGCCCATAATCCATCTTCAAGTACGTTTCGTCGTCCATGAGGATGTATCCTTCGTACTTTGTAAGAACCTCATTGTACAACTTCCGGGCATGTCTTTTGGCCACTAGATTCTGCTTCAGTGTCCTGTTGGTTGCTTATTGGCCCGGAAAGATCGAAATCCTTCTCACTGACGAATCCTTCTGACGGTGCTTTGGCTGGCTTAGTTCCACTACGACGCTTGCTATGATCTTGCCGATCGATAGTATGCCGCTCACGGAAACGTTTGAGTACACTGCATACGGGTGATTTAGACAATTTCAACGACTTCGCGATTTTTGAACCTGACCACGTCTGATTTTTCGGTTCGCGACTTCCATCAAGTATAACTTCTTTAAAAAAAATGAATCGTGGTGAACTTTTCAGCACTGAAAGAGGATCATTTCAAAACAAACTTTAAAATAATTATATTAAAACAACGAAATTACAATGATTTTTACAGTTGAATTTAGAGTGCAATAAATTTTTTTGTTAAATTTTTGTACGGACGAAAAAATAATAATCGATTTTTAACGATCTGACACAATAAAAATTAATGTGATGACATCAAATTTGTTCAAGAAAAATCAGTTTTTTTTATTGTTAAGATGCTTTTTACTGTAAATGTCTCATATACTATGATTGTCATTTTTGTGAACCATGAATTTCGTTGTGATGTTATGGTAATCAACAAAAATATCCAATGTTTAGACAGTAAATATCATGATTTTTTTTTACGGGAAGCTTTATGGTTTTTTTGACTCCAAATTGAGGTTTAATGATGTGGCTGTTATCGGCTTCATTCGACATTAAACAGAAGACACTGTACTACAGTTTAGTCCGTAGCCTCATAGAATACGTTGCTCCCATCTGGGCTCCATTCCATACCTCAATTATCATAATGATTGACTTGGAAACATGGCATGGAAGGCGACAAAGGATCCAGCAACTGTTTATTTTCGACCTACGTGGCGGAAACATTGACTGCCCTCAATTGCTCCTGGGAAGTCATCACTATATTCCACCTAGGAAACTAAATAGATTTCTTCTTCTTGCTGTATCTGAACATAGAACCGCCTTCGGTCAGAGCAACACACTAAATTCTTGCCTGATAGCCTTCAACGACGTAGGTGTCCATTATGGTTTTATGATTTCTAAGAATGTTTTTAAAAGTAGGATTTTGAATAGGTAGAGTAGATATTTCATAAATAATAATCCGCGTGCTTCTCTAAATTTCTCTGAAGTACACTTATGTTTTTTTTTTAATTAAGTAAATGTGTCTCAAATTTGCAAGACTTTCCTGGGGCTCACTAAACTTCTACGAAGCTCTATGAACTTCTCTGAAGTTCATAACATTTCTCAAAGAAAAGAACTACTGAAAGGTTTGATGAACTAAAGATAAATTCAGTGAACTTCGAACATCTTAAAATTTCACAAGAGAGAATCTGCGATTTTCAGAGCTGTTAAGACTTCGGAGAGGTTCAAAGAGCTTTGGAGACGAGCTCCAAAGGAGTGCATTCCCAATTGGTATTTAGGGAACTGATAAGGTCGTGGAAGTTCCAAGAGGGTTTAAAGTTTTCAGAGTTATGAGCCGTTTAAAACTTTGAAATACATCCTGGGAACTACAGAAACAGTCTTAAAACTTTAGAGAACATTGCAGTTAAAAAATTTCGAGCATTCGCCACCTACATTTCAAAGTGAAAACTGTTATAAGGATGATGGTTGCAAAATTCTCTAAGGAAAACCGGCAATTTTTGGGGAAAATCTTTTCCCGGGAAACAGTTGCTTAAATCGCGTAGGAAAACGTTTATGCTAACTGTTCCTCTTCCGATGTAATCTGTAATGTTTCAATGGTAAATTATTCACAGTACTCACAGACAAAGGTTATTTCTTGCGAAGCTGAAGAATTGAACATTTTTTTTGCATAAAACTAATTTTTGTTCAACCGTTATGTGCGTGACGGTGTAACGAGGTTCCCTGTTCCTATTTCAATAACACGGTGTAGAAAAAAACAAAAAAAAAAAATCGCAGGCAAATAAGGGCTAACCACGTATATTTTCGTTTTCGGATTAACGGTTTTGTGCTATTATTTATTGAAAAATATCAAATACGCCAAAAAATAAAATGGATAAATTTCAGTAGAAATGTCAATGATTTCCCATGAAATCTAATTGTACATAATTTACGGCAAATCGGAAAAGGTCAGACAAATTTTGCTGATTTGTAGTCAAACCAATGATCTTTTAAAGAAAGAGAGAAGGATTACTAACTTATATTTGATTCCACTACGTTATTTGCTTATCCTTGACAGATACGCGTATTTTGTCTACAATGTGCATCATCTTCATCAGTGTCTCGTACTAATACAGTGTCAAGTATTAGTACAAAACACTGAAGAAGTTTGCAAATTACGCGAAGACGAAATATGCGTATCTGTCAAGGTATATGCTTATCCTTGGAATGGTAATGGAATTAAATGGAATTTACTAATCCTTCTATCTTTCTTTACACAGGTTTTCCACTTAGACGTCTATATTCATTAGGTCAGGATTGATCTTTAAGATACTTCAAATTTTATTAAAATCCTTCCGCTACGAAAGAATTACAACAGTTTAATAAAAAAAAAGTTTTTACAGTTTGACAAAAATAGCTCCTACAACACTAAACGTTCATGTTTTAACAGCGTGCTTATTGTTGAGCTTTATGAACGGTGTATAAATTCATTATTCAAAACTGGTTCAGCTTAGCAACAAGACGAGGCTTGAGCATAGAGTTTCGCATTTCTGCTTACTGAATGCAATTATTGTCCTTACATATTATGGATAATTATATCCCTTCTTCTTTTTTGGCTATTAGGTTTAACTGGAACTTTACATGGTCCCTTAACAATGCGGTATTTAAGTAGTTCCATAGTTGTTTTGATCCAAGAAAACAATTTCAACAGCTTTCCTTCATATTATATAATCATCAAATTGGCAAGTGTATAAAATTAGTAACATATCTATTTCATCTACTTTGCGTTCATTGGACAACCTCAATCGATCAAATTAAGCCTCTCCTTCGAGATATAGCATATAGAACCTATATATACATTCAACTCGAGACGCGGATGGACACTCAAACGATAATTTGCTTCCAATCACTATTTTCGCAACTTCTTGACTGCTGACATCGTAGCAGCAGTGCAAACCGAGAAGCAAGGCAAAATGTTTAAGTTAAAATTATGCCTTTGTCTGTTAGGATTTTTTGTGTACGGTGAAACAACAAAATTGGATATAGTTAAGAAAAATGTTAGCAGAGCAGTGTTTTATGATTAAGTGTTTTTTGTTTGTTTTTATTGATGCTAAAGTATCTTTCTTTAAATATTTACTCAGCAGGATGAACGGTCCTTCACCATCGATTATGACCGGGACACATTTGTGATGGATGGCAAAGATTTCAGGTACGTGGCTGGATCATTTCACTACTTCAGAGCCTTACCACAAACGTGGCGTTCAAAGCTAAAAACACTGCGCGCGGGAGGACTCAACGCCGTTGATCTATATGTGCAATGGTCACTGCATAATCCGAAGGAGAACCAGTACGTGTGGGATGGCATAGCTAATATCACGGATGTCATTGAAGCTGCGATCGAGGCCGATCTGTATGTCATCCTGAGACCAGGACCATATATTTGCGCAGAAATTGACAACGTAAGTAGCTATACATCCTAGGGTGGTGCAAAATGTAGATTTTGCTCCACCGAGCTCAATTGATTTCAAATCAGGTCCAGATAATTCTCTTAAAATTGCATGTGAACTCATACTGATTATGAAGATGATGCTCTCCTGGAAAGCTCCATCAACTGCTTAGTAGGCACAATTTGTGTACTTGGCGTGAATAAAAGGGCAAACAATCCCGGCAGTAATACATACCGTCCGGATGTGACATATTTAAGTATGTTGACTATGATGGTTGATGTCACGTGATCGACGTACATATTGTGACGCACGTTGTGGTTAAATCTTTAAAAGCTTCTATTTCTCAAACCAATTAAAGCTCAAGGGCTACTCACTAGACGTATTATATTGAATATTATCTTTAATTTTTTTATTTCCACTGAATACTTTTTAAAAAATGAAGCAGTTTAGTTATAAATTTTATTCCATTTTACAAACTATAGGGTGGCTTACCATACTGGTTATTTACGAAATATCCGGGAATCCAGGTGCGCACCAGTGATGCCAACTACATGAAAGAGGTAGAAATCTGGTACGAGAAACTTATGTCTCAATTGACTCCATACATGTACGGCAACGGAGGTCCCATCATCATGGTGCAACTTGAAAATGAGTATGGAGCGTTCGGAAAATGCGATAAACCATACCTTAATTTCCTGAAACAGGAAACCGAAAAGTACACTCAAGATAAAGCTGTGCTTTTCACGGTGGATAGACCATACGGGGATGAACTTGAGTGTGGTCAAGTTCCTGGCGTTTTTGTCACAACCGATTTTGGTTTGATGACCGACGAAGAGGTTGACACCCACCAGGCAAAGTTGCGATCTGTTCAGCCAAAAGGTCCGCTGGTAAACACCGAATTCTACACCGGATGGTTGACACATTGGCAAGAAAGTAACCAACGTCGGCCTGCTGAACCTTTGGCCAATACGCTGCGCAAAATGCTCCGAGATGGATGGAACGTTGACTTCTACATGTACTTTGGAGGAACCAATTTTGGTTTTTGGGCAGGCGCTAATGATTGGGGTCTAGGAAAATATATGGCCGATATTACATCCTACGACTATGATGCCCCCATGGATGAAGCAGGAGATCCAACAATGAAGTACACTATCTTCAGGAATATTATTGGAGAGGTAATATATAAAAATACTTTACGATTTCCGGTGCCGAAAAATAAACTTTAATATTTTTTCAGTACATTGAACTACCAGCCGTGCCTGTACCAGATCGTGCTCCAAAGATGAAACTGGGTGATGTACAGATGGCAAGTGTGGATAGTATTTTCTCATCGAACTCAAGAAGCCTATTAGGGTCTCCCGAAAGGACATCGAGTCGTTTGATGACTTTTGAAGAATTGGATCAAAACTCTGGCTTTTTGTTATACGAGACTACGTTGCCCAAGTTCACGCGTGATCCAAGCCAATTGACGATCAACGATTTGAGAGATAGAGCACAAGTCTATGTGGATGAGGTAAACATTAAATCAATTTATGGGGATGATTATTACAAAACACTGTATGTTTCTGCAGTTTTATGTTGGTACTCTTGCAAGAGAAAACGCTATAAATAGTCTTCCAATTTCCGCTGGATGGGGTACGAAACTTTCAATATTGGTGGAGAATCAAGGTCGTATTAATTTCGATGTTCTTGATGATTATAAAGTAAGTACTTGCTAGCTATTGAAATATATTGCGACATTAATCTTCAACCTGTTATTATTGATTTCAGGGAATCCTTGGGAACGTAACCATTCAGACATATGATGAACCGTACAACCAGGAACTATCTAACTGGACTATCACTGGTTATCCGTTTGAGAACTTTGATAAACTTAAACAGTTGACTGATACGGTGTCCGACGGCCAAGGATTAAATGGACGAGGAATGGCAATTCATGGCCCAGTAATCTTCAAAGGAAGTCTTTTTATTGATAGCAGCGATATCCACGACACATACATTGACATGACCGGTTGGGGAAAGGTACTAATAATGTCTTATTCGATCTTCGATGCGGTATCTTTAATTATTTGCCTTGATTATAGGGTTTCATCATTGTAAATGGTTTCAATCTTGGGCGATATTGGCCAGTGATAGGACCACAAGTGACCATGTATCTACCGAAGGAACTTCTGACACAGAGGTCAAATGAGATTGTTCTAGTAGAGCTGCAGAAAGCTCCGTCCGATAAGTTGATTCGTTTTACCGATTCTGCCATTCTCGATGAGGCTTGACAATATTTACAACATGATTTCAAATAAAACCTGATCATTGACTTTACCCTGCCTAAACTTTAGAACACATCCGATGAGATCCTACTTTTCTTACAACTTTAATTTTCCCAATTCCATGCTTTTGGGTGAGACTTATGTTACAAAAATTACCTCGGTTCATAGATGCTTGTCTGCAATTTTTTAGCCATTCCATTGTCTAACCACATAGGGTACAGAACTACTTCGGCATAAGCGCCCATTTTAGTTTGATAGTTTAGTTCAAAAGGTACAAAACAAAGTCTATAAGAATGCATAATATGAATATATATATCCATTATTCTCAAAAAGAAGTGAACCCAATGACGTTTCAATATGTTTGGACGGAATTGAAACTCGTAATTGGAGTTAAGAAGCAGTGTTAGATTTTTAACAATATCTCACCAATTTGTTCCTCTTTATCAAATCAAACCGTACGTATGGAAAAGTAAATCATCTTTGATAAAAACATTCCATTTTTTGTTCAAACCCGTTTAAAAAAAAAGAAGTAAAGTGTGGGTTGTGCATGTTACGACGGAAATTATATCTTAACCCTAGTTTTTTTTCCTTGATTTGTTTTCCGTCGATCTTGTTTTCCGTGCTTAGCACCAATGCAGGGAGGCAGCTCATCAACCCTCCCCCCTCCAGAATTGTCTACGTAGCTTATGAACAGACCCTAAGCGTTCAAAACTTAACACTACTTCAATACTTGATTATTTTTTTGTGGTTTGCACCCCATTAAAGTCCAAAAAGACGTCATGAATGTTGTGGGATAAAAAAAAAAGAAAAATACCCCAAATAACCCAAAAAAAAACAATCCCCCGAAGAACCGTTGGGTGTGATGACATGGTAACTCGCAGCGAGATGAGCTGTAAAACTTCGCTTTTGAGTAGCATTCGCACAATACCGGACGTGCGCTCACACGAATACAAATTGGATTCCGGCCGGATCACGATCTGGTAAGTGTAAATTTGTCAAAATCGGTATCTTTGGCGCACGAAGCTTATTCCCTGCTTGCCGAACGCATCAAAACGATACAAGCTAATCGCGCACTATTACACAAGCTTTACACTTTTGAGGACGGTTTACTTTTATTTACAATAAACTAGAGCTCTTATGTAAAGATTTATTGCTGGCCTTGAAAAAGGCCGTTTGTTTTCACTATATATTTATGGCTGACTGATAAATTGAACAGTTCCTACTGATTGCAATGTTCCTCTGATATCGACGGATCACAGATACTCCGATGAGCTGGATGTTCGAAGGAATTTTAGGTACGTGTTTGGCAAAGATAACCCACGGACCATGGTGGTGGATCTCACGACGGTAAGTGCAGTTTTTCCATTTCCCTTGACCCGTTTGTGTCTGCGTCTGTTTGTTTTTTATTGGTGTGAGATGTATGCACACTTAGAAAGTATTACTTTAACACGAGACGTAAATCATGGAACGTAAACAAAAATGACATGTAAAATTAAGTGTCCTGAAACTTAAACATAGACAACTCGACGAAAAGTGCGTTTGATTGAATTGATTTTCCCGTCCTTTTAACTGATTCTTATGTCAAAAAGGCCGCTTGCATATGTCGGTCTCAGGGCACTGAAATTTACATGTCTTTTTCGTAGAGTCCCAACTAACATTTTCAGCTTTGTAAGCCAACTTTTCCAGCGTTGTGCTGTAAAGTAGCTGAAAAGAAGCTGCAGATACAGCTACAAGCAAAAGCTAGCAAAATAGTTTTGGAGAGCGTTTACTCAACTTTCTCACAACCATTATTCAATTTGTCAGTCGCACTGAATAACATCAGCCAATAAACGCTAATGTCACTTCTATACACACACTAATCAACTTTCAACTTGTAGCTGCAAAAGAAAGTTAACAAAGTGAATATATTACTCATTTGATGGCTTCTAAACAACCAACCACTCTTGCTGAATAACATAAACATCAAAAGTGCTTTTTCAACAACTAAACAATCTGTACTCAGCTTATAAACTGTGTTAGAGCAACTTCGGAAGCATTTTCACAGTCAACTAGGTTTATTTTTAGACGGGGTGCAGATTTACAGCTTTTACTCCGCTCTTTTATAACTAGTCGAGAAAAGTGATTCGTGTGCACTATTATCAAGCCTCTACACAGCGATTTTGTTGTAGAAGGGAATGTTGATTTGTTTACATAAGTTCAAAGTGTTGGCGTAGCACAGTTGGTAGTGTCAAGGTTTGCCAATGAGGTCGCCTCGAGTTCGACTTCAGGTTCCGGTGCAGGGTAAATAATTTGGTGATGATTTGTAACTAATTTCGATTAATTTGATTCACAGCAAAATAAACTCAATAAATTCCTTCATAAAAAAGTGTAAACAGTATTTAACCCGGCTTCAAGAGAAAGCTGTGTAGTGATTATTGGATAACCGGGAAAAGGTTGAATAAGCGCTTTTCAAGTTTACAAACAACTAAACAGCAGAATAACAGCTGTATAGAAGCGTAAATGGATATGCAATAAGAGCTTGCCACAACCGTCTCAACAGCCATAAGTAGCTGACTAAGTTCTCCAGATTTTCTTGTATAGAGGTTGAGTAAAGGTTTCCTCATATCGTATAACGTTTGAATACAGCTTGAGGCTGTATAAATGAAATGAGTAAAGCGTTTACATTGTGAAAATTGTTAGTTGGGGTGTGTATGGAGCTGCTAGGAATGCTATGCCAAACTAATATTTTCAGCTTTATAAGCTAACTTTTCCAGCATTGTGCTGTAAAGTAGATGAAAAAAAAAACTGCAGATACAGCTACAAGCAGAAGCTAGCAAAATAGTTTTGGAGAGTGTTTACTCAACTTTTTCACAATCATTATTCATTTTGTCAGTCGCACTGAATAACAGCAGCTAATAAACGCTAATGCCACTTCTATGAAAATATTAATCAACTTTCAACTTGTAGCTGCAAATGAAATCTAATAAAGTGAATATATTACTCATTTGATGGCTTCTATACAACCAACCACTCTTTGCTGAATAACATAAACATTAAAAATGCACAACCTGTACTCAGCTAATAAACTGTGTTAGCGCTACTTTGGAAGCATTTTTACAGTCAACTAGGTTTATTTTTAAACGTCTGCTGAAAGTAAAGCTGAACTAACTAGTCGAGAAAAGTGATCCATGTGCACTATTACAAAGCCTCCACTCAACGATATTATTGTTGGCGAAGCGAAGTTGGTTTGGTAGTGTCAAGGTTTGCCAATACGGTCGTCTCGAGTTCGATTCCAGGTTCCGGTGCAGGGTAAATAATTTGGTACTGTGCTTATAACAAATTTCGATTAATTTGATTCGCACAGCAAAATTAACTCATTCAATTCCTCTAACAAAAAAAGCGTAAACAATATTTAACCCGGCTTCAACAGAAAGCTGTGTAGTGATTATTGGATAACCGGGAAAAGGTTGAATAAGCGCTTTTCAAGTTCACAAACAACCAAACAGCAGAATAACAGCTGTATAGAAGCGTAAATGGATATGCAATAAGAGCTTGCCACAACCGTCTCAACAGCCATAAGTAGCTGATTAAGTTCTCCAGATTTTCTTGTATAGAGGTTGAGCAAAGGTGTCCTCATATCTTATAACGTTTGAATACAGCTTGAGGCTGTATAAATGAAATGAGTAAAGGGTTTACTTTGTGAAAATTGTTAGTTGGGCGATGTCCACGCTGCAGCGAACAAGTCCGAGCCCGAGGTCGAACCGTTCAACGTGCAACGTTGAATGATTGTGCGACGTCGGCTTGTGTCGTTAGGGATCAACTTTCTGATGGCTGTGTTAGGGGTGAGCACCTTGCAGTCGAAGAAAATGTATGGGAAATATGATTATTTTCATATTTCTTCATTGTTAATAATTTAAATGTACAACAATTATAATGTGTTATATACCACACATATATTATAACACTGGTGAATCAATCGACACACAAATCATCAAAATCCATTGATTATTGGCCAAGTTATTAGTATTTTAAGTCTGACCAATTTTCATTGAATTTCCCTGAATTGGTACCCTTCCCGAAAGACGTAGTCCTACGTCAAAAACATAACACAGCGCATAACCGGCCTTTCTTGCTCAAAACCGACTTAATCCTTTAAGGGAGTAACCCTAATAAGGCAGTGGCAACTATATTGCCATCAATATTTTTTTCTGTTCGTTGGCAATATTTATTCAACGTTTTTTAACTGATCAACACATAAAGCAATTACATGTAGTATTGTTAACAACATTCATGGTTGAACAATTATTTCACATTTACCATGTTACCATATTAATATGGTAACACGAATAAAAATAATGCCCCGGATAGTCGGAAATCAAAACGATTACCGCGCCATTTTGGAGAAATGCATTCGAAAGTGTCCAATAGCGTATATTTTTTAAAGTTGCTGATTTTGTCGGAGAATAAAGAGTAGATGTAACTATCGAAGGAAATATTTCTAATGTGGACTTTGTTATCGGTAAGAATACAAATATAAATAACGGGTGTGCGCTAAAAGCTAGGAATTATTTCAATACTTTTCTAACAGAACAAAAACGTTCGCACGGATTCTTCCAAAAACGATCTGTCTTAACAAACCTAGTTCAATTCCTCTCCACATGCCTACTAAGCATGAATTCTGGTTCCCAAATCGACGCTGTTTATACGGATCTCAAAACCGCGGTCGTTCGTGTTGACCATGGAATATTACTACCTAAACTGGAAAAAAATTGGCATATCTCCTTCCTTTGTCACTTGGCTCAGATCATACGCACGCTGTTTGTCAAAATTGGATCTGAACTATCTGAGACATTTTCCAATACTTCCGGAGTACAGGTATACCTCGATATAACGTAACTGTTACTTTTGACTTCCATGTCAATATCTCGCTAATAACAATTGAATTATACAAATTAATAATACCAATAGATGGAGGATTATCTCATTTGTCCAATGGTGCTATTACTTTGCGCGTTTGAATGATCGTTTACGAAAAATCAGCGATGGAAGTCAAAAGTGACAGGTACGTTATATCGAGGTATACCTGTACCTTAAGTTAGAAATTCGGGCCATTCCTATTCGTGCAATTCATTAATTAAATCGACATTATGCTTCCACCTGGATGCCGTACGTTTTACGCCAACGATGTAAAGATCTACATGATAATTAGGAGCCTAGTAGATTTTTTGCTTCAAAGGATGGTGGATTGCTTTGAAATGTGGTGTTCTCGTAATTTCATGACAGTTAGCATTTCTAAATGCAGTACTATTTTCTTCCATCGAAAGATCAAACCGTTTGTCAGGACAGCCTCTGCAACGAGTAACTCAAGTACGAGACTTGGGCTTGCGCTAGATAGTGCCCTTACATTTCGAGTACGCTAAAGCGATGTAATATTTAAAGCAAATAGGCAACTTGGATTCACCTTCAAACTTTCTTCAGCTTTCCGGAATCCACTCTGCATAAGATCCCTATATTGCTCGCTCGTACGATCCATTTTAGAATCAAGTGTGGTTGCCTGCTGTCCGCATCACGCCAATTGGATTGCTAGGATCGAAACAGTGAAGATAAAAAATCGTTGGATACGCTCTTCGCACTCTTCCGTGGAATGATCCCTCCAACTTACCACCATATGAAGAACGTGGCCAACTTCTCGAACTAGAGTCGCTCAAACGACGGCGTTCCAGCGCTCAAGTAGTTTTTGTGGCGAAAAAGCTGAAATGAGAAAATGATGCCCCGAATATCCTTACACAAATTAATTTCTACGCACCAGAGAGAAGACTACGCCAGCGGGATGTCCTTCATCTTGATTCGTGAATTGTGGAATACGGACAACATGGCCCCATTAGATTTATGTGTAGCACTTTTAATGAAGTTTTTGATTTATTTGACATTAACTTGACAATGTGGACTTTTCAACGACGACTCTATTTAAGACGATAACTGTTTGCAATGTTCTATGTTTAATTTTTTTGTCTGGTTTGTCTAGTGTATACATTTCAGAGTTCATTAAGACCACATAAGAGTCAGATGAATAAATATAAATAAATTATAATACAGTCCTTTATATGTTTACGTCCTCAGAACTAGTTTCCGAGCACATCTATTGTTTAGGTTTCAGTTTTTTTAGAGTTATGTTATATCGAAGTAAAAGTTACTTTATTTCGTGTTACGTTATATCGAAGACACGTTTTGTCGAGGTTACGTTATATCAAGGTATGACTGTAACATGTTTGATTGGTTATCGAAACAATATTTACGCATGAAAAACGTCGATTTGTTAAGATGATGTCGCGTAGCGCTCTTATTTTTTCAGTATAAAATTCTATATTTTTCTACTTCCATCGTGTAGAACGGATATGTTTGGAATGTGTCCCATTGATAAAATTTCGTTGGCACCAGTATGCCAGACGCAGCAGCCGATCCACTTGAGCGCAAATCAACTCGCGCATGCTCCGTTAATATTGAATGAATGTAGGATAAATAATCTGTTCTTAACGAAGAGAGAACGAATGTCTCATCTCACTGTACTATTCTCAGTCTTGAATTTAAATTTGCGCGCATCAGTCGCAGTCTAGGTTGTTGAGATAAATTGTGATCTGTGTCACATTAGCAAAGGCTTGTTTATATTTAGCATTCAGATAAAGCGTTTATCGTACGGCTTACGCCTAGTGGATAACTGTACATGATAATGCATTATAATCATGATTAATTAAAAATGGCACTGTCGAAGTGTTTGTTGTTAATCTTTATTACAGCGTTAACCTTTAGTAATACCATCAATGGTCAAAGACTTCTTGATAACAGGCAGGTAAGTGCTGATGAAGGTGGTGTTGCTAACTACTATTCCATTATTCAAGTGTGTACATACACACTTGACCGGGATCCGGAAGATTTGACAATTAACTGTATTTATAGCGAACATTCACGGTTGACTACGAAAACAACACATTTCTGCTAGACGGAGAACCATTTCAATACATTTCCGGATCGTTTCACTATTTTCGAGCTTTGCCTCAGTCATGGGGTCCAATATTGAAATTGATGAGGGCTGCTGGCTTGAATGCAATAACTACGTACGTACATTTTAAATTGTCTCTATGTGCCACAGATCATATTACACGCTACTGATTTCAGATACGTGGAATGGTCACTACACAATCCAAAAGAAGGGGTGTATAATTGGGAAGGGATGGCCGACATTGAGCGATTCATCCATATGGCACAAGAAGAAGATCTGCTGGTGATCCTCCGACCGGGGCCGTATATTTGTGCCGAGAGGGATATGGGTGGATTTCCTTATTGGTTACTCCACAAGTATCCCGGAATACAATTAAGAACGGCTGATGTTGGTAAGTGATTATTTGTGAAAATTTACGATATGTACTTACATTAATTTACACTCAAATCTATTTTTATGCGATTTTTTCACCACTACTTTTGACCGTGTGATCTCAAATTGAATCCAATTTTAATGCAACCGGTTTAAAAAAACATCACAAAAAATCAATGAAAATATTATGGTATTAAAAATGCTGCTCCTATCATACATCATGGCAAATTTAAAAAAAAAATGAAAATCGCGTAAAAGCAGAATGGAGTGTATTTATTCCGATAAAACATGGTGAATAGAGACTCAGCTTTTATTCTCTGAAATGGAAAAGCTGTATTCATGATCTTGTATATTTGTTTGTTGAACAATATTTTAGGAATTATAATATAGGTCATATATTTTCTAGATTAAAACGGAATGTCCACTTTGTTGGTTACTTACACTTATGCACTTAATCAACATTTTGATTTTCTTTATTTTTTAACTGTATGACAGTAAAACCTAATCTAATATAACTTGGGCCTCAGCTAGTCTCAGCTAGGCACGGGACTACAATCAAATATTTCCACTATGGGATTTCACAAATTTGACAGTACCCTCTTAACTGGTCTATAAATTTATGGCACATAACAAGCTTGAACAACACATTTAAACTTTGCGGATGTATTGCATATTTTACAGCTGTCGCATGTGTTTGTTTTGCGTTGCTTGTAAGTGTGTGGGTAAAAAATAGCAGACAACAGAAAAATGCTGGCTTAGCAGGTCTCAGGCCAGCCCAACGTTTTTAAATCGTGGGCCAAATGTGGTAATGCATATCAGTTGGCGGGTCAGAGTTAGTTAGTTTTCTTTATTAAAGAGATTTTCAGTCTTTGGCTGATTCGCCTCTGAGAATTGGTGGGCTAGACTTTTAATCTCAGTATTTCTTTCCATATGATTCTATCATTTATGATTTTTTGTTTAAATTGATTGATTTTTTCGGAATGTGACTGATAAAGTTTTTATGAAAAAAAACTACTCAATTAAATAAATAAAATAACTCGATGACTTCCTATTTTGTTCTAAATTTTATATTTTTATATACCTATTCTTGAAAGTTTCAAAAGTGACAGTGATGTGTGTTACTACTGTATATTTGTCACAAATCGAATATATCTAGATAGAGCTGGAGTTAGGGCGTAACAGCTTTTGTAAACAATGACTTCTCTCGATGATTTATCGGAAGTCATGGCTCTCCCTGGCAAATCGACATCACCATCGAGTAGAGGAAGACTTCTCCTACCCGATGGATATGTTGGTTTGTGTAGACGTGCCTTCAATTCCGAGAAATCAACAAGAGAAGTCATTGTTTACAAAGGCTGTTACGCCCTAATTCCAGCTCTATCTAGATATGTTGTATTTGGGGGAACATTAACAACAAATTAGAGTTAATTTTACATTCATTATCCTATGTTAAATTAGACGAGGTATACATTGTATCAGAGATCCACCAACGCAACTTGTATTCGTTATACGATATATAACGTTTCAATGAGTAGTATTATTTGTCACAGAAATTCGCAAACTTGTGAAGAGTTGTTCATATGTCCATCTGAACAAATAAAACATAACCCTGCATTGTACATCGATAATTGTTTGAAATTAGTGTTCGTGGAAATCACCATAGCACTCCTGCTGAAGGGCTTTATTTTTAAATAGTTTAAATAGTGCGCACCTGGAATAAGTAAAAAAAAAAGCATAGATTTGAACCTGAAATCTAAGGGCTGATTTCTTAACCTTTACCGGGGACCCCAGGTTTTATTATATGGGTTCAAGATTTAAGCACAGTTGCAAAATCGGCCTTAAGTGTTTCAAGATTTTTTAAAATGTTACTATACGATACTAATACGATTTTTTCTTTTTACCTTGATTTGTTTTCCGTCGATCTTGTTTTCCGTGCTGAGCACCAATGCTACTAACGCCAGGGAGGCAGCTCCCACACCTGGACCCTACATATCGACCCATCAACTCATGAACCGGGGACCAACAGCTTTTCTTCCCTTCCGAAGGAAGGCGTGATCAGAGATGTTATGCCTCAGAACATCCCGGCCGCGCCGACTGGGATTGAACCCAGGCCTGCTGGGGTGAGAGGCAATCACGCTTACCACTACACCACCGGCGCCGCTTACTCCGTGATTGATCAAGTCAAATTGCACAATAAATCCAACTCATAAGAACCATGCACAGGTTTACAAATTTAAAGTAATAATTTGATACGATTTCTTATGAAAAAGAGTTTTGGACGCTTGCTTCGAGGTTCATTATTCTGATCTTGAATATCATACGTTTAATTCATTGCAGGGAACATGCATACATTACGTATAATTTGAAGAGGAGAGGGGTTTCAATAATTGTGACCGGCCATGTATTAGGTATAGCAAACTACGCTACGAAGGAGGGTGGGGGGTCATCTATGGATGTTCCCTAATCTCCCTATCTTTATATATATACATATATATATACTATATAATATACATACTTTTCGGATAACTATTAAGAATCAAGTCGTGACTTCCAAGTAACAATTTATTCAAATTCAAAGAATCGTAGCAATAGGACCGGCTATTTGCGCTTTCACTTGAGTATTGCCGGTATAGTTCGAATTCACTGCAGTTTATGGTAAAAAGGCAAGATATTTAAGAGAGTGAGAGCGCAAAGGATAGGATTTAGGGTTGTTCCACACTTTCTTTCCACATTCGGTCCTCCTGGAACACATCCGTCCCGGATGGCACTTACTATGTTGCTGTTGGTACTTCTGCTCCCGTTGATACATGTTCATCGTTTCTTTCGCAATCGTAGCAGTCGTCTTCATCGTCGTTCGGCACAAATCGCTTCATATATTCTGCGCACGTTGAAGTCCTGTTCGGACCCTCGTGAGCTCCCACCTTCACAACCTCGATTCGTTCGTTCCGCTTTTTCTTGGTAAGCCGGTATGGTCCTAGGAAATTAGCTGCAATTTTCAAATCGCTACCGAATTGGGTTCGGCTGATAGCCACTAAGTCACCAACTTCGTATCCTTCGGCTTCCTTTCGATTCTTGTCGAAATTTTTCTTCATCTTCTCTTGAACTTCTTCGATATTGGCCCGAGCTTCGATCCTGACTGCTTCTTTGGAATTTTCGAACAGCTTAATCCATTCTGCTTCAACTGCTTCCGCCAGTCTGACATCTTCCGGTGAGCGCATTTTAGTGCCGAACAAAAGTTCGAAGGGAGTTCGCCCAATACTTCGTTGAACAGTATTGTTGAGAAATCGTTGTAAATCTGCTACGTGCTTGAACCAGTTCTCCGGACGACCGCTAGTCAGCTTCGCACAGGCGGGCACTATAACACCATGTACATTCCACCTGACCATTACCGCGTGGAACGCCCGTCGTTACTAGAACGTGATCAATCTGCTCCGCTTCACAGTAGTCTTGGAATGATGTGGATGTAAAAGCAGCACCTCGGTCCGAAATAATACGCCTTGCAGTCCCGAATACACATTTCTGTGCGTCGAGTTTTTTTAGCACTTCATCCGTAGTGGTTGATTTGACTGGATAAATCCAAACGAATTTACTGAAAGCGTCAATGATGGTAAAGATGTAACGATATTGTTTGTTTGACGCAGTGAGAGGTCCCAAATGGTCAATATGATATGTTGATAGTGGCACTTCGTCCTTAGGAATGGGATGAAGGAACCCTTCTTTTTTTCCGACTTTCCTGACGCCAAAATGCACTTCACACAGTTTCTTACGAATTTTTCCAACTTCGTTGAAAGGTTATCTATCCAAATGGCCAAATGGCCTTGATCGTGTATTTGTCGGATCACTGAATGGTGCATTGATTGCTGTATAACAAGAAGTTTTCTTCCACTGAAAGCTTTGTAGAGGATTCCATGGTCCAAGAAGTAATCTGCATAATCACCCATCGCCAAAGCTTTGGTGATTGCTCCTATTTTTTCGTCATTTTGCTGGTATGCTTTAATCTGCTCAATAACGTTGCTATGCACCAGAAATACTGCTGGGTTTCTGCTGAGTGCGTCCACATGCTTCATGCGTTCGCTCGATCTGTGTGTCAGCTCGTAATCGTATTCCTCCAATAACAGGGCCCACCCCGCAATACGTGGAGAAATCTCCTTTTTGCCCATCGTTATTTTGAAGGCTGCACAGTCAGTGACAATCTTGAATGGGATGCCTAATAGAAATACTCGAAACTTCTTCAAAGCCGATACTATAGCCAGAACTTCAAGCTCGTAACTGGGATATTTTTCTTCAGCTGGTAAGGTTTTCTTGCTGAAGAAATATACGGGATGAAACACGTTTTCCCCTAAGTTTTTCTGTAGCAGTATTGCGCCATAACCTATTTTGCTAGCTGTGTGAAGTTCAGTTATTTTACCAGGACGGTAGAGTCTCAGCGCCGGTGTTGTACATAGGGCTGCTTTTAATGTTTTAACCGCTTCACGCTGCGACGGTCCAAAATTGAAGTGTTCACGTCTCGACCAAGATTTTCCTGCGGAGTACTGCACGATGTTTGGATCATTGAAAGTCCACTCATATTTTCAATCAACCCGTTCAACCATTCTCTTGCCTCAACGAGTGCATTTCTGCTCGCATATCATTCAACTGTTGACTGAATGAACCTGAATTCAAATCTGAATCTGAATTCATCGCCGTAACATTTGAAAAGTTTAATTGATCTATCAATCGTGCGGACGTGTTATCATTGGGATTCATGGTCATGGGCATAGTGTTGTTTACAAACGGAAGGTATATAAACTGCTTCGCCAACTTTTCTTTCTCCTCTAGCTGCTGCATTTGTAGCTTCAAAAGGGTCCTGGACGATCTACGGGATGACGACGACTGGATACTCGATGCCACACTTCCGTCAGCTTTCTTGCTTTCGGAACGTTGTTGCTCCTTGCTGTACGACTTCTCATGCTCCTGTATCTCCGTGCTATCATTTGCGACACCGGTTGGTTGAAGTCGTTTCCTGGAAGTAGATCCCGTTCGCTGTGCCCATTTTGCCGAAACGCACTTAGGACATATCCAACTATGGTCCGCTACCTCCTCCGTAACTCCAACACAGCCAAAGTGATGCCACTTGTCACACTTATCACACTGAACCATCTCGTCAGTATCTGCACCTTTGCAGGATTTGCAAGTCCGACCAGCCAAGGTTTGATCCTCCACTGTAGCTTCCGTGACTACTATTGACACATCTACCCTTTCAGCCACTTTCTCTGAGTTTACTTTCGACGGTTTTACCCTTACTTGAAACTTATCCTCTCTTACCGGAACCATTTGCATCGCGACTCGACATTTCCGACATAAACGAAAATTATAAGGTGTTGGTTTTCGGACCAACGGTACTGCAAGGGTTATTTCCAGAATAATAATCACCGCAATGAAATACAGAATGTGGGTGTTGTTAAACGATTGATTATAATTTCCGTTTAGTCCCTTACGTTCAGTCCCTGTCTAGTCGGATCGTGTATTTTCGCTGTCGTCGCTGTCCTTTGACAGTCGTTGACGTTACCTGTCATGCCGCTTTCCGACCGTCTGTTGTATGTGCAAGGTTTATGTAACATCAGGTGCGCTGGCAGCGAGGGGCTCGCCAACAGCATGCTTTTTTGAATCGGCGCATAAACTCAAGCTAATATTGAATCCCGAGCAAGGCCGGGCACACTCACCTTGTATTTAATAAAATATTATATGAAGAAAAAGATGATTATGAATGCCGAGCATGCTCAAAATAGCTCGTAAATTTTATCATGGTTTCATAGTATCGTTTACAATCATCACCAAAATTTATTATGTTGCAAAGCTGATGAAATATTTAACAAAAAAGTCCGGATTTACAAACTGTTCGGTAGGATTGTGATATTTTAACTTTTCTTTTATAATATTACAGCTTACTTGCGCGAAGTTCGAACGTGGTATGCAGAGTTGTTTTCAAGGTTGGAGCCATATTTTTACGGAAACGGTGGGCCAATAATAATGGTACAAGTGGAAAATGAATACGGATCTTTTTATGCGTGTGATCACAAGTACATGAAATGGCTACGGGATGAAACCGGTATAAGTTAATATACTTTTGCATGACGAAAGAAAATTATAGTTTTTTTTTATGTTTTCTTCTAGACCGATATGTAAAAGGCAACGCTGTACTCTTCACAAACAATGGTCCAGGTCTCACGCAATGTGGAGGTGTTGAAGGAGTTTTATGCAGTTTGGACTTTGGTGCTGGATCTTGTGAGTTAAAACTTCTATTTATGAAGTTGCTTCGCAAAATAATTGTTTCTATTTAGCTGACGAAATTGATGGTTTCTGGAAGGAGCTTCGTAAACACCAACCGAAAGGTCCGTTAGTGAATGCAGAATACTACCCAGGATGGCTGACTCATTGGCAAGAACGGCAAATGGCACGTGTTCCGATTGAACCGATTGTAATATCATTACGGTAATATTAAAAACATCCCATTTATTTATTTTTGAAAAACACTTAACAAACTACAATTTGTTATAGACATATGCTAAGTTCAAAGGTGAATGTCAATATCTACATGTTTTATGGAGGGTCAAACTTTGGATTCACTGCAGGAGCTAACGAACAAGGCCCTGGACGGTTTATTCCGGACATAACTTCATACGATTACGATGCACCTTTGGATGAATCGGGAAACCCAACACCAAAATACCAAGCTATTCGTCAAGTGATTTCTGAGTTTTTTCCTATGCCCAGCAAACCAATTCCAACTCCTAGTAAGTAGCAAATATGAAGTACCTACTCAAATTATATTAATAGAAAACACAATTGTAACTATTGCAGCTCGTAAAATGTCACTCCCCTCTGTCATATTGAGACCAATTGATAATCTAATGAACAAACTTGTCCTTCGTGCAATCGCATCACCTGAGGTGCTGAACAGTACCCCTCTGACCTTTGAAGCTCTGAACCAATATTCTGGACTGGTACTTTATGAAGCACTTTTGCCGGACAATTTAAAGACAGATCCTCTCAAATTGACCGTTGAAAAAGTAAACGACCTGGGTTACGTTTTTGTAGACACGGTAATCCTAACACGTAATTAGTGTAATTTTGTTTAATAATGTATCTTCTTTGTTTCCAGAATTTCATTGGAACACTGTCTAGGCAGAACTCAGTCAATACTCTTCCCATAACTCTAGGATTGGGCGAAAAGCTACAAATAATCGTTGAAAATCAAGGCCGCATTAACTTCGGCACCCCAAACGATTTCAAAGGTTTAGTTGGGAATGTTTTCATCAATACTCAAAAAGTGCTTAATTGGACCATGACGGGAATACCGTTGGACAATATAAAAGATATAAGCGAATATGTTTCCAAAAAGATTCAATTGGATAGTAGGTACCCACTTAAACGTAGCAGGTTTAATCAGGGAACGCCCTTACGCCATGGTCCAATGCTATTCTACGGTACCTTCGACATTGCAAGAATAGACATCCTCGATACCTACTTGAACCCATCTGGGTGGGGCAAAGGTATTGTTTATATCAATGGATTCAACCTAGGACGATACTGGCCTCGAGTGGGACCGCAGATAACGCTCTATTTGCCGCGGCATATTCTTAAAAGTACGATGAATGAGATTATACTTGTCGAGTATCAAACGGTCAAGGCTCCGTTTATGACTGTTGGATTTGATAGCTCACCTAAGTTCAACTGATTGTGCAGGGCAGCATACTTACAAAGGGTTATGAGTGTATGTCGAATAAAAATCTTTCAAATAAAATAAAATAAAAATCAATAGAATGTCTCAGCATTCAGATTTTGATTATTCTTTAGTTGTTTGCCAATCTAGCACTAAATAGTCAATACTTATTTATTAAACTTCTCCGTATGCTCATCATTCTCATTCAAACTTCTCCGTATGCTCATCATCCATTGTGGTCCTTCACGCGTGCTTTGTACGTTATCGTTATTTAATGGGTATTGATGTTGTAGACAACGAAAGTATTGGGTGCACTTTTATCATCACTAATCACTATGGTGGTAAGCTCCAACTGGTATGATTAAATCCTGTCTTGTTTGATTCAAGATGAGTATAGCTAGGTGTTCTAATGTGTCAAATTCATGATTCAGCCAGGGTCGATTTTTGTATGGAATTCCTAATGAGAGTTTACTCTATGACCGCAAATTATTTCATTTATCGAAATGATCGTCTTGATGGAGCCTGTGGTGGCGTTACCATCATTGTTCATAGACGTATCAAACATCAGATTCTTTCTTCATTTGAAACTAAAGTTTTTGAAACTTTGGGAGTTTCTTTTTTTTTAATAATTACTTTATTTGTACAGGCTCAATCGAATAAACTTTACAGAGCCGAGTTATCCTTTCCGTTATACATTGTTACTGTCTTATATTTAAAGTTAAAGGAACTGGACCGAGTACTCGCAGTTGTCTCGAGGTTAGTGGAGATTTACAATTTTTCGGATGGGAAAAGGGAAGAAGGAGGTTTGAAATGTGGTTTACGATACAAATATTTAATTAGTCCTAAAACATGCAATTATTTCTGTTCATCTTAAAAAACTTTGGGAGTTTCTGTCGACACAAAATTTGGACAACTTACGTTTATAGCTATTTTCCATTCCAATGCGTAGGCCAGCAAAATATTTTTTCAAGGGTGACCTTCAGAAATTTACCCGTCATAGGTCTAAATTCTTCATTATTGGTGATTTTAATACAAAATACCGCTCATGGAATAATACTCAAAACAATTCCAATACTCTGTTTGATGATTGTTCTGCAGGTTATTACACTATTCAATATCCAAACAGCCCAATATGCTTTTCTTCAGCAAGAAATCCCTCAACTATTGATTTGGTCTTAACTGATTTATGTCAACTCTCAACCCATGCTGTCTTCGGTTATGATCACCTTCCATCGTTGCAATCCTCAATTGCAACAATGAATTCCCTTTATTCTTTTTTTAATTTATAAGATTTGTTTTTAGTTTTTAGTTTTAAGATGTCAATTGTCTACGGACATGCAGGTTTAGAAAAACTGTTTAAAAACTGAATTGCCAATGCAGGAACAATGTTAAAACTCTTAGATGTATCATAACAATTAAGACTGGTAAGTTACTGTAGCTGGAGCACCTAGGTTAAAATAAAATAAAATTAATTTGAATTTGAAATAAATAAAAAGTTAGAAAAAGCGATATAAATGTGAAAAGGCTTAGACGTTCACTCCGTTGTTCACCCTTTTGTCCACCTCAAATATTCACAGCGAAGAGTGCATGAATAATCAACAAAGCATCCTATTACATTAGCAACCCCGCAATATTATAATGCTATCATAATGTTCAGCTATTTCAGGGAAATGCTCACGAACGTTCAGCCAGAAAAATTACTACAAATTCAAGGCATTTTCCAAATAAGCTTCAAAGTTCCATTTTGTTTACCAAATATTAAATTCAATCCTCTATATCCGCAATACGCACGCGAGGTTCAAACCTTTGTAGACTACTCAAAATAACTTTTTTTTATTAACTACTACTATCAAATCAAATATTGAAAATCCATCATCACCATCGTGGCGAACAAAATAGTGTTTGCAGTGCTACAATGATTATTAAAAAATCACTATGATAGCTATCCGTACAAAATAATCCGTTAGAGATAACTTCATCAAGATACATAATTTGTCAATTCACTAGATAACTGTTCGAAAGACTGGTTTAGCGTGTGAAATTCAATGTCTCTTAAATTCGATAAGTGTTGTTGAACGTTTAATGTATCTGAGCATTGAAGTGGAAACATTTATTCCTTAGAAATATAATGAATTTTGTGAAGCACCGGTCAAGAAATGTGGTGTTCTTATTTCAGTTTCTAGTACTCACTTTCTCTTCGAGTACAGCAGCAAAATTAAAAATTAACACCATAGTCAAAGATACAATTCTTTGCTTCACGAACAACCATTTTAAAGCGTCCAGCAGCAAAGTTGAGGAAGTAAATAAATCAAACGCATTATTTTATTCTAGAAGCGCTGTAATCTTAATATTTGTGTTGCATTAGCCAAAAATAAAAATGTCCAGATGAGGAGAGATGATTGACTTGTATAGTTGTATTATACTGGTAATAGTTAAATAGTGTTTGAACCGACATAGAATTCCATGCTTCTTGGCAGTTTTCTTGATGACATTGTCGATGTGAGAGTTGAACTAAGCTAATGTTTTCAGCTACTTACACTGATAGGCAAAATAAAGTGCCCACCCCATCATTTTTTGAATTTCTCTCATTTATTTGGTTCAAATTAAAGTAAATACACTGTAGTATTTTTTATATCTTATTCTTTATATTCTTTTTAAGTTTCACTTATAGAATACCAGATAAAAAGAAGAGACTGACTCGAAGAAAAAAAAATCAAAATGGGTGTAAAAAAGAACAGTGACAAAAAAAAGTGCCCACTGCATTTTAACTCCAGAAAACATAAAATAAAGTAAAAGAATACCAGCCTAATAGTTAATGTGTCCTCCTTTGGCCTTCAGGACCAGCTGCAGGCGCTTCGGCATGCTCTCCACTAGATTCTTCAGGTGCTGTGGATCTAGTTCTTCCCAGGCGCGCTCCAGGGCTTCAAAATAGTTATTTTTATTGGTAACACCAGTTTTGTCAACCCTGGCATCGAGAATCGCCCACAAATTCTCGATGGGGTTGAGGTCCGGGCTTTGTGGAGGCCATTCCAGTGGTTTAATTCGACATGACCGGAAGAAAGACTTAGTCTTCTTGGCAGTATGCTTCGGATCGTTGTCCTGCTGGAATACGAATTTCTCCTCAAGGCCCGTCTGGATCAGCGAAACTTCCAGATTTTCCCGCAGGATGTCGATGTAGGAATCTGCCGTCATTATCCCGTCGATTTTCACCAGGCTTCCCACTCCACCCCACGAAAAGCACCCCCAGACCATCACATTTCCTCCTCCATGCTTCACCGTGCCTTGTATGTGGCGCTCCTGAAGCTCCTCACCCGATCTACACCACACACGAACCCGTCGCTTCCGGTTGAACAGTTCGAATTTTGATTCGTCCGTCCAGAGAACCGTTTTCCAGAACTCTAGGGGCTTATCAGCATGCTCCTTAGCAAACTTAAGCCGTTTGACTTTGTTTGCCTTGCTGATAAATGGGCGCTTCCGAGCAACTTTGCTGTTCAACCCCTGTGCTACGAGACGGCGACGAACAGTTCGACTGGAAACTGTTAGCTGAAGAGCCTCCTGGATCTCGCGGACAGTTACCTTCGGGTTCTTCTTCACTTCACGCATGATCTTGGTGTCCGTTCTCGCATCCGTTTTGCGCATCCTGCCTCTGCCAGGGCGATCCACCACTGATCCGAACGATTTCATTTTCTGCAGAATTTTCCCGACCGCTGTTTTGCTGATATTGTACTTCCTAGCGACAGACCGGTGCGATTCACCGTTTTGCACATCACGAACAACCAATTTTCGGATACACACGGGAATTGCTTTCGAAATCACTACGTCCTCCATTTTTTTCAACTGATTCAAATGCGATCACGTGTACAAATGCACCAGTTCCACCCGTTTGCTTCAATACATGTCAAACTTTCAAAACAAAAACAATCGAGGGGTTTTCCGATGGAAACTTATCGAAAACATACCGATTTTTGAAGTGGGCACTTTTTTTTGTCACTGTTTTCTTTTTCAATCCAAATTGATTTTCTTTTACTTCAAGTAAAACTTTATATTTTCAGTATTCCATAGGTGTAACTTTAAAAGAATAATAAAGGTAAGACATCGAAACAGACTACGGTGTGTTTATTTGAATTTGAACCAAATAAATGAGAGAAATTTCAAAAATGATGGGGTGGGCACTTTATTTTGCCTATCAGTGTACTTTGCCAAGTTTCACTACATAAAGATGATTTGCTGAAATTTCAGGTCAATCTCTGAAAAAATATCAGCGAAATTATGAATTGTCGTTTCAGATCAGTCCGAGAATCTATTTTAAGTGTGTTGGTCTTCGTTATCATACGACCAGAACAACTTTTATTTAGAAATGAAACAGTATCACTAAAACACACACCATACGAAATCTTAGGCTTTCATTTGAGGCTAGTTTTAATCTTTCATTTGAGGCTAGTATCAAAATGTTAATTTTCCATACATTTATTGGACGTGCTTTACACATAAAAAACAAAAAACGAAATTGTGCTACCCTCATTGCGATTGTAGTCACATATGAAAGGGGCAAACCTATGCTTTCGTTTGGTGGGTGTTACAGCGATACTGATTTTAAAAAAGGTTTTCATTCAGAGACACCGTGACAACAGATGCTGTACAGATACTGTTACTTTCCCCATATCTGCCATACGGGAACAGCAGAAACATTTTTTTTCCTGGAAGGCTAGGTGTTCGATCATTCGAATCTATCTTAATGAATCTTAACTCTACTGCAAAGCTTTCACAGTGAGTTAAATGATTGTAATCGGTCAAATCAATAGAAAATCGTCAAAATATTCGACGATTGCTCAGGGAATCGAATTCAGCATCAGGGCTCTGTCCGGTTAGATGCCTCTGCTTAGAATGCATTTGTATTAAGATATAATTCTTCTCGTTCCCTCTTTTCGAACCATTCGAACAGGTTTGCGGATCAACTTAAGGTGATTCTTTGTAGCTTCCTTTTTCGCTATACACTTGGTAAATCTCAAGATTTATGTTCTTGAAATTGCGAAGTGTGAAAAGAAAAAGGACTCTACAAGGAAACACCTTAATGCTTAACGGAATAATGTAAGAAGATCCAGCACCTTTGTTCTACTCAACTAAACAGGTTTCTATTTCACCGTACATGAAGGTACTACGGTAACATCAGCAATGAATCGTTTCAGATAAGAAAACTTTAATTCAGCTTATTTTTCTACTCACTGTTTAGTACCAAGCCTCCCGCAGTTCGTTTATCTTTGCGCGCTTCTGCAGCCGACACGAAGCGCTTTTAGTGCCCTCTTTAATTTCGATTGAAACGGCTTTGTGTCTGAGCGAGCATAATTATCTATTGAACAGTCGTGTGTCAGTAGTTGACCGGTAAAGTTGTTCAAAGGTTCTTGTTTGGTGTGACCGAGAAATACAGTAACAAACAATAAGTGCTTTATGTAATTGATCATATATGTACAAGGGCTGCAGCAGAATAAAACTAAAACACCGGTCTGGTGGATAATAAACATATAGTGATCCGTAACCTTGATTGAAAATTTCAAATAGACTTATAATCTGTAGGGAAAATTGAATGTTACAAGTAGTGAATAATATTGAACACACTGGAATGTGGATGATCTATTTTAGTCAACTATAAAGATCAAGCTCAATTTGATAAATTTAAATATCACGTACTTGGGTTCCGGTATTCTATTATTTTTCCAAGATAAACGTAGCATCTGGATGTACAAAATACAATTTTTAATTGGTGCTGAAATATTGAACAAACACATTTCACTTCGTATGTTTTGCATAAAGCCCATTATATGATTACGTTTCCAAGAAGTTTGACCACTATCAAAAGTACTCACTCGCCATCATCATCAATCACCATACAAGCATAGAAGATAATGCTTCGTTGGCTTAAAAACTGTTCCATAGAAGAAGAAGCGAACCTGACGGTAGTACGGATGTTTTCTGCATGTGATGAGAAACATAGAATATCAACAAAACTTTAATTACAGACTTTCTTTCTTACTTCTGAATTTAGTTTTTGCGAGTGAAACATAGATTTGTCTCATCTCTCATTAATTTCACACTAAATAAAAGGAACCAGATGTGCGAATATGTGTAAACACGTGTGGCTACGAGTGGCACAGAAAAAATAATCCAACGGTCAAAGTACAAAGTTTCTTTTTAATTGATAAGTTCAGTAATTTTAGAAAGATGATTTTTCAACTACAGCAATGTGTATTTTTTAAACTAAATTACACATTTCCATTCAGGTAAATTATTGGGATATTTTGAAGAATCCCATCACCACCACAGACTTAATCTGGGTGTTCAATCGACCAAAATTGATTTTACCGTTTCCCCTCGTTAATCCGACAAAATCGGAATCGAACTCCATGAAATGAAAAAAATAATCAAATGTATTGTAAATTCAGATAAAAAATAGCATTTGGCATCATATTATCATGAATTAATGAAATTGGGTTGTTAGCGGAATGCTTAAATAAAACAGCAAAAAAAAAGGTTATCTTCCATGTCATGGATACCATAATTAATTAAGTGGATCACCTTTTTTTGCTGTCTTATCATATTATCAACTTTAATAGCATGCTGCGGCTGTCAGTTGCGTCGTAATGTTTTCCCTGAAATGGCAATATTTGGAACAGGCTTGCAATTCCTCATTCATTGACATTTTACATTTTTCGTAATTATAAAACTATGGGATACTATAATGATTTATTTTTTATTTTTAAGAAGCAAGAAGAGGTGGTAAACTTTATGTATGACGTATAAAATTTGTCAATTTTGCTTTCAGAAGGTCACAACTAGCGATTTTATGATCGCTGATTGCTCGCTCATCGTAACAGGTAATCGCTATTGTGCCCTTCTGAAAGCTAAATTGACAGGTTTTATGTGTCATACATACACTTTACCTTCTCTTCTTGCATCTTCATAAATCCGAAAAAATAGCATTTTAGCTGTAATGAACATTTGCAAACTTGATTTGGAAAACCCCGTTGTTGTTACTCTCGATACTGTTGATACCTACAGTGGTGGCCTTCAAATTAGCGCAATAGACCGATTTTCATAAAAACTAGCCAACTTTGGCATGTTGCAACTATGTTTTGTTATGATCAATTGAGCTGAAATTATGACACAGAACTACAAATATGCTGAATTTTGCGTGTTCGTAATATCAAATTATTGGAAGCGCTTGTCGGAAATTGACGGGCTGGTTGAAAATGGCCAACTAATTAGCCATATATTTCTGAAGTCTATTATTTGGGAAATTTTTGACCATATCTTAAATAACTTTCTTAAGCACACTGTCTGCAATTACACAAAGAACCAATAGATGATGCTTGGGACTCAATTTGTAAAAACTGGTGATCTCAAACTAGGCAATACCAGCGCCGGCCGCGCCCGAACGCAGGTCAAGAAAGGAATGGGAAGGAATGTGTTGACGTGATACCCGCTATGTTAGGAGCCGAGAAATCCTTGCACTATCCCGAGAAATCTTTCGGATCTTGGATAAAAGGTTTGGGAATGCAGAAGGATTTGTTTTGGTAAACGATATGCTGAATTGATGTTCGAACGATTCACTAGCATGAAGGAGCTTAGGTTTGAACCACGGTCTTCAGCTCAGTATGCAAAATCGGTCGCCACTAGGCCACCGAGCTTCTTATATCACAAAACAATTACGATAAATAAACTTCACCGACGACGACAACAATTGCTCTTGAGAAGAATTAGATATGGATTTCCAATCAATACATCTTTCCTACAACTCAAATATTACTTCTTTTACGTACCCGTCATTTTAACCAAATTTCATTACGCTCAATAGTGAAAGGTGCTTGGGTTCTAACCTACGATCTACCACAATCTACGACCGACTTAACAAAAGCTATTCAAATGAAGTAACGTCCCAGAAAGCAACTAGCAATGTCTATCAAAATGGATCACGCATAGACTCTTTCCGAAATTCATGGTTTAAACAATTCAACTTTATGCTTTATGCTAAAAACCACAACATTCCACGACAAAATATGAGATTTCGCTTGGTATGTAATGAACAACAGAGATACGCGAAAATTCATATAGGTTCAGGGGTTAATGGTCAATTTTAAATATCTAATAGCAGGGCTGGTAGTGCTTATGCGATATAATAGTAGTGACTTTAGTGACTAACAATACGGAAATAGTGACCAAATAGTGACTTTTAAATAATAAATAAGTAACCAATAGTGACATTTATATGGTGACTCAGAAATTCAAATACGGTTTGATATTGAAATAAACTCCAGTTTTTTGTCATGGAACCTAAAATTACACTTAATATATTCCACTAATTATATCGAATCTCTCAACAGAATCTCATATGAGGAACATTGGAAGAGATTTGAACATTTTTTTTAATATTACGTTATACATTATGACCAGAAAGAAGCAATTTGAAATTTACCGGATTTTCTGGAGTTTTGTAATTTTTACAGGTTGTGCAATATAGATTTAAACTAACGTATAAACCAATAAAGCCATTAGGTTAAACAGGGCTAAATAGATCATTACTACAACAGCAGTATTTTTCTTAGATATCGAATTTGATTCTGCTTTCGAAATCTTAAAAAAATGTATATATCTAAGTAAGTTAACCTTGATAATTTGCTATTCCTCTTCTTTTAAGCTTGCCTCTGAAATAAGCTGAACAAAAATAATATTGCATTCTTGAAATTCTCTGCAGAACAATCCCCAAAATTAGAAGTTTTAATGTTTCTTCCAGGAATTCCCTGAAGGTTCATTCCAAAATCCATTTTAGATTTACTTGAATTCTCCTTAGAACTCTCATGCAATTAACCTCAGAAATGTCTCAAATTTCTTATCTGAGTGCTCTTAGACCCTGCATTTCTTATTCTTTTTAGGAACATAGGAACCTAGTATTTCCTCAGAATTCTCAAAACAAAAATCAATCTCAGAAATCGCACCATAATTCCTCTACAGCTATCCGCTGAGTTTGGAGACCTTTTTGAGCGCACGGGATTTCCTTGGAATTCTCATCAGAGCTCTCTTAAAAAAGTATCCCAACTTATTTTAAATATTTATAAGAATTTGGACCAAGAATCCTCATCCAATCGTCATAGAATGCTTCTCAGAACTCTCTTTAAAATGCTCCTGGAATTCATCCAAAAATTGTTTTGCGCTTTAATCATTTAATATCAAAAGTGATGCTCGTATGTGTCAGACTCTAAGCCGATTTGTTCACCTCGGCTTAAGCCTTAAACCAGTTTTAACTTATGGTTAAACCTGGTTTAATATTTAAGCCGAGGTGAAAAAATCGGCCCTTAGAGCACCTAAATTTACATGACACTTTCTTAGTATGTAGTATGACATTCTTCTCTGGAATATTTTGGTGTTATCCCTAGAATTCCTATGAATTTTTCTTCAAATTTTCTTTGAAATTTTCATTAAAAATCTTTTAAGACTTCTGAAAATCTAGGTATCCTTGAAGAGTTTCCAAGGTTCAGAATTTATTTTCGGAAAAAGGAAGATATTCTCGATTTCAAGGTTTTTCGCAGTTTATCCCCCGCGGTTTTAAAATTCCTTGAATTTTCGCGGTCACCCTGGTTATAATTGTTTATTTTTAGACAGATATGCATATTGCTACAGTAGACTTCCTTAGTGCCAAGAACTCAATTTAAACATTTTGATGATATTCTCCACATGGGAAAAAGTGACTTTAGTGACTCTTTTAGGGAAATAGTTACTTTAGTGACTTTTTGGTGTAAAAAGTGACTTTTTAGTGACTGATCTACCCTAAATAAACAAATACCATAAACGAACTTTATCCCGGATAGGTAAACTATTCCAAAAATGGTTTGGATGATACCCCGAACACGTCGTTAAGCTCTATTTTATTATTATTTTTATTAGGGTAGTCACTAAAAAGTGACCCGCTACCAACCCTGTAATAGCAATTACCTTTGTCGTAATACTTCCTTCAACTAACACACATTTTCTTGCATTGCCATGGTCATCTGGGAGGAGGTTCGCGTCTAGTGCTTTCCCCAGCCACCAGCTTTCGTGGCCACCAGCTAACACTCGTCCAGTCTTGGGCGTATCCAGCGAGGCATCTTTCTCCGAAACCGGCGAGAGATCAGCAGCCGAGCACTTTTGCAAGCGAAAAACTTGCTGATTCAGCCCACGGTGACGAATCTCTCAATAGAACTACACGCTGAAAGTGTGGTATCCGAGCTTGGAGAACCGGGCTCCCCGAAGGCAATGAAAACCGCTGAGGCGAATATGTTGAAGATGAATGCGCAAAACTATAGGCAATCACATACACACAACAATGGAACTGAAACTGCGTCGTAGATTTTGGAGGTTAGATTCAATGTCAATCGAGTCACTCAACGTGGACCTTCTTGTCACTGCATGTTTCTATTCTTCATTAGCTATATTCCTCCCCTTTTTTTAATTAAATTTGGCTTCAAATCAAACCACCATCGATTTTGGCACTCAGTGCTGAAAAGACTTAGTGTCACTTTTCGACACAGTTTTGAATGACATAATGGCCTACTTTTCCTAACTAAAATAACAGTGTCGAAAAGTACTACATTTTAGCACCCAATACCACAGCATTCTATCAAACAACATCCGAGCCTTCGGTTTGTCGGATGCGGCCTGTTCTTGTTTCGGTTTCTTCTGTTTCTTGAACGTCTTTATACCGTTTCTTGCCATGGCACGATGGACGTTACTTGTCGATGTTCCCAGTTTTTAGCCAAATCTTGAACATCCAGTCCAGCTTTCGGTTCACAGTTTCCTGTTTTCGGCCAGATAGAAAGGTTATACCTCATAAGACTTCCGGATGGTGGTTCGGGCTACTTTGATGCCTACTTATTCCACTTTCTCCAATTCCTGAGTGACACGTTGGGAATGGAGAACCATTTTGCAAGATTTTTAGCTTAACTTAGCTTAGCTTAGACTGACTGTACATATCAATGGTTGCTACTCCGTGATTGATCGGAAAACCAGTGAAATTGCACAATGTATCGGTCGATCATTCTCACTGTACAACTTTCAGGGACTCCAAATATTGTTACGATGTAGTTTGTTTGAAATATGTATAAACTAGTATAGAAGCAGGAAGAGCAACTGCACTAGCTCCACCAACGGGCAATTCAAATTACACCTCACAACTGTCGAACCAAATAATCGATCATCGAGAAAAGGCCTCTTTACAAAGCAGCGAGATAAAAGTAGTGCTGCCCGATGGTAAAACACACACGTACAAGACACCGGCGCTGCCATCTCACAGCAAGTTCCGACACGAGTTTCCGAAAAAATAGTGCATTCCGCACCCGGTAAAGTATTGGGCTTCCCATTCGATTTGGGCTGACGCCAACCACAAGATTTGGTCGCAGCACGTACTGGTTCGATCGAGTGAAACAGTGGGAAAAGGTAATTTCATAATAAAAACTCTACAGAGGGGACGCTAATTAATTTGTTCGGGCTCAGGCAGCACGTTTTGATTCCGGCTCGGTCTGACCGTGAAGAACCAACAGCTCGCGAACCAACGGAATCTCACACGGACTGCCCATAGGCTAAACTTGTTCAGTCGAGACATGTTAGCACGTTATCGTCACAGCGTGGGAATCGCTCGGACACGGAAGGCAACCGAAGTGGAAGGAGAAAGAAGCGTCCCATACGAGGGTGAGTTGCACCGAATGTGAATCTTCTCCGCTAAAAATAATGGATCGACTTCCAGTGCGCTTTTCTCTTTATTACGATCTTCGACTTCTCTGCACGAGTAGTAGTTGCGATCGTTCGGCGAGCGACGGACTGGGCGACGGCAGAAGGCGGAGGCAGAACAATGGCCAGCAACGGATACCCGTGTGACGGCCGCTGGTTGGACCGCACGGCGAGCGTCACTGCTTGCACCACAACGGCGAACGACGGACTGTGTAACGGTCGAAAGCGGAAGTGCACGACGTCGACCCGTAGTTCCGGGTCGTATGCCATTTGGCCGAATGCCATTTAGCCGAATGGGTCGTTTGGCCGAATGCCATTTAGCCGAATGGGTCGTTTGGCCGAATGCTGAACAACAAAACTCCAAAGAACTACTCATGTTTGAAAGAAGGAAAAATCTCCTATTTTCATTAAATTCTGATTTGTCTTAATTTTATGACAAGCTGCGCTTACTGTGCGAAAAATAACTAGAACAACAAAACTCCAAAGAACTGCTCATCAGGCTTGCAATTGCTCATTACAGCTTAAATGCTATTTTTTGGAATTATGAAAATATGAGATACTATAAAGATAATTTTTATTTATAAGAAGCAAGAATGGGTGGTAAAGTTTGTGTATGACATACACAATTTATCAATTTTGCTTTCAGAAGGTCACAACTAACGATTTTATGATCTCTGATTGCTCACTCATCACGTTGCTCATTGTTACAGCTAATCGCTATTGTGACCCTCTGAAAGCTAAATTAACATGTTTTATGTATCATACAAATACTTTACCTTCTCTTCTTGCATCTTGTCATTAAGAATTAAAATATTTCATAGCTTCATAGATCCGAAAAATAGCATTTTAGCTGTAATGAGCATTTGCAAGCTTGCTGCTCATGTTTGAAAGAAGAAAAATCTCTAAAAATTGTTAAAATAATTTTTAATGAATTTTTTGTACAAGCTGCGTTTATTGTGCAACAAATAATAATATCATCAAAACTCCAACTGCTTATGTTAAAAAGGGTGACTAAAAAATACTAATAACCTAACATAAAGATCTGGTAAGCGTGATTGCCTCTCACTCCAAAAGGCCTGCACAATTAGATTTTTTGCCGAGATGGGCACCACCGACCAGCTCGGTATTTTGTTTTGCTGGAGCTAAAAACTTGCCGAGATTCAGCTAACAAAACAAGATCGACGGAAAACAAATCAAGAAAAAAAAACCAAAAAAAATAACTCAAAGATCATTTTTATAAAAATAATGAATTCATCGACAGTATAAAATTTCAGTTTTATACAATATACAATTCAATTAAAGAACCCCATATTTATGTATACTATCAAAAAACCATAATAGTGGAAATTTAAAAAAAAGTCCACAGGGCTGCCATTTAGGTTCAAGTAGTGTTCAAAAATTGGAAATCTCTTTTAAAGTATTCGGCCAAACGGCATTTGGCCAAACGACCCATTCGGCCAAATGGCCGGGTACCGTTTTCTTATATGTTTGCGAACACACTATCTCTGCGCGAACTATTGTGTAACTCATCGCAGCAAACAAATAATGTATCATGCACGATCGAAGGCATACCGGGCAACTAAGGGAAATACGAGAGCACACCAAGCACCATTGCATCTGCAACACGATCGAAAAATGAAACATTAAAAAATTATATGAATTTCATTGATTTGCCTTATAAAAAATAATGTAGACAAAAAAAAATAAATCGGAGCAGACTGGAACCGAACAGTGGACTTTGAGATTACGGGGCCCACTCGTCTTTCAACGCTTGGGAAAATGTAAGGTTAAAGGCGTAGGGAATGGTCATTAACTACGTGGACAGTTTTTTTGGGATTCTTGACCTTCCCCCCTGCGTAAACAATTGTCCAATCAAAAAAATTAAATTTGTATGAACCGTGGATGATTGCACAAAAGCAATGCTCATCGCAAAAACCGAACCATAGATCAACGAGGGCGAGTCACACCGAAAACAAATGGAAGCGAGGGCGCACCAAGCACCTACACAGAAAATAATTCTGAATTTTAACCATTGCGTAAAATCTTTCCTCGTTTTATTTTCAGCTGTAGTTGGCATGGACAACGAAATCGTTTGCCAGCTTGTATACAACATTGCTTATTTCTGCCATATCAGCTATATCTTAAAGTTACATGAAATATCGTGTAAATTTACGCTAAATCTAGCGTTAACAACGTGTGTCTAGATATCGCAGAAAATTACATGAATTTTTCAAACAGGGTGTAAGCTGCTAAACGTCATCGTTACACAAATGGTGATGTGTTGAAAGTGTGTTGTTATTTTCTGGGACACCCTATACAAAAAAAAATCAAGTTTCTGAAAGATTAAGCCAATCAAACGAAAACTTTACCGATACATCTTGAGTATGTGATCAACCATTTTTCAAGGTTTCCGAAATTTGTACATCCAGAAAAGTTCCAGCTCTTTGAACATTTTTGAAGAGAGAGAAAAAATCACTCTGTTATATTTCTATGTACGGTACTGAACGTACTTTTGTTTTTTTTTTTCGTTTACAGGGGTCAACCATGGTAAAAATACTTCAATTTTTAATACTAGCAGCCATTGCATTTTCGCAATGTAAAGCTGACTATATTAGAGATAATAAGGTAGGATGTTATATATGATGAACTGGACATTAGTGATACAAATTTTCCATTTAGAGATCATTTACAATCGATTACGAACATGACACGTTTCTCATGGATGGAAAGCCGTTCAGATTCGTTTCCGGTTCTTTTCATTATTTCCGCGCTTTGCCGGGCTCTTGGCGACAGATTTTACGTTCAATTCGTGCCGCAGGACTTAATGCAGTAATGACGTACGTATCGTCCGTTGAATTAGATGATTTTGTGATTCAGATATACTTTCCCTCAAAAATAGCTATATTGAATGGTCAACACATGAGCCCACGGAAGGACAATACAAATGGAATGGCATTGCAAATTTGGAACAGTTCATACAGATTGCCGAAGAGGAGGATTTGTACGTGATCCTTAGGCCTGGCCCGTACATTTGTGCTGAAAGGGATATGGGAGGATTCCCATATTGGCTTCTTAGGAAATATCCGAATGTTCGACTGCGCACCTACGATACAGGTCATTTTCCAGTATTTTAACTGATCACGTATGGATAATATGGTTATTTTTTTTAGACTACTTACGAGAGGTAGAAAAGTGGTATGGTATTCTAATGCCACGAATCCAGAAGCATTTGTACGGTCGAGGTGGACCAGTCATAATGGTGTCTATTGAAAATGAATACGGATCTTTTGCTGCGTGCGACGGAAATTATTTATCCTTTCTCAAAAATTTGACTGGTAATAAGCAAAAAATTTGTGAAGAATATATGTACATATTTATCATTTTCAAACAGAGAGATACATTCAGAACGATGCCGTGCTATTCACGAACGATGGACCAGAGCAATTACCTTGTGGCAAAATTCCTGATGTATTTGCTACTCTTGATTTTGGATCAGGTGAGTTTGAGTATGTGTGTGTGAGTGATTTGCTATATCAAGCAGCAAAAGGGCCCCTTGAAAACCAGATGATTCCCGTATGAGAGATTTTTACCTATTAAATACTCCTTACTTGCCTTGCCCCACCGGGGCCACCATAAAGTATTCCTTTAGGGAGAGGTTAAGCTCACGCAGCTGTCTTTGTCTCTGCTAGCCGTTGTTGGTCGATCACTGATCTCGATCTCCAGATCTGAAGCTTTGACAATATCAGAATAACTGTCCTGCTGATGGCATTTCAATCTGTTGTCTAAGCATTTCCTGTACCACATTATCTGTGTTGATGATCACTCAAGCATTTCGCTTTGCACTGTTTCAAATCTTGGACAATCAAAGACCACATCTGATAGGGATTGCGTCAAGTAAAAGTTTACATAATTCCCATATAAACTTCACTGGCCAGTGCAGTATGAGTTCGCAACCAAATGAGCTCAAATTTTGGGAGAATGATCAGGACCTGATTTAGAATATGTTTGGATGTAGCCAAATGTGATCCTTAAGATTAAAAATAAACCATGAAAGGGTTCTGTTTGAAACGTCGTAAGACCGGTTTTGGAATTATTCAAGTTCTAGCTGCTTCCCCGAGGGTATTCGGAAAATACCACAGAGTGACAAAAGCAATTGGTGGTCAAAATGTTATTGACATCACCTTGCAAAATCAAGAAGTTTGATAGCCACATTTTTTGAGAAAAACCAGAAAAAAAATCCCAGAAAATGGTCATATGTGGTCGTATCTCAGTTGTTTTATGAGTCGATTTAAGATCTTCTACCTACAGTTGACTTCCCTAATAAAAAAATACCATACCCGAACAATAACCCAAATGATTGAACTATTCCGCAAATGGTTTGGATCATACCCTAAACACGTCGTTAAGCAAAATAACCATATAAATTTTATTAGGGGTGTAAGTTCTAAGAAAACCTTTATTTTTGAGAAAAAATATAATATTTCTGTATTTTATCCTACATCCCAAAATTATCAGTGGCAGAAAAATTGCAAACATCTGGAACATCTTCGATATCCGGTAGCCACTGCCCAATCGACTAAAACTTAAAATAGTTCCCCGTCCCCCGTCAAATGCTTCTAGGTTCGTCAAAATCGGTTAATTATTCATGGAACTGTGGCACTTTAAAGTTGCACAAAATTTTGGCTAGTTTCGATTATTTTGCTCAACCACGCCTATAGTCGCTGATTGGTTGATTTTGACGATTAGAAGAACTGTGCGGCGCACAGTGCATCCCGATTTGAAACAACTGTCCGATTTACCAGAACGTATTAGATCCCGATGCATTGTGCGTCGCTCTTTACAGAATAAACATTTTTAGACTACCCTAATAAACAAACACCATAAACGAACTGTATCCCGGATGGGTAAACTATCCCACAAATGGTTAGGATGATACCCCGAACACGTCGTTAAGCTCTCTTTTATTGTTATTTTTATTAGGGTACTTAGTTCTGATTTTCTCAAAATATTGGCTCGATAAAGCAGAGAGCTTTAGAGGCACAAATGTTGAGCTAATTTTGAACTGTTATCCTATATTTGAAAAAAATCGCTTGATTACAGAATTTTCAGATCTTTCATCGAATTTTGTGGAAGAATAGGCTCAAACAAGTGCTACCATAGCGTGCACCGAATGAAATTATGCGAAAAATATTGCTTGAAAGATCAAATATGTCATCTTGCGATTTCAGCGACAGAAAAGTATAATCCATTTTGCTTCCAAAGTCTCCACTCGGCAACGTGAATCATCATCTTTCTATACTACTCAGATATGGCTGGCCATAGGAGTTCCTCGCCTGGTAACCAAAGCCCATGCACCTTCTGGTTTTGACTCACTTTTGATAGTGCTCAAGACATATATAATAGCAGGTAACTTTTTTTATTGTCTTACAGTTGACAGTCTTGATCGTCCCTGGCAGCAACTACGCAAATACCAGCCCAAAGGACCTCTAGTAAACGCGGAGTTTTACCCCGGCTGGCTTACACATTGGATGGAACCAATGGCTCGGGTTGCAACTGAACCCGTGGTAAGCACATTACGTAAAATGCTCAAACAAGGAGCTAGCGTCAATTTCTACATGTTCTTCGGAGGAACCAACTTTGCATTCACTGCCGGTGCAAACGAAGGAGGTCCTGGGCGGTTCAACACCGATATTACGTCTTACGATTACGATGCTCCCCTTGATGAGGCAGGTGATCCAACGCCAAAGTACTTCGCTCTCAGAAATGTCATATTAGAGGTAGTTTAGATATTTGATGGATAATGGTCTCAGATAACGCTCATCTTCTTCATAGTTTCTTCCAGATCCGGGCGTGCCTGTGCCAGAGAAACTCCCTAAAATGAAGCTTTCCTCGGTGAAATTGAATCGCTTTGGTACGCTTTTGTCACAGGAAGCACGACAGGCACTTGCAATGTATTCGTTTAGAGCAGAGCGTACTTTGGGTTTTGAAGCACTGAATCAACACTCTGGTTTAGTTGTTTATGAAACTGAGATCCCCAAAAGTCTAAAACGTGATCCCTTGAATCTCAAAGTCAACAAATTATGTGATCGTGCTTATGTTCATTTGGATAATGTGAGTATAATCTATCATTGTGCTAAAGTCGATCCAATCTAGCGCAATAAGTAATTAGGCACGGATTGTAGAACGCTGTTACTTGACCTAAGAGAGATGTAACTTCCACATCGGTTTGTTGTGGGCTCGATTCCCGGTCCAGTGATCGTTATACGAATTGCGACAGAATATACAAATGCAAATGGTCAATGAACTGTTGAAGTAAAATACATTAAGTTGAGGGCAGCAGTTGAAATTTCAGAACATGAAGGGAGGTATTCGGAAATTGATAATTTTCGGGATCGTGGTTTCGGGCAGTTGTTCTCCATTTAATCGTGGTATGGCTGCCACCTGAGGCATAGCTTTTATAAACTTTTTTTCTGCAGGTATTAACTACAAAGGTTGACCGAATCTACAAATGGCCGTTGTCATGACTGATTTACCTTGTAAAATCAGCCATGATACCGGTCATTTGTGGCTTCTATAAATCTTGGCAATAAGTAGATTTTTTCAATGTTCTTCAGCCTCTTTTCTGCAACTATTTTATTGCCGTATTTTAAATAAAATATTTTTAAACCATATTTTCCTCTAAGTAAAGTCTAAACTTGATTAAGATTTCTATAATTTGCTGCTAAGTATGGACGTCAATGTCTAGACCACGTTGGTCCCTACATATGTGTTGATGGGTTCGATAGGTTCTGCCTCTCTGGCACTCGATTGCCGTCGATGATACCACCCATAGACTAATTTGACGATCGTGTGAATGCGTGTGTCCATGTTAGGTTTGTTAATCAATAACCGTCGATAACGTGCAATGGTGAATTTGAATTGCAGGCGGTTACACAGACGTTATCAACGGTTATCGATTAACAGCCCTGGTCCATGTACATACACGAAGTGCAAAAGCGTGAGAAGCATAGATGCTAACCATTATGTATGCCCGTATTCAGTTAAATATTATGAATGCAAAATCATTAATTAAATTGATTTAATCGAAAGCAGGATTAGTTTTCCGTTTGACTCAACAGTGTAAAATTTGCTCTCATTTTTGCTGTGTTAACCATTATTAATCCATACAAAATTAGATCAACTGGAGTAATAAAAAATTACATCATAACAACAAATTTTGATTTCACTTTGATCTCCAGTTCAGGTTAGCAGTCCTTTCGATCATTTAATCCGAAATATACTGCTAAATTTAGTTCCTTGTGTGAAGTCGGATTAGTACGCAGTGGCTGCTACACTCTTTTGCGTTATTTCCACATTATTAAAACCTTTGATTACGAAGAATATGTTTATACTTGGTTTATTCAGATATACACCGAGCCCAATATTTTCTCATTAAATTCAAACTGTATTTTATCGCATGAGTAAAATTCAGATGTTATAAATGATTGTAGTAACTGAAAGGCAATATAATATTGATCAATTACAGCATATGTTTTGGAATTACCCTGTCTTCAACCTGTTTGATTAGCTTCTGACGTTTTCCAAATGCTAACAGGTGATACGCACGGCTTTCTGACTTTCGACTGAGGGTGCTCCATCCTATTTAAACACATAATGATCTTTTCCAATCACACTTGGTTTGACAACATTCTCCAAAAATACCTTTTCATAATAATAACTTACTTTTTTTTATGAAAACCGATGTAATTTGCCGCACATGCATATTCCTCCAGAAACCATCGCTGGAGCGGTACTTTGGAACCGTGGAATATTTCTGTTACTCCCTGACACATTTTCCGAGCTGGAAGCCTACATTCTGTCATTTTGAACATTATTATTACACTGCTGCAGGGCAAACAAATTTTCTTCGGATAAGTTAAACGTTTCCCAGCGTTCCGCGATAGTAGAAGAATTGATCTTTATTTCGAGCCTTATTTTTTAAGAAGCTTCTGAAACTTCATGAACTTTCCGTTTCTTGAGAGCTGTTGGTGAAATATACCACAGTAGGCCGGGGTAAGGGATACAGACAACAACATCGTATTTTTAAGCCTTTTCTCCATGCATGCGTATTTAATGCATGCTCCCTTACCACTTTGAACAAGTCTATGTGTACCTTAACAAAAACAAGTTTTTAACATTGATTTTTCACTTCCATTAAGGTGTTTCCTTGACGAGTCCACGAACGACCGTCATGATGGCTGATATGCCCAATGGGATTTTTTTTTATTGTCTGTCAAAATGGGGCGAAGGTTCCCAGGATGATATAAAATTTCGCCCACGGTAGAGTTTATATGAGATCACATGAATGAAAAAAAAAATATCCGAGAAAAACTTTAGTTGACGTTTTTGGAATCTCTTATTTTGAAAAGTCATAGCTCATCGTAGAACAAATGTTGTATAATAAAATTATAAGGAAATCATCTTAGCAACTCATATAAAATATAATCTGTTTCCCACGAAAATTTTCACGATGGAGGAAAATCATAAAGAAAAGTAAAAAACCATTTTCTGAGAGATGAAAATTAATCCAACTTTTTTTTTCATGCATAGAAAAAATATCTTCCACTTGTGAACATTTCAAAGTGGTGTCTCATGCCAGTTCTGAGTAATGAACTAAACATTAACTGCCAGGAAAATTTTATTTCATTTTTTCAATATTCCCGAACTTCAAATACTTTAAAAATCCACAAGTCAAAAATGGTAAGAGACGCCACTCTGAAATTTTCACCAGTGTAAGATAAGAAACTTTCATGCAAGAAAGTATTTTTTAGGAAAATGATTATTCCTGATTTTTTTTTTGCTATTTTCTCAAACCATGAAAATGTGTGTGGATAATTCAGATTATATTTTTTATGGACTGCTGAGATAATTTCTGTACGATTTCACTAAATTCTACGATACTTAGTTCAAGGGTTTTTTTGCTCTCAATTTTGATATTTTAACCGTTAAAAGGACCAAAACTACAGCAACATGAGCAATCATTATCAGCGAAATCACAACATCAAATTTAGATTTCAATTTGATCTCAGACTTTGCTCGGGTAGTTTGTCATCCAAGTGTTTCCGCGGCATAAGCATGATTTTGCCTCTCACCCCAAAAGGCCTGGGTTCAATCCCAGTCGGCGCCGCCGTGAATTTTTGAGGTAAAATCTCTGATCAAGCCCCCGGAAATTCCGTAATGGTCCCCGGTCTATGAGTTAATGGGAGGATATGTAGGGTCCAGGTGTGCAAGCTGCCTTCCTGGCGTCGGTAGCATTGGTACTCAGTACGGAAAATAAATCAAGAAAAAAAATCATCTTCCACCACTGATTTTAATCATAGTACACCTAGCTAAATTTTGATACCCTGGCTGAATGACATGTAAATAAACATTGAGATTTTCATATTCGTGATGAGGATGTTAGAATTTATTCGAAGAAACACTGCAGAACATAATGAACATGTAAAAGAATGTGTCTTGCTAAAAAACCAATTTGAGTGTTGCTTTAAAAATGATGTTGTACACGCAAACCAAAAATGTATTACATTGTATCAAAGATATTTCATTAACAAGATATCCCACAAATCAATTCCTCGAACAAGGCAATGGATACGCCACCCTTATGTGATCGCAGTGCTATCTCGTGAGTGCACATTGAAAATGTTGGGAGTCCCCGGCCAACTTTACCACCAGGGCTCAATAAATGACAGGTGTCAGTATGACATATACTAGCGTGGACGTTGATGATCAGCCGAGGGAAGCGAATGATCGATGTCATCATCATTATATTGCGATAGCAAGATTCTCACTTCGTTATGATTGCATCCATTTTCAATCATTACCACGTTATACGCATCAAAAAACCTTGAGAAAACAATTTTTTTTTCTTTGGTTTGTTTTTTTTTTCCGTCGATCTTGTTTTCCGTGCTGAGCACCAATGCTACCGACGTGCCAGGAAGGCAGCTCCCACACCTGGACCCTACCTATCGACCCATCAACTCATGAACCGGGGACCAACGGCTTTACTTCCCTTCCGAAGGAAGGCGTGATCAGAGATGTTGGGCCTTATTACGGGTGTCACTACACGGTGATAAGGAAGTGATACTCATAATAAGAGCCGTGATTGCCGTACAAATCAAATGGTAATCACTTTACCGTGACGACAAGTGACAAGTTTTCACCGTGAAGTGACATCCGTAATAAGCCTCGTTATGCCTCAGAACATCCCGGCAGCGCCGACTGGGATTGAGCCCAGGCCTGCTGGGGTGAGAGGTAATCACGCTTACCACTACACCACCGGCGCCGTTATTGAGAAAACAATAATAAGTGCAGATACGTCCCTTCGAAAAAGTAATCGACAATTGATGATTTATGAAGCTGTTACTCAACATAATAGAAGTTGCATAGAAGTATACATGGAAAAAACGCAACGTATCGAAATCATTGCTAAACAAACGTAATAAATATGCCGTCTTTCTTGGCCAACGCTGCACGCTATTGGCTATTCAAAAATTACGCAAATGCTCGGTTCACCGCTCACCAATCAAAGGGAGGAAGGAGAAAAGCAGCGGTCATAAAAACGCTTGCCAAATCGTTTTCTTCGTCATTTTCTTTCGAGAAACGGACGGATAAGCGTCGAACACGACATTTAGTGGAATAGCACGTATCGCACCAATACGAAGACGACAACGAATGCATCTACATCCACCGGAGGAAAGGTTTCCCGCAATGGGCAGCATAACTGGGCTGCCGTCATCCGGTCGGCATCGACTTGCACTGGTGTGAAAGAGCCAAGTAACGCTAGTTGTTCTTTCACAACAATCCAATTCAATGCTGGCCGGAGCACGGCTTGGCTTACAAATAGTACAGCCTTCTCACGACAGTTGGTTTATACCTGAATTGACTGTTGCTTTGTGTGCTTCACTACCGCTTGCTACCGTACGTTCAGATCTGAATTCGAAGTGTATTGGCAACAGTGCACGCACGAACGAATGAAATCTGTATTAGAACAGTCACATCTATACCCACTTTGCTAAAATCATCGTGCTTGGAATGTAGTGAACCGAATGGGCTGTATTTATACATATCTTTATGACCAGGTTTTCAATGTTTCTATCGTCATGACAGCCTTCTCAAACCGACGACATCCCTCAGCTCACCCAAGTGGCTGTCACGAGACATTATGCACAATTGATATACACAGAAAAAAAAGTTGTTGAATATTACATCCAAACTGCTGCAACCAGGTCAATCCATCGGTTGTGTAATATAACGTTGTACGGTGTACATCGATTTTGCGAACAAAATTACATCAACTGATATAATATTGTATCTGCTTTTTGCTATTACATCATTATTTCATACATCAGCTTGAATTACATTGATCGATATTGTGAATGACTGACCATCAGCTGGAAAGGAATCTGCCGGAATCTGCGCACGGTGGTTGGAGATTGAATGACACGAGAATGCAGTATCCAGTTCGTTGTCCTCGTAACGCTCATCATGGCTGACTACGAGTCCCTGCGATAGTGCTGAATGTTCAGCACACTGCACCGAGAAGCATATCTCCCCTTCACTCATAAAATAAAGAATAAGCTAATATTTGTTCCATTAACCAAAGACAGGGTGGTTTGTTGACCCATCAATATGGGTATTTTGACATAGGATTGCGTCTTTCGGCAACATATTGGGGGTACAATTTCAAAAAACCAAAATCAACCGCGTTACGAAAAATGCTCAGGATTTGACCACTTATAACTTTGTCAATAGCGGAAGGATATTAACTCTGCACGAATGTGCAACTGTTGCTATAATAATGAAAATTATCACCAATTGACTGCGAAAAGCGCTTTCCCTGACACTGATTCAAAAATCGAATTAACTCCGGTCTCACCGAATGTGTGGTGAGTGGTGGTGTCCAGTGGTCATCATCAGCAGCAGCAGCAGTGCTTTCGGTGCGTGACGTAGTAGATTGTTCTCCAGTACACGACGAAAGGCTGCCCGCAAGCGCGAGCTGCAGCCCACTGAGCGGTCCATTCGTCGAATAAGGAGGAAGAAGTTGCCCCGCTACTGATCGGATTTCAGTTGCTCGTCGTGAGCTGCTGTGGGCCATCTTTTCCAAGCGCGTCACCGTTCCAAACAAAATACAGCTCGCCAGCCTTATCTGCGTAAAACACCTTAATAGCTCAGCACTAATCAAACATTACGACAAAACGGTCCTTTTCAGGACCACCATAAATTTTGTAAAGAGTATTTTTTACGTAGGATTACGTATTACGGCAACATAAAACCAAAATTGACCGCATTAAGAAAAGAGGTCAGGTTGACCACATATAACTCTGTCAATAGCAGATGGATTTAATTCTAAACAAGCCAATTGATTAGAAATTTAGGTACGAATCTGCAAAATTGAACACTATATTAATTTTAAATAAGTAACTACTGAAAATTACACAACTATCCAACTATTGCAATGGTGATCAAACTTATCACCGATTGCCAGAGTCACTAGCATCACTCTCTGAGGTGCTGCTACTGTCACTACTAGAGATTTCTCGGTTATCCATCATCTCAGAGTCGATTGGTTATCGATTGGAACATTGGTTGGCCGGTTGGTTCGTCAATCACTCGAACATATTTGTCATCATTCGCCATTTTGTTTTCGTTTTAAATACCTTGTATTATTCTTAAATTACAAGCGCAAACATTCAAATTAGCGTGAGTGTTTCGCTAGAAGAGGGATTATGCTAGTAATACTAAGGTTGCTCTCAGTCGTAATTCTATGCTCCGCTCTCGGGTCCACGCGATCAAAAAATCCGCTGCGGGATTTTTTCCCATCCGCTCTATTAATGCGCGATGTTTTCGATCCGCTCTCAGATGCGCGATCGTAAGATCCGCTGATAGAAACGTATGTGTTTGACACATCAAATCTGTCAATATTGCCTTTAGTGCGTCACAATCAGCGATTTTACGACTCGTGAGCGCTCATTCTGAGTGAACGCTCACGAATCATACACATAATTTACACCCTCTTCTTGTTACTTACAACTTGTTACAAGTACAACAAATCATTATATCATATAATGATTGCATAATTCAGAAAAATATGTTTTTATAGTAAGTGAGTGGAAGCAACCCTGGGGTAAACAATAACTTACAACACTAATTTGTTGCAGTATGATACATCACATTTTAGAGCATCTTTTGGATGGATTTTCGGTTTATTTTCTTTTGAAAAATCTAGTGCTTAGAATAGAGTCTGGGAGGCCTAAGCCGTTCGTAATCCTATGTTATACAACATTCTAAAAAATCCTTATTCCTCACTTAGAAATTCGTCGGAGTTCTGTCACGAGAAAATGCCATCTACTCTCTACCGATTAACCTTGGAGTGGGAAGAAAACTTCAGCTGATAGTAGAGAATCAAGGGCGCATCAACTATGGCATTGCAAATGACTTCAAAGGTATTTTAGGCGTAGTCACTCTGGATAATAGTGAGCTTCTAAATTGGACCATGACAGGCTTCCCGCTGGATGATTATTCATTACTACAAAATTACATCGATCAGTACACTGGTATTGAGGACAATGCAGACAGACTGAGCTCGGTGAAATTTTTCCAAGGCGATTTTATGATTGCAACAAATGAAATCTACGACACTTACCTGGACCCAACCGGATGGGGAAAAGGAGTGGTATTTATCAATGGATTCAATTTGGGCCGATACTGGCCATTGGTAGGTCCTCAAGTGACGTTGTATGTCCCACGACACATCCTGGTTCAGGGTAAGAATTCAATTATTGTAATCGAGTATCAAAAGGATATTTTGGAGGATGCTGTCATCACCTTCAGAGATGAGCCCATGCTTGATGGACCATAGACAACTAGTTTTCAATTTGCAAAATAAATGCTTAATATATTTGTTAAGAAAATAATGCTCTCATCTCATGTAAACTTTACTTAACTAGTGGTTTGAAAAGTTTAACTCCAATGTACGCACAGCCTAGCAGCACTGAGACTAGTAAAAGTTTGTAGCAACAATCACCCTTTTTGGGTTCCTTGTTCTTATTTGAAGAAATCTGAATTCGCGAGAATCGTCCCTGTTTAAGATCCTTTACAAACTGCTCTATTTCGCAACTTTTAGTCGCTAGCTTCTCACAGACACTTACCGCTACATCTGAGGCATACTTGTTTTCTTCAATCTGTACGTTTTCCACATGATGCGCGGAGTTTTTTAGCTGGGTTAGGGTAAGCAACGCAGTCAGGCTTTCCAGATGCTTTTGAGCATTTAATAAAACCTCCCGAATGTATCCCTGGATGTTTATCGATTTCATAGCGCTGTGAATTGAAAGAAAATATGTACCTATAATAAGAACTGTTCAAATAAAATACTTTCATTTTCATTTTGCAGCGTTTGGTGCCAATGGGAGCGCAAGTCAAGCCAAAGCGGAGGATAAAGGAAGGGTAATGGCTGAATAGTCTATGCGGACCACTTGAACGCCTATTCTGCGCGGCCTGTGAGGTGAGGTGACAGTGAAGTGATGGTGAAGTGACAATTATCACCTCGGGTGAGGTGACTCTCCATGCAAATCAAATGGAGAGTCACCTTACCCGAGGTGACAATTGTCACTTCACTACACAGAAAAAAAAGTTGTTGAATATTACATCCAAACTGCTGCAACCAGGTCAATCGATCGGTTGTGTAATATAACGTTGTACGATGTACATCGATTTTGCGAACAAAATTACATCCATTGATGTAATATTGTCTCTGCTCGTTGCTAATTACATTGATCGATATTACATTTTTTTTGCTGTGTAGTGACAGTGAGTCACCTCACCTTACACGCCGCGCAGAATACACGGTGTTTCGCGAAAACCCATTAATGGGTATAAACATACCCATTACCGCTAAAAGTGCCCCTCCTCATTTAATTGGTAAACTATGGTTTACTCATAAATGGGTAAATGGGTAGTCTGTCAATAAATGGGTGTTTTTTCACCCATTTTCTTATATTATGTTTACCGTAAAATGGGTGAAAAAATACACATTTTTACAAATGGAGGATGCAAGCGCTCGTTGATATAAAAAACTTTCTAAAACATTGAAAATAAATGCAGGTGTTCCGCTCAAATTTTACGCGAAATATTATTATACCATATTGGATAATATGTATTGACTTATCCGTACCCGCATAAACGCGAACCATAAATTGACCTTACCTAAAATGGTTAAAAATTGTTTATAATCCCTGCTAAACTTTAACTGAAATGGTTATGGAACTTTACATGAACGTTTAATGATAAAGTTTCAACCTTATGTATTAAGGTTTTTTGGAACTGGACCTTACAAATAATGGGTTGTTAAGAACCATTACCGTTCCAAATTCTTGTTTTCTCCATACATTTTCGGAAAGAGAACTATATTAGAACCTTTTAACTTATGGTTTGAGAACTTTAATGGTAATGGTTATGGTAGTCAGTAAGGTCCACGAATGGTTTTGTAACAACGATCAACTTTATGTGGAATATATCGCGAATTGGTTGCCTGTAATTTACTGATTACCAATTCACGATATATTCCACGTAAAGTTGAGCGATAATACAAAACCATTAATGGATCTTACTGACTACCATAACCATTACCATTAATGTTCTCAAATCATAAGTAAAAACGTTCTTATATAGTTCTCTTTCTGAAAATGTATGGAGAAAACAAGAATTTGGAATGGTAATGGTTCTTAACAACCCATTATTTGTAAGGTCCAGTTCCAAAAAACCTTAATACATAAGGTTGAAACTTTATCATTAAACGTTCATGTAAAGTTCCATAACCATTTCAGTTAAAGTTTAGCAGGGATTATAAACAATTTTTAACCATTTTAGGTAAGGTCAATTTATGGTTCGCGTTTATGCGGGTAAGCCTCTCCAACGTTTTGGATTCTAACGTTTTCCGGAGATCGTCTATTTTCGCCAAATATGCTGCGGACAGTAAAGGCCCACGCACATTAGATCCGGATCGGACGCGTTGCAGCAAAGTGACAGCTTAATCTATTGTCTAACTGTCAAATTTACGTCAACGCAACGCAAACGGATCTAATGTGGGTGGCCCTTAACTGTTAAGTCGGTGACGTAAATGAGACGATAAAATTTCGAAGTGTTTTTTCACCCATTAATGGGTAAAAAATATACCCATTATTCAACCGTGAACTGATTCTTTAAATGGGTATTTTTTCTCCCATTTTATGATTTCAAAATTCCCCCATTTTTTGACAGCTGCGTACATGGTTTGAAAATGGGTATTTTTTACCCATTGATGGGTTTTCACGAAACACCGTGTAGGCCTAAATGCATAAATGGCACAGACTTAGTAAGCGCTCAATTAACAACTGCCACCGTAAGGGGACATAATAAAGCCAGCGTGATGCATTTATTATGTCGATTTTGTCACGCTCTAAGGGGGAGGGAGCGTTTAAGAAGCTTTTTAGTAATATTGTAATTAACGTGAAAACTCTAGGACAAGAATCTGATTCGAGTAGCTGTGGTGTCGCGTTGGTCGGTTTTTCTTTTCGCTTGTTTTTGGTGCTTTGCTTATCTCCCAAGAAGTTTTTTATCGTTTATTTTTTTTCTTGGTGCTGGCGCTCTGCCTTCCGGAGGATGCACGCGAATGAGGTGTTAGGTGCAAATGAAAAATTTAGCATGTGATTCAAAATGTTGTGTTCGGTTGTAAAAACAACGAGGAAGATTTTTTCGATTACCGCGAGTGAACAAACCGGTGCTTTTTCGGAGGCAGAATTTGGTGCGATCTATCTGATTATAAATCAAACATAAAACTAAATGCATATTTCCATATATTCGAAGACATCAAATCAAGATAAGTTGTCTTCGATATATTACTTAATACGCGTCAGATTTCAAAACATCACATTTCGAAATCTGGAAGTTTGTTTGTAGTACCATTATTCATATGATAACGGTAGTGTTTACATGCGGCGCTTATTGTATGTGAAAGAAGCCTCGGAATGGACGTGAATTGCCAGGCATTCTGAAATGGGTTGCTGAATCTGCAGTAGAGCTATCGCTTTCTAACTCCCTGACTAAACTTGCTTTAAATTATTACATCAAGGATTGTTGTAAGGAAATTTCTTCCATAATATCACTGCCGGCCAGTTTAGATTGAATACACACACACACACACATTATTAAAATACGTTCGCAGTACTTACAGGTCATAATGATCAATCTGATTCGGTAGAGCTGCAATATCGGCCAGCACTTCCTCCCGGATCTTTTTGTTCTTCAGACCCATAATAATGAGATCCTCTTCGCATAAACCGGAGAGATGTTCGTATTTGATTTCATATTTCCTGAAATACTCGTTACGGTAAATAGTGGTTACGCAGTTGAACAGTTACTGTTCGCCTTACCTGAGTTCCTCGGTGAGATTCTCAGCCTCTCCACCAATGCTGGAAAGCAAAGCCGCGATCGGGTCGTAGAAATCCGTCACCTCTACCAAGCCATCTTCGTCCTCTACTTCGTCCTGGCTACCACCAGCATCTATAGCACGGAATGCTTCGTTCATTATTCTAATGACTCGGCTCTAAACGGAACCACAAATACGGAATGATAATAAATTTAGATTATTGCGCGCTCGCCTGATCCAAAACAAAATTCCCTACAAACAAACATCAGCCGGCACGCTGGTGTGTTGAGAAACTCAACAACCGTGCCAAATTAATTATTTTTGATGATTGCTGATGATCGAGCTGATGAAGGAAGGAACACGAAGAAAAAATACTACCCAAAATTTGAGTTCTTAATATTGACTTCAACTAATACCCCGTTCACATTACAGCCTACACAGCAAAAAAAAATGTAATATCGATCAACGTAATTCAAGCTGATGTATGAAATAATGATGTAATAGCAAAAAGCAGATGCAATATTACATCAATGGATGTAATTTTGTTCGCAAAATCGATGTACATCGTACAATGTGATATTACACAGCCGATGGATTGACCTGGTTGCAGCAGTTTCGATGTAATATTCAACAACTTTTTTTGCTGTGTATATCACGTGATATCAGGCATAACATTTGATAACGGCACAAAAGCATTTGTAAACAAACTTTCTAAGGCCCTTTACACGCGAACCAAAGTACGCCCACGCAAACCAACAACAACATCGGATAGGGGCAACTATCACCTTTCCGAAAGTGTATTGGTTTGCGTGAGCGTACTTTTGTTCGCGTGTAAAGGGCCTTATAAAGTTTGTTTACAAATGCTTTTGTGCCTGAATATAGGCTGTCTTGCAATGAGCATTCATACATAGGATTTCCAGTCAAAACTAGAAGTATGAGTGCTCATTGCAAGACAGCGTACACAGCAAAAAAAAATGTAATATCGATCAACGTAATTCAAGCTGATGTACGAAATAATGATGTAATAGCAAAAAGCAAATACAATATTACATCAATGGATGTAATTTTGTTCGCAAAATCGATGTACATCGTACAACGTTATATTACACAACCGATGGATTGACCTGGTTGCAGCAGTTTGGATGTAATATTCAACAACTTTTTTTGCTGTGTATATCACGTGATATACGCTGTAATGTGAACGGGGTATAAAGCCCTACAGTAAAAGTATGGACGTCTGTAAAAAGTTGTTCCAATCGAACCGTCAAATTGCACCGCTTTGCTCGATTGGAACAGCTTTTTGCAGTTTTGTGGTGACAGTCGTCCATACTTTTACTGGTAGGGCTTTAACTTCAGCCTCTCACTTGCACTCGTTATTGTTGTCAAAAAAGGAACAAGATATTCGACCCAACGATATAGTTCAGCCCAATAAGTTGCTTCTGAGTAAAATGTATATTCTCAAACTTATACCCTGGACAGACTATGGCTTATATCATGTAATATAGGCTGTCTTGCAATGAGCACTCATACATAGGATTTCCAGTGAAAACTAGATGTATGAGTGCTCATTGCAAGACAGCCTATATTACATGATATAAGCCATAGTCTGTCCAGGGTATTACGTGAATTAAACTTAATTTTGGGTAGAATATACTTAATAGTAGGTAAGTTTTTTGCTGGTGTTAAATGGAAACTACACACCAAATTTATTAAATCTTGTTCGGTACTTCCCGCATAAACGCGAACCATAAATTGACCTTAACGATAATGGTCATAAATTGTTTATAATCCCTCCTTAACTTTAACTGAAATGGTTTTGGAACCTTACATGAACGTTTGTGTGGTAAAGTTTTAACCTTATGTATTATGGTTTTTAGGAAGCGGACCTTACAAATAATGGGTCGTTAAGAACCATTACCATTTCAAATTCTTGTTTTCTCCATACATTTTCGGAAAGAGAACTATATTAGAACGTTTTTACTTATGGTTTGAGAACATTAATGGTAATGGTTATGGTAGTCAGTAAGGCCCATGAATGGTTTTGTAACATCGATCAACTTTATGTGGAATATATCGCGAATTGGTTGCCTGTAAATTAATAATTCACCTTATTGAGTCCGAGCCGTGATTACTTCGGTAGTGGTAATGCATGATTAAATTCGAAATAATCTTTCCAGTATTAAATTTTATTCTTTTTCAATACTGATATATAATCTAAAAATATTAAAATTCAATAAAAAATTATTAAAATAGAATCAAAAATGATTAAAAATTATTCAAAAAAACATAATCTACAATCTAATCAACCATGATTAAACTGGGATTAATATCAGATGCTTATTTTTTAGAAAGAGAGGATTAATTTTAAATCATTCGATATGATTAAACTGAGTTTAATGTCAAATTGATTAAATTTCAAGCAAAATGGGAATAGTTCAATTTATCAGTGTACCGAATGTTCAGCTCATGGTGGGTATATAAATGGTGATACAGCTTTGTCGCTATATAGGCAAGGAGGTCGCGGGGTGGAAAAGTGTGGTTTTAGAGCAAATTGTAAACAAACTCGGTCGCTATCTCAATCAAAAATCCAACCTGGCTGAATCATGAATTTGACACATTAGAACACCTATATGTAGTCACCTTGGTTACACCACAAACGAAGTGACAGACGGAGCGGAGACCTGCTATTGCAATTTTTCAGTGTACCACATGGCAACACCACTACTACTGGATTGTACCACATGGCAACACTACTACTAGATTGAACTAGCATTTTCACCAAATGTACTAGAATGTTTTGGTTCTATCTCTTTCACTCTACTCAAAACTGAAATGCATAAAAAATGACAAAATGATACGCACTCTTTGCACACTGGCAAAGAATCATTGTACACAAAATCAACTTTGTTCAAATCAAAACAAAAAAACTAACCCATCTGGTGGATGATGGCATAAGCTTCCAAGAAAATTCTATTACAGTGAACCACATTATTTAAATGGATTTCTTCGCCAGTTAGTCGTCTGTCACTTCGTTTGTGGTTACACCATTAAAATAGTCGAACATTATTGAGTGCGTCTATTTAGGGACGCTTCGAATATGGTGCTTCCACTAAGTTCATATTCTCTCCCTTTATACCAAGCTATGCCACCCACATTAGATCCGTTTGCGTTGCGTTGACGTAAATTTAACAGTTAGACAATAGATTTAGCTGTCACTTTGCGGCAACGCGTCCGATCCGGATCTAATGTGCGTGGGCCTGGAGAGTTGTGATTTAGCGTAGCCTTTATACTCTTTAGATTATAATATTTTTGAGTGTACTTAATTTTAGGTACACAGAGAAAAAAAATTACCCTAAATTTAAGTTCTTTTTACTAAATTTTGGGTAATTTTGAGTTTTGCATCCCACTCTCACTTTTTGTTGTTGTCAAAAATGGAACGAGAGTTTCGACTTTCTCATGACTATCGTTCAATAAGCTACTAGTGAGTATATGAGATTCAGTGCTAACATTTGAAAACGGCGCAAAAGCCATTTGTAAACAAATGGTTTGTGGGCCCTTTACTCGCTACCCGAAGAACGCCCACGCAAACCAACAGCATCGTCAGGAAGGGGAAAATTTCCCCTACCCGATGTTGCTGTTGTGTCGCGTGGGTGTACTTCAAGTAGTGAGTAAAGGGCCCACAAACCATTTGTTTACAAATGGCTTTTGTGCCGTTTTCAAATGTTAGCACTGAGATATTCTCAAATTTGAGTCAATTGAACTTAATTTTGGGTAGAAAATACATACGAGTAAGTAATTATTTTTGCCGCAGTCAAATGTAAACTACTATAAGCAGTTTACTGAATATTAGCTTATTGAACGGAACATGGGAGATGAGTGAAAAGAACTTAATTTTAGGTAATTTCTCGCGTCACTTTTCAAATAGACTAATGTAACATCCACCATTTTGAGAAAATCGAAGTTGAAGTTCGACACATTATTATTTTAACTGTTTAAAAACAATACATTTTGCATTACTATTTTTAATGTAGTCAGCATATAATAACGTTGAAAATTCAGAAGAAACGGTAAAATCACAATTTTACTTTGAATTTCATGCTACAACATAGAAAAAATCACATAGGACGTTTTGACAAGTCGAGTTGTACATCGGACATGTTACATTGGACGATTTTTCTCAATGACATAATCAATGAGTGTTACATTGGACGTTTTGTCTACATGATACTGGACTTTCACAGATTTCAGAGTATAGTACCTAACTATAGATTGGCTCCGCCTTTGGAAAATGATCACCAATCATGTTAGGCAGTCCGAATGACCGAAGTAACAATCATGTACCCATCATTTCAAACTGTACATTGGACAATTTTTGATCAATGATTATCTTAAAAAAATTAAAGTAAATTTGGATGGATGTTTTTGTATCACATACAATGGCAGAAGAGCAATAGTTTGTATCGCTCAACTCGATTTATTTATATTTGTTACATTGGTCTATTTGAAAAGTGACGCGAGATTTTTCGGTTCCGTGTAGCTTTTCATCTCCGTGTAGAGGTAACTATAACGGTTTTACTCACGCTAACTTGAAAGTACCCATTAATGCTTGAAAAAGACCCATTTTGAAAAAAAGTGGCTTAACTCATTAAATGAGTAAATTTTTTACCCATTAATGAGTATCTGTTACCCATTAATGAGTAATTGTTAATCATTAATGGGTAACAGATACTCATTAATGGGTAAAATTGTTTAATCATTAATGAGTTAAGCCACTTTTCTTCAAAATGGGTCTTTTTTTACTCATTAATGAGTACTTTCAAGTTAGCGTGCTTAATATTGCGTTGTTTAAACTCAAGCTTTGGGTAATTTTCATTTTCTGTGTACTCCATACAGCAGGCAACAATGAGTGCGTTCTACCCAGTCACTGAGTAGCCTCACAATAGCGCAGCGCTGCCATTTATACAGATTTATCTGTATTATACAGATTTTTTAATCTTAATACAGACCCGATACAGAATACAGATTTATCACAGATTTTTAAATTACAATACAGATTTATACAGATTTTTATAAAATGAATGTTATGGTGTTTTTGACAGCATTCACACCCAGAGGACCAACCGCTTTCGGATGCATATGGAGCTGGTAGTAAACGATTTGAGATTGTATGGGGATTTACAGTATTAATTGAATATTTCCAATATAAGCATGTATGTTAAATACAAGAAAAGTGCCCGAGCACATTAAAATGGTACAAATACAAGTACTCGTAAACATTTTACTTGCATTGAAAATGTATTGCGTAAGAAATTGCGGATTTTCTGATATTCTCCATACTGCAAAAATGATTTTACCAGCACTGACGGGGCGACATCTCTCGACTTTTCGGTGTAACTACCACACAAATGATGTAATTAATTGTATTCATCTATATTAAAAATATCAAATAGTAATGAACTCGTGCACTTTTTTGCATTTAAAACTGCTTATCAGGAAGATAAGGAATAGAAACTAAAATCTCCATACATTTTCAAACGGCTTCATATCACTCTTATAAATAAGTACGGAAGATATCACAAATGGCGCAATTATATCCCGTATGATTAGTAAGATAGCCCGAATAGGTGGTTAAGCACTTTTTATGGTTATTTTGTATGCACTGTATTTGTAAAACAACAAAACATGATTAATTAAGAAAAAAATCGTCAATACAGAAAATACAGATTTTTTAATAGAGTGGATACAGATTTTTTATAAAACCACCTGGCAGCTCTGCAATAGCGTGACCCTCTAGTTTGACAGCTCTGATGCACGTCAGGCAAAGCAAGAGCGATCAGATACTGATTCGTCGTTTGTGGAAAGAAAACAAATTCGTTCCAGACTTTGTTGAAAAATTGTGTAAAAATGACTACTGCAGTTGAACCGACTCGTGAAAAAGCACTCCAAGATTATCGGAAGAAGCTGTTAGATCACAAGGAAGTGGAATCCAGGTTAAAGGAGTGTAAGTTGCTTTGTATATTTTTTGTTTAACTTTCTAATATGGAGGTTATGTGCGGAAAAATGATTTGTCATGATTGTTCGCAATATTTACTTGCAGTGCGAGAATCTTTGAAGGAGCTTACAAAACAGTTTGATAAGTCGGAAAATGACCTGAAGGCACTGCAAAGCGTCGGCCAGATCGTGGGAGAAGTATTGAAACAGCTCACGGAGGACAAGTTCATTGTAAAGGCAACGAATGGCCCTCGATATGTGGTAGGATGCCGTAGGCAATTGGATAAGACCAAGCTGAAGTCGGGAACTCGAGTAGCACTGGATATGACCACTTTAACGATTATGAGATACCTGCCTCGGGAGGTTGATCCTTTGGTGTACAACATGTCACACGAAGATCCAGGAGAAGTTACATATTCCGCAATTGGTGGTTTGTCTGAACAGATTCGTGAATTGCGTGAGGTTATCGAACTACCACTTCTCAATCCGGAGCTATTCCTTCGTGTAGGAATAACTCCACCCAAGGGGTGTCTATTGTATGGGCCACCTGGAACGGGGAAAACATTGCTTGCTCGAGCTGTCGCTTCTCAACTGGATGCAAATTTCCTAAAGGTCGTTTCATCGGCCATTGTTGATAAATACATCGGAGAATCGGCTCGTTTGATTCGAGAGATGTTCAACTATGCTCGAGACCACCAGCCGTGTATAATTTTCATGGATGAAATTGATGCTATTGGAGGACGACGTTTCTCCGAGGGAACATCAGCGGATCGTGAAATTCAACGTACGCTGATGGAGTTGCTGAATCAAATGGATGGGTTCGATTCGTTGGGACAGGTCAAGATGATTATGGCTACCAATCGGCCAGATACGCTTGATCCAGCTCTGCTACGTCCTGGACGTTTGGACAGGAAAATTGAAATCCCACTTCCCAATGAGCAAGCTAGGTATGCGAGTTTGGTACGAAATTGATTTACCTTTACTGATGAGTGAATTTATTCGCAGGTTGGAAATTTTAAAAATCCACGCCGGACCAATTGCCAAGCACGGTGATATCGATTACGAAGCGGTAGTGAAATTATCGGACAACTTCAATGGTGCTGATTTGCGTAACGTGTGCACCGAAGCTGGTTTGTTTGCTATACGTGCTGAACGGGAGTACGTCATTCAAGAGGACTTTATGAAGGCCGTTCGGAAGGTCGCAGACAACAAAAGACTGGAAAGCAAATTGGACTACAAACCAGTATAAGTGGTCACCGTTCTTGCATCCATTCATTGCGCAAGTATATTCAGTTTTGTCTTTAACTTCACATAATAATAATAATAATCATATGTAATAACAATTACTATAATTATTGCGATCTGCACACCAGTAGAAAAAATGAGAACCTTTCCATTTATAGCTCTGTTTTCCTCCCCTTAAGTTCGTGGTAACCCTTAATATTGGGGCTACCTCATTTACCAACAAGTCATTCGGCATAAAATGTAAAGTAAAAAAAACGAAAAATATGACGGTCATTTGGCATAATGGTCATATGGCATAAACTGTTTGAAAAGATCGTAGAAATAAAAAAAATGTTATAACTGTTCTCTGGTATTTTGAACAGGAATTCCTATATTCTATCATTTTGGAAGACATAATAACTTTGACCCTTAGTTAAATAACTTAACAACATAATTAGTTATCATTGGCCTAATCTGTTGAGACACGCTATTGCCAAGTCAGAGTCGGCAGGTTCATGAAAAATATTCCGGTTGGAATTTTCTCGATTTTTATATGGTAAAATAATATTATAAATCTAAGAATCAGAGGAATTCTATATCATGTGTGTTTGGAATCCACATTATCATGCTACAATATGAGCCTGAGAAAGAAACAATTGCATCATATACGTAGGAGAATAAATGGAAATGTGTTTTTCTCCTTCGGAAATAAATACAAGGACGCATACATAAATGTATGGGAAATTGGTCATTTTCGAAACATTATTTAGCATGTCAACAATTATTGCGGCACCAAAATAATCAATGAGTTAGTTTAAATAATCTTTAAACTTTATTTCTTTAAAGTTATAAGCAGATCGAATCGCTAGAAGTTCTCGAACATCACAAAAATCATTGGTTGATCATCGATGATCACATAGCCTAAATGTATGTATCTCCTATGTGATCATCACTGGAATTTCGTTTGATGACTGTTTCAGTAAAATATAATCAGTACCGAAAACTCGGTGTTATTTTACTGAGTTTTAGTTTTTCGCCGTAAAGCTGTTTATTTACCGTAAACTCAGTAATTTGTATTACCGTATTCAGTAGTTTTTTGCAAAAGCTACCGAACATCAGTAGTTGTATTTAAAATAGCTGAATGTTCGGTAATTTTTGTGATTTACAGTTTGAAAACTGTAAAAAAAAAATATACCGAACAGGGAAACCGTGATTAAGTGTGTAGCTCCTATAAACTCATATAAAATTTGTTGCCCTTTTAAAAAATCTCCAGAAATTCTACGAAGTTTCTGAAATTTTAAAATGTTTTCTATGTTGCTACGAAATTTTTGAAAATTTATGGAGTTTCTTGAAGTTATATAACATTTTCTAAACTTTTAAAAAGTTTCCCACCAATCTTCGAAGTTTCCTGAAATGATTGTCTTAAGTCGTTGCTTCTACGAATTTTCATTGATTTCTAAGAAGATCCCTGAACTTTTGTAAAAACACAAACTATGTATGCGGAAAAGAGCATAGACCGAGAGCATATCTCGTTACCCTATAGTCTCGCATCCAGTTACCCTATAACCTCCCCTCCCGTTATCCCATGCCTACTTAGATGTGCCACTGGATTCCGATAGTATTATAAACACAAATATTAAACAATTATAACGATTTAAAAAGTGCGCGGAATTCGGCAATTTTAAGCGTAGAATTAGGATTCCCATTTTTTAAATGGCCAGATATTGGTAGTTTTATAGTTTTCTTGTATACACCTTCAGAAACACTACTTTTTGGTAGAAATAGTTTATCACTAGTAGCTACATAACTTCTTCATCGTTTTTCTCAACTAGTAGGTTTACGGTAGGTACATCTTTCGCCACCCGTAATTTTTTAATGCATAAGTGAAGATATTGTGTCGATCCCCCCAAACTACCGATGGTTTATGTCTTGTCAGCTAGGACCATGCACCCCCCCTTCCACTAGCTCAGCATCCTAGTTACGCCTATGCTTCTGAGGAGTATTCAAAGGAAATTCCAAGAGAGTGCTAACTGATTGAAAAAGTAGTTTTGAGGAGAATTCTAAGGGATTTGCGAAGAGAACTGCAAGGTAATTGTGAGTAGAATTCTAAGGGAAGAAGAAATCCAAAAAGAATTCTGAAATTAATTCAATGAATATTCTGAGTATCCAATTAAATTGATAGGAGCGGGGGGCGACCCCGGCGTAGTGGTTAACATCCATACCTCTCACGCCAAAGTCACGAGTTCAAATCTCACCCCGGACAAGTCGCGAATGACCCAAGAGTGTTAAAGTGACTATAATAATAAAAAAAAAAAACAAAAAATTGATAGGAGTATTCCCAAGGAAGCGAATTTTCAACGAAGCATTCGGGCATAATTTCAAAAGAAGTTAGGTGATTTTAAAGGAAATTCTGAGGTATGTTTTAAGGTACATCTGAACGGAAAATCTCTATTAGCTTTTTACGTAGTTATTGAAAATTCCCCTTCAAACTGCATCGACAAAAACCCCAGAGAAAGCAGGGAAATCCAAATACTGCACATTTTGCACTGCCATGACTCCAAACGTTAAAATTTGTTGAGCAGTCTGTTTATTTAATTTCAATTCCGAATGGGACGCAAGGTGTACGCCGCTGTCATGTTTTAGGAGACGCCGCGGCAGACACATATTTTAACGGCGCACCAGTTTTTCAGAGATCGTCACGCCGCTGAGCTACGATTGCCCACGCCTGTCACTCTCAAAAATACTGTTGAAGAGCGTGTATTATTTTTCTTTATATCTAAATATATAAACCATCAATTGTCCCACAGCTGTCTACAGCAGCAGTCGAATTTTTATTTCGGTGTGAACCTCGCGATAGCCTGTTTTCGCGACTCGCTATTATATGGTTGCTCTTTGTTCGTTGCTAGAAGTTCGGTGCCTTTTGTTGCTACGGTGCAAGATGTGTGAAGTAAAAAACACCTTCAAGTTTAGCTTCAGCCATTATGATGCTAAACCAAACATCGGAGAGATTGTAAATGTCGCCAAAGCACTCGACGCGGATCTGGCGGAAATGAAAGCTGTTTATCGCATTGGTGAGGAAAGGGGAGTCTTCATGAAGTTCAAATCAGAGGAACCGATGCTCCATGCTCTGACATTCAATTCGGAGGATTTAATCTTCCATTATGCGAATGAAACGACGGCAAAGGTACGCATGTCGCATGCTGGTGAATTCATCCAGTATGTACGTGTGTATGGCTTGCCACCAGAGGTACCCGACAACGAGCTGGATAAAGGGCTGGGGAAATATGGAAAAATTAAACGCATCATCCGGGAGAAATTTCGAACTGATCTGTGCTTTGAGGTATATACAGGGATACGCGGTATATATATGGATGTGAAGAAGGAAATCCCAACGTCATTCTATTTCTTCGATCGCAAAGGAAATATATTTTATGATGGCAACAAAGATAAATGTTTTCTGTGCAAGACGGACGGACACCGGAAGCTTTCCTGCCCCAAGCGGAAGGCTCGGAAGGAACCGGAGAAGCAACTAATGGAAAAAGGAAAGCAAAGTGAAAGAAAACAAAACATCAGCAGTAAGTATGCTGGTGTAGTGGTGGAAGGTGCGTCGTTTGTCATTGGCGACCAGGAAACGGACACGGGGTTGGAGATGTTGAATGAAAATAACGAAATGGACGTGACGACCCCGACGACCGACGAAAGTAGCGCAAAGCATGCAACGGGAAACGACGTTCAGAAGCAGCAGCAGCGATCACGATTCGGGTTCAATGAAAATGAGGAACAAATTCGGGAAAGAAAGAAGTTGCGTGCACGGGAGAAGATCGCTTTGTCGCCGCTTCGATCGCCACCCAGGAAAATCCTATAATAATATGCATTTTTATATCTTTTGTTGGTATTTTGAGTACCAACATTGGTATTCCATGTTACTCGGCTCCGCTAGTTTATTTTTTTAACATTTGAGCCTGCCGAATAAACGAAATGAAAAAATAAATATATAAACCTATACATTATGCTATAACTAATGGTATTATAATGGTATTAGGGGAAATTACCATTAACCCGAATATCAGCTTTAGCTTTTTTTATCCCCCTCTGTTATGGTAATCAGGGTCATAATTACTGCGACCTATACATTGATCTTTTGTGACATGTATCTGTGTGGCTTGGGTTCCTGACTGATAAGCCGAAATATAATATAGTCAAACCTTCTACGTGCTTCTACAACAGTGGACCTCTAATGAGTCAGAAATGTAAGCTCTCTGCACTCATCTGCAGCTTCTTTAACTCCTCTAAAGCTCCTTCCAATGTATTTAGATAAGATACAGAGAGGTATCATTACACAGTGGGGCCGTTCTGAAAGAAAGCGGTCAAAAGGTGTTTCTCAGCTTTTGGGACGTTTTAGAGGTAAAGTGTCTTGAGAGAAGTTGCTTGAAATATTTATTTTTCTCTGTTCGGGACCTAACACCACTGCGACCAGTAATTTGATCTATTGTAGTATATCCCGTGTCCTTCCTTAGTTTAGGGCATGTCGTATTACTCCACCACTATTGAGAAATGATGAAGTATTCGATTTTTTTACGTTGTCATTCTTTTATCACAAGGATCCGACTCTAATTGAAAGGTCCCGCTATTTATACCCTTCGGAGTGTTGGAATACCCTCCAAAGGCGCGCCCCTTTGTCAGTCAAAATTGGATTCCTCAGCAATAAAATTAAGGAATGACACCGATAATGACCATGCATCAGAACCCTAGTCTTAACCACTTCAAACTAGAGAACAACGAATAGAATAATAGGAACCACATAGATGAAGACTAACTAACTCATTTTTTCCTTGTTTTAAGATCATCCTCGATGGACAAAGCCGAGTCTTGTCACTATCAACAAGGCATAAAAAGTAACAAGGACTAAGATGTGTTCCTTTGATTACTGACAAATCATGTTGCCCTAGTTTGAAGTAGTCGGGACTAGGAATCGGTGGTAGATCTTACATCCCGTAACGTACCACGAAAAGGTGATCTACCCACGTTACGGGGCGCTTGAAATATTAGTACGCATCTTTTGAAATGTTTACCTGACGTTTTATTGTGAAGTAATGTAGACTATTGAGTAAATAATGTGATATAAAGTAACATAAAAAAGATGTATCCGAAAAGTCCCGAATTCAATATTTTGAAACAATTGATTGACGTTGACATTTGGCTTAAAAACATTCACATTTTTGTAAAAAAAAATGTTCCGAAAATTCGGCAGTGAGCATGCATAAGGTCCTAAACGCAATGATCGATTCTCTTCGTCGATTTTCTCTTTTGTTAATAACTCATGCACCATGAGCGAAATTGCTTTTTTTTTAATAACATCTAATAATGTTAATGAAAGCACTCAAATGGAAGCGACATACAGGATAGCTGAGGAGAAATCCTTCTTCATAAAATTTAAGTCCGAAGAATCGATGCTCCATACACAGCCATAAAACTCGCAGTTGTTCATCGAACACGCATTTAACGATCAATTTAAATGTTTCTTAGATGGTAACGTTTTGAGACATAGTATAAACTACAGTTGTAATAGCGACAAGATAAATCATTCAATGATCATCTTATTATGTGTGCTCGTTATATTGTAACATCAAGTAATGCTAAATGGATTACATGCATTATGTTGACGATATGAGGCACAATTTAAATAATATATAAGATATGAGAGTAAAATAATGCAACTTCAAGATATTACACCAGGATTACAAACTGAATCGTAACGATATGTGAAAACGTAATTGTATATTCTTTAATACATCAATTTTTTGCACAGGCTTGCAACAATAATTATTATAACCGTAATTGGAGGATAACACCTGCAGTAATGAAAAAATCTTTCTCCTATCAGACGTTGTTATTGGTTTGCGTACTTCAATTGGCGAGTAAAGGGCCTACAAAAGTTTGCTTACAAAAATTTATATGCCCTTTTCCAATACTACATCAAAATAAGTAAGTTTGCTAAAGACACCAACTATTTTCGTAGACATCAATGTAAATTTTTAGTAAAAATAGACCAATTCGACAGTGAGCATGCATAAAGGCGTATACGCGATGATCGATTCTTTAGAGCTTGCACCATTTAAATCAAACGAGTGCGAGCAAGAGGGAAACAGATTAGTGGCAGAGACGTTGATAGAGACGCTTAAGGAAAATTTCTGTCAAAACAGCAGTACGGTTTTTGAGAGATCTTTTGGCAATGTCACTGGCATCCATGTTTCTTCGAGACTCTTCAAATGACTTTTATACAGTTCCGCAAAGCTGTTGAGAAAATTTGAACGTTCGATCGGAACTGAATAAAAATAGTGCGCGGCAACATTTTACAAAAATAAAGCGAAGACAGTCGCTCCATGACAGTATAAATTTTGTCATATTTTACTGTTTTGTTTGCAGCGCAATTATTTGTATTATCTAAATGAAACGTTTTGATTCGAAGTTGTTTTGATCACTAATAAATGTTTTTTTAATTGAATCAACAATAAATAAATAAATAAATAACAGATATAAAATATTTCGTGAAAATAATTAAACACTTTTTTCATCATTCAGAACAATACTCCTTTCGGATGAATTGAGCGAACAGTAATGTTTATTTACTTTGCTCGTTTGGTTCAGCGTTTGACGGTTCGTTTGGTTCTTCTTGCTTCAGTCTATGCGTGTCTCTATTCAACGTCTCTGATTAGTGGGAAAACAAACCGTCAATTCATTTATGTGTGCTAGATAGAGAAAGACGATTACACGTCAAAAAGGTCTCTTCATCGATTTTCTCTTTGCATTGCTACAGCTAAGCGAAACAATTTTCTAGAATTTGTTCAATGAAGAGTATTAACAGAACAGGTTGTGGTCGAGTTTCGAACGCCTTTGGATACGGTTGCGTTTTAAGTTTGTTCTCTGTTTTGTGCGTGCGTTCGCATTCATAGTTTTCTTTTGCATTTGCCGGATTAGCGCTGGCACTCTGCCTCCCGGACGGTTATACGTGTGTGAGTGAGTGGTGGTTTTCTCGCTTTCCGAAAAGTTTTAGAATCGAGAAAGAAAACATGATTTATCATGATTGCAAGCAACAGAAGATTTGACGCTGCGTTGTTTGATTTTAATTTCTGATAATTTTAATTTATGTTTATTTACGCGGTGATGAGAACGGCGCTGATCTATTGTTAGGGTTTTGCGATGTGCATTACTTTTGTGCACGGAGTGACTTGAAAAAGAAAAGTGATATTTGGTTGTTGTTTGATTGGCGTGGAGAGAAAAATATACGTGGAAGCATCGGGAATGCGCTCCCGGGTGAAGTGATTTGGTGAGTACGTTCCAGTTGAAGATTGTTGACAAGTATATTTGTGGTGATGCAAATTATGGTTTAGATGACGCATGGCTTCAAACATTTTGTGTATCCAAATAAAACTTATTACATACTAAATACGCACAGGGCATCGTCTGCTGACCATTGCCGCGGGTATATCGTGGGAGTCCCAGGTACCCGGTTCAAGCTTTAGTTGGCGGTGGTGGCTCTTCTTGACCTTCTACCCCCTGAGTAGTTAGTGTGAATAAGGGAGTCTATGTGATGTTTTGCTGTACCTGTTGTGGACATTTAGTGCATCCTGTTCCCTTACCTTGTTGAGGACACCCTGTCTTGCCTCAAAAGTTACCCTTTTTGAAGTACTAGTCTTCACAACATAAGGGAGATCGCAGTAGACCGCGGTTGAAAGCTGACGTGTTTTTTTTTGCTGTGTATTTTTCGTCAGCGAATTAAATATTTATTGCTTTAAATTTGTTGATTTGTGTGCTGAAATTTAGTTTCAAGTGTTCATAAAGTTATCATTTAGTGATATATCGTGTTTTGGCTGTGTTTGCCTTGAGTGACTCGGTTGACCTTGGGCCTAACCTCCAAAATCTGCGACGCAGCTTCAGTTTTATTGTTCGGTGTCGAAAATTGCATGTCACATTTTCGACGTGTAGTTTTGTTCTATTAAGAGATTCGTCACCGTGGGCGAGTTTGAACCCGGTCCGGTTGGTGAATTGGCCCGGGAACTTGCTGATAATGTCTCCGTCGCGAGTTTTGGTGGTGATTCGGTGGCCGATGTTGCCGTGAATCAGCAAGTTTTCCGCTATTGGTGTCGGAGATTGTGAGCAATATGAAGGATGCCTCGCTGGATGCGCCCAGGATTGGACGGGTGGTGGCTGGTGGCCGCGAAAGGTTCCTGGGAAAAGCACTAGACGCGAACTTCCTCCCAGATGACCATGGCAATGCAAGACAATTTGTGTTCGTCGAAGGAAGTATTACGACAAAGGTGAATCACGAAATGAGATGCAAAGCGTAGAGAAAAACAAAACTACGGAACCCATGGATTAGACGATCAAATTAACATGGTGAGACCAGTCCAAATACTTTTTATAATTTAAAAACATAAACTGAATACGTGCCAGGATTCAAAAGAACATTTTGGAACTGGAATTGTGTGTGTAATACTAATGTCCAATTGATAGAGGTAATACATACATGCGGGGCTTATTGTAAGTGAAAGTAACCTCGGAATGGGCGTGACTCTCCAGACATTCTGAAATGGGTTGCTGGATCTGCAATAGAGCTATCACTTTCTAACTCCCGGACTAAAGCTGTCTACAATGACCATAAATGCGACATTGTAGAGAGAGTTCTTCCATAATAACACTGCCGGGCAGTGGGACTTAGAGGCAATGCACACACACACACACACGCACACGCACGCACACACACACACACACACACACACACACGCACACACACACACACACACACACACACACACACACACACACACACACACACACACACACACACACACAGACACACACATACATACACACACACACACACACACACACACACACACACACACACACACACACACACACACACACACACACACCACACACACACACACACACACACACCAGGGTAGACGCGATTCGCGACCAATTCAAAAGAATCTTATTATTTATTATTATTTCTTGCGTGAGTCTCATCGCGTCGCATCACGTGTCGCGTCTACCCTTGTTGCAGTCCAGGGCGGGACTTGTCAATCGAGGTTCTCTCTCTTCTTAGTGTTTTTAAAGAATGTCCTTCGGAAATTTGTGCGTGGTGTTTGACGGAGTTGACCAATCTGGCACCAAAGTAAATTTTTTTTTTCTATTTTAATTTGGATTTTATTTGGAGTTTCTACCGCAGTTTAGCCATAGAGGTAACTCTAAGACTAGAAGGTCCAGAAATAACGTGCTCAAATTTTTGGCTCAGCTCTGGTACTCTCTTCGGTCCCAAGCTAATCGATTCACCCCTCGAAACATAGAAAAACCAATAACCCCTAATTTTATCGGTCAAACTTTCATAGCGAATCAAAACAAACATTGTGTAGTACTAGAATTTTGACTAGAATAGGGTACGTTAATCGTTTGCTTGGGACCAATAGGCTAGTCAAGTAGTGAGCCAATTTAAAATCGTTAGTTTCGCATTGATTGTTGGTTTAGCCGCTTGTACCGAGGGGCACGCAATACAAAGAACCGGTGCGTTGAAGTTAAAATGCAATCAAAAGTACTTAAAGTAATTAATGCGTTTTGAAGTAGTACTGACGGTAATTAAAACTATCTATCCTTAATTAATGTAATTAAAAGTATTGAAAATGTGATAAATGTGCTTTAATTACAAAATTTCAGCTGCAATTAATGGAGTTAAAAAGTAGTTAATGTTTCACATTGTGTAATTAATGTAATTAAATCAGTAGTTAATGGAATTAATTGAATTACAGCCGTTGTCTGCGTTGTAGTTAAAGGTTATTGCGTGCCCCTAGGCTTGTACATCATTTTTGCTCAACACAATAAAAACAACCATAAACAAACAACAATATCCATCATTTAAAACACGCAGTGCGCTCAACTTTACAACTTTCCTTTCGCAAATACAAACAATTAACAAAGCCATTGACATCAACATTGATTCCGGCATCACTGTCAGGCAGATTGATGCGTTCCCTCTGTCCTTTTTATTCCACTCGGCTCGGATTTGACAGCATGACGGTGTATGACGATTTTTTATTTGAGAATACAGGTTAACATGTTTAGAAGTCGCTTCACTGATTTTCAGAAAGGTTTGCAGTTTTCACTCACAAAATTCCGAAGTCAAGCGACGGTTGACGTAAAATAATTCAATTTACTGGTGTGCTCAGTAATTTTGGAATTTCGTTCAATGACTGTTTCAGTAAAATATGATAAGTCGGTGTTCTATTTTACTGAGTTTTAATTATTTGCCGTAAAACTTTGTGTGTGGTAAAACTGTTAATTTACCGTAAATTCAGTAATTGCTATTACCGTATTCAGTAGTTTGTTACAAAAGCTACCGAACATCAGTAGTTGCATTTAGTTAGTTGGTTATCTTTATTAAGGAGACTTTCAGCCGAACGCTGGTTCGTCTCCGGTAATTAGTTGTATTTAAAATAACTGCATGCTCGGTAGTTTTTGTGATTTACACTCGAAGATGAACTAGCCTACAGCTAAAAATCTCCTAAACAAAGGAAAAAAATATGATTTACAATTTGAAAACTGTAAAAGTAATTACAGAACAAGGAAACCGTGATTAAGTTTGTTGATTTCGCTGATTATGAGGAGTTATCAGGAGTCTTCGGGCACTTATTTCTTGGCTCATAATGAATATAAGATTTGATGTAAAACCGTAGTTTTAAAATTAAAAAAAAAGCAAGTGGTTTCTTTTTAATTATCATGAACAGTACGGTTCGGTTTGTTTAGTGTGGGTGTTTTTTTTTATCGTGCACGAGATTAATTTTTAAATTTGACAGCTGCTGGTAATATTCAAAGAACGTACTCCTAAAAAAGCGACAAATGTCAATGGAACTCAACTTCAACTCGCAGACGGTGCAAAAAGTTGTGAAACGGTGATGGGATGGTGTTAAACAAAGTATTGCATAAATAGAACAATTGCACAAAATTTAAAATTTTCTTAAAATAGTAGCACAATTTGTGGTTGTTTCCAATTGAACGGTGTTCGGCTGTATCATTTCCATTGGAACGTACCACCAAGAACACGCCAACATGGTTGTAGGAGCTTTTCCGGCCGCCAAACTGGGCGTTCTGGCCATGAAACAAATCTCCAAACCTATAGCCAGTCTACTCAAGGCACGAGCCAAGAACAGTCCATTCTTTCGGAAGTATGTTTGTATGCCACCGGCACAGTTCTACAATTGGATGGAAGTGAAGACCAAAATGTGGGCAATGAATCTCGGAAAGCCCACCAATGTGCCTGTGTTGAACGAAGCTATGGCCATTGAACTAGGAGCCAATCTACTGGGTGAAATTGTGATCTTTACCATTGGTGCCGGCTTACTCCTACTGGAGTATCAGAGGTAAAGAAACTGCTGTGTTTTGTTTTTATCCTGACTAATTCAAACTCTTGCAGACAAGTGCGAAAAGAAGATATGAAAGAAGATATGGTTATGCAGGAAAAGCTCGAACTGCAAGCAACAATCAATGAACTGATATTTCAGGTGCAACGGCAAGACACTCAAATTAGGGAAATGGCTCGAGTAGTGGCAGATTTAGGTAACATATTAGAAACAAGCACCTACAAGCTTATTGCGACTATATATCAACATTATGCCTTACAGAATCTAAATCATCATGGAAGCCAAAGATTTTGGCTGATCTGACCAGCAAAAGAAACAGTGCGGAGCAGCCGTTATATATTCCGGATAAACCGACTCCACAACAACCGCCAACCAGCGGTAATTCCGGTGTGGTAACAAAAGCATTGAATGTGATTGAAAATGAAGTCTTTTATAGAGAAAGCGAACCGGACAGCGAAGAAGACGAATCCGGACGAAGAGCGGACGTTATCACGAAAGCCATAATATATCTGGTGGGTGACACCAGCAATAGAAGTAGATAAATGTATTGTTCTTTCGTTCGGTTCGTTTTGCTCTTAGGTTGTTGTTTTGTAAATAGATTTGAAAGGGTATGCTTAGATTGCTAGATACTCTTACTTACAAAAAATGTTTGAATAAAAAGACATGCCTGAATTATTGCTTGCCCTTTTTTGAAATGCCAGGTTTAGACAGAAAGAAATTTCAGATTGAGCAGTTGCAATACTTTGTTTAATGCTGCCATTAGCGAAAATACGTCTTAAAACTAACCCTATGTATTTACTAGTGGGACCTTACAATTAGGATCGGTTCCTTCCGATGAAGCCAATAGTGACAGTTGTATTAAAACCGAATACTGCATCATAATTGCTTAGGTAATATAAGGCCGATTTAATCCGAGTTAACGGATCATTTTATCGATATTCTCCAGGGCTGTGTATAAAGTAATGTGGTAAAGTATGGCATTATAATTCATCCGCATTTATCCGCAAAAAGATTTCGAAAAATATTAATGAATTAGGACTTTGAGAATAAACATCCTAGACGGACTTAAAATTTTCCAAATCCTATCAAGTTCGAAATTTGTTTAATTCTGGATCATGGCCTTGAAAAATATTTAAGGTTCTGGACATAGAAGAATTTTCGCAATTCAAAGATTTAGGAAACTAGATCTAAACATTTTTTTATTATTTATTATACCGAGCTTAGAAATAATTTAATATTCTTCAACTTAAAAAAAACCAAACAGAAACATGACTGTTCAAGTTATACAACGGACACACACTTTCAGTCCAAACTATTTTATTTGACTACTTAGCTTAATGCTTTCTCCGGCAAGTTTTAAGACCCAAGCGCGTTGACAGTGGAAGCAGAATGGCAGCGCTTCGGAAAAGCCCGATATGAGTAAGCCTACCTGTTGGATTGAGAACTAGTTAGAACCAAATCGACTTCGGTGAGGCATCTTGATATCATTTGTGACAACTGTCAAACTTTCCGTTTCCGTTCCAGTCCGGTCCGCCTTTAAGCTCTACTTGGGGCCTTTAAGCTCTACTTATAAGCAATATAGATCGAGATATATATAAAAATAATGAACCAAATATTTGAAGCAGCATGTAGTTCTTACGAAATTTTAAATCACATGTGCTCTAAAATGCAAATTTTATACTCATGTCAATATTACTTGAATACCAGGATAAATTTTGCAATTGTGTAAAGCAAGCTATTTTTTTATTTCAGCTATTCTAAGCACACCAACTAAAATAAATCTTCTAGCACAACTAAAATAAATAAGAATTTCGTAGAACAAAGTGTGTGTACGATTTTGCATAATTTTCGGTGTCATTTTTCGGCCTACGTTTTAAAAATGTGGAAAATTGACAATAATGTATATACAAATTCTGATACTTCCTAATACCATAAGTGACAGTTTTCATTGAATATTCACATCTGAAACACATAACATAAATTTAGTTCTGACTATTAAGTGTGTCACCACAGTTTTCATCACATTTTGTTCTAATTGAATGACCTAACAACTGTAAATGATAAGATTTTGTATAGGCTTCTACCGAAGACTTCATATCAAGAAGACTGGCAACTTTACCAGAATCTAAGCGACAGATGCAGTAGCGCTGCGCTTGAGTGAAGGTGAAAAAAAAATAGAAAAATAGGCAAATACACAAACCTTTCTTCTTAGGATGTAATCTTTGCTATCAAATTCGTTCGAAGCATTTACCTTTGAGCGGCAGATGACGCGATTGTACCTGCGCATAGCCAGAGTTGCCAGTCTTCTTGATATGTTCTTCGCTTCTACGTTAATGTATAAAAAGGATCATATGGACAAAATTAAAAAAAAAACTTGTTTGTCTGCGTGAGAAAACAAAAAGATGGAAACAGAATATAATGTTTTTGGTATTTTGTCATGCATTTTTTAGAATACTTGCTTTGATGGTTCATTCTAAATATATGCGTTTGGTTATCATTAATTCAAGCAATTTATATTTTTGTTTGGATCATCATTTATACATTTTCAGAATAAACAATACGGATGCAATGAAAAATGAAAAAGTTACAAGTCATTTTTATATAACTGGAACAGTCCTCTTCAACTTCCATAGTAGCAGGACGGAGCAGGAGAATCCAAAAAAAAATGTCTACGTAGTTAATGAACAACTCCATACATCGTGTTCGACGCTTATCCGTCCGTTGCTCGACAGTGAATGACGAAGAAAACAATTAGGCAAGCGTTTTTATTATCGCTGCTTTTCTCCTCCCTTCCTTTCATTGGTGAAATGGTGAGCGATCAACCGAGCATTGAACATGCGCAATGTGTCGTTTGTTCGATTTGCACTCTATCGTTGCGTCCGTGGTTGGGGTTTTTCGTTACATGTCTAAATTTCGATTTTTTTTTTTAATGTAACTCCCAGTATAGAAATTAAAGACGTAGTCCTACGTCAAAACCCTAATTGGTACTGTAGCTTGTAAATATCAATTTCGCGAGGATATAATCTTACAGCGAATTTATTTACCATCCGAATTGGAAACAGTTCGACTTACTTACCTTACCAATCAGGCTAAGGCCTTGTTGTTCTCTGCTGTCCGAAGAAGTCGTCTCCACTCTACTCGAGCCATGGCCACACTTCACCAGCCTCGTAGTCTGCGAAGGGTCCGCAGGTCGTCTTCTTCCTCGATCCACCTTGCCGGCTGCGCGCCTCTTCTTGTTCCTGTTGGGTAACTTTCGAGAACCATTTTCACTGGGTCGTCGTGCGGCATTCTTACGACGTACCCAGCCCACCGTAGTCGCTCAATTTTTGCAATGTGGACGATGGATGGTTCTCCCAGCAGCTAGTGCAATTCATGGCTCATTCGCCTCATCCACGTTCCGTCATCGCATAGTAGGTCATCCAAGTCTATCCGCGGCATTAAGCAACACAAAAATAGTTACTTGAAGCGATCTGTGTTCATCTGATCTGTAAACTCCTGAAATATTCCGATATTACAGTTAATAAGTATTAGTACACAATTGTTCGAATTGGCAGAACCCTAAAATTGTGTGCAAGACATGATTTCTTAAAATTTAAAATCTACATAATATTTGAAATTTCGAAATCTCGAAGAAGAATGTGAAAAGAAAAAAAAACTGGCTCAAAGTCTCAAAATCCTGACAACTTGACCCATGTTCTATGGAATTCTATTATATAATTATGAACGTATTACGTAAAATATTAGGCAGTGATATCTTCCTAAAAAAGTTTCGTAAAACTAACGATTCAGATGTTACACTATTCATACTTTATTATTACACTTTAGTTCAATTAAGAGTACATTAATCGCAATATACCACGATAGCTTGCAGTCCGTCTATCCAATCTATTCAAACGAAAAAGAGGGGAAGTTGGAGCTCAGTGGATTCATTTATCATTATACCGAAAAGTAATACAGCCTTCCTACTCTCTAAAATCGTCATGTGCCAATGTCTTTGCGCCCGATGACAGTAGTGTGATACTGTGATCGTGCGGTGTTGTTAGGACATACCAAAATAAATATAGTAATTTTGTTGTTGGATGCGTTTAATTGCCATCACCGCTGTCACTGTCGCTGTCATCTTCCGATGAGGGTGAACTGCTGTCCATGGTTTCGATGTAGTTATTAATGTCATTATTGAGCTGCTGGTGGATTCGAAGTGCCTGTCGAGTTATCCTGCGGTTCAAATTAGGGGTAATGACTGAGGGCGTTCCCGTTGTACTAGTGCTGACTGTTCGACCTGAGACTGGTGCGGTCGATGTTGATAGATGCGATGCAGTAGAGCTATTACCGGTGCTACGGCTGCTACTTCCACTCGCGCTAGAGGACGTACTGTTTTGGTTTGTTTGTTGATTGGCGCTCTGGTTGTGCCTGTTCAATTGCTGCCGAAGCAGCATTTCCTCTTCTCGCAGCTTTTTAAACTTTTTCTGTGTTTCGGCGATTTTTCTTATCATTCCATGGTGTTGAATGACCTTATTCATACATCCTTCGCATACGGTTTTCGGAAGTGGATCCGACGGGGCGATCTATAAAAAAAAAAAAAAATGAAACAATCAATATATGCATATTCAGAATGCTCCTATAAATTGTACATTCATACATACGACCAATGAATGTAAAATTATTGAGAACATTTATTTCATCCAATGTAAAATTTAAATCATATCCGCATTCCTTGGAAATCATTCATAGGTTAATCCATGTGGCTTTCCAAAAATTAAATATTTGTTAAATGTGTGTTTGCCCTGAAATATGAAAGAGATAAATATGGTCCTCAATACTCAATAATGAAAAAATGAAAATGATTTTTTTTTGTCAAGGTCATCCCTGACCACTTTCAGGGATATCCGGAACATGCCTGAGAATGTTCAATGTGATTCTGACTGCTAACCCGAAGATCAGCATTGATATACATAGTTGCACGAAACAAGAAGGCTATGTTTGCCTCTGCGAGTTTACGAAACAAGAGCGTTGGTTGTCCACTAAAATCCGAATTATTAATTCCCACGTGCAATCCGTACATTACGCTGGCAAAATGTGGTTCGTATCTGCTGAGAATACTCAAAAGCTGCATCTCATCGACCAATGCCAGCCTGCGGTGTATAATTTGTGCATGGCGGTCTTATAACTGGATCTCAAACGCTGAGCTCGATACCGCCAGAAATTCGAGAAGCGTCCTCCATTGATAAATAAAGGCAGTTGACAAAAACCTCAGCTAGTTCCATGTTAGGACGAAAATTGCAAATCGTCTGCAGTTGAAATCTTTTACGTTGGCCCTATTCACTAATAATGAAATAACGTTTTGAAGCAGCTGTTTAGAAAAAAAAAAAAACCAATAATTTATTTGTAGGATCGGAAAGTTTTTAGTCTTAAACGGCAATATTTCAGTATCCTCTTTTTTTACTCAAAAACTTTAATTACTAAGGGTACATTCTTCGCTTTTAGCAGCATGCAGAATATCAATAAAGCTTGTAACGGTTTCTCGAAGCACCAAACGAAAAAAAACATTCCCTGAATATTTTGATATCTCTTAATGTTGCAGAATATCGCATCTTAAATCAACTTCAGACACTAATAAGCGGATCCTTTAGCCCCATCTTCTCGTAAACCGTTTCAAGAGTCACATGCACAATAGCATACGGACGGATCATATGATACGGCTAATAAACCGAAAATTTGCTGAATTTTACTTCAATCCGAGATAGGTACTTTGCACAGAATTCGATTTCGCTAATAGGCAGTTGAACCGCTAGGTATGAATAGGAAATTGCGTCGAAGTCTGCGAAAACTGCTGTTTTGACGTACAGGAATTGAAGCAAATAAAAAGAAACTGAAGTACGCTGCACCTTACTAGCTTCCAGTTTCGGTAGGCACTGCATCAAGAACATTACTTTACAGAAGTAAGATTAGAATGGGGCCATTTTACCTACCTTCACGGGAAGATAGTTGTTGATCTTCTGTTCCAATTTATGTCTGTCTCCTTCGGCACCATAAATAAAAATTACTGATCGGTGAATTTGAGAGCACAATCTACACAGAAAACCGGTAATACACGCTTCTTCTATGCTTCCCATTTCGAAAATGCAGGCAGCTTAGTTGATTTTACGATTTTCGAACAACAAAAACGAAATTTTCTATCTAAAGTAAAATTTTAATCACAAAATTTTCACAAAATCCAGCGAATTATTTTGTTATGACCGTCGTCGGTCGCTGACAGTTTTTAGACTAAGGGTCCAGTGAAAAAAAATGGATTACTAACATTTTCTAAGTTTTAGGTTCACTCAAATATTACATAGCGAAAGAGGGGGCGCCTTCCCTAATAAAAACAAACACCATAAACGAATGATAGCTCACACGAAACGAAAATCAATTATTTTATTCATGTGTTTCACTTATACATTTTTGCCAAAACATCAGCCTATACATTCCATAAGACAAACCACATAGGTCCTATAAGAATGCATAAAAGGTATGTGTGACAGCTTATACATTTCATTTGACACATGATCTTCATGAACTTTTTGCAAGGCGTCTGCTTATTAGTTGACATATACATTTTATGAATAATCAAGAATAAAAATTTGCCAAAAGGTATAAGGAGATTTCTATCCGTGCAAATGATTGAACTATTCCACAAATGGTTTGGATGATACCCCGAACAAGTCGTTCAGCAAAATAGCCACAACAATTTTATTAGGGAATGAAACACAAAAATCGAGATTAAAGCGCTTGCCTAGGCGCTTGCAGAGTAAAATAATGAGTTTGACTTTGAGATTTAATAAATTCACTTATGTCGTTTTCGTTTTTGCGGTGTAGCACTGGTGTAGTGTAAGCAGGAATAAGCGCGAGTCTTTGACAGCTCAACATCATTTGTTTGTAAACAAAGGTGCATCCTATATCTACACCCTAAAATATTTCGGTGTACGGCAGTGTTGCACCGGTGTAGCTACACCGCAAAAACGAAAACGACATTACTCAACTTTGATGCTAGATGTACAGACAAACAGACATAACACATTGAATATTTCTCACTGTAAAACATCGTCGCTAAAACATTACCGCCATCTGTTGAGTACACTGTGATGGGTAGTACGCTCAACAGATGGCGGTAGTGTGTAAACGTCAAACGCAAGGGAATTGACTATGCGCGCCACGGGTGGCGGTACTACCAACTACGATACTTTTAAATTGACCGTTAAATGCTTGTTCGATGAACCACTTGCGAGTGTTATGTCTGTTTGTCTGTGCTAGATGCTTTGAAATGGTTGTCGGTGAAGAAAAGAATTGTATATTTCAAGAGCAAATTTTCATTACGTCGAATGTAACAAAGGTAAACAAAGTCGAGCTATCAGTGTCAATCGATGCTCCTGCTATTACACTATATACTGTCCGAATATAGGATCACATCCCATTTTTAAATTTATTTACCAGTCAAATTGCTTTTTGACGTAATCACCTTCCGATCAAAATAGTTTTCGATGTTACTTACGTCACCCGATTTCTATGGAGATGCCGTTTGCCTTAAGTAACAGCACTGAGAAACCCGTGAAAAGTGTACTTTCGTCGTTTCGCTTTCTCATTATTAAAGTGAATAAATCGAACTGTTTGTTGCTAAGATGATTTCGGTGGTCCTAAAATGATGAATGGGATGCACGTACACACAAAAAATTATCGTTAGTAAAACTGAAAAAAAACATTGGTAGAATTAAAAGTTTTCGTTGGTTCTTTTTGGTAGAAAGTCTTTAGCTTTCAAAACAAAAGTCAGCTAACTGTCAATTCAAAAGTTGCGCGCACACACTTAGATATTTTCGCCGAGATGGGCACCACCGAGCAGCTCGGCATTTTATTTTGCTGGATCTCAGTGAAAAACTTGCCGAGATTCAGCTAACAAACGGGAATTTTGCCGAGATCTCAGCTAACAAACATATTTTTTGCTGAATTTCCAGCAAAATAAAATGCCGAGCTGCTCGGTGGTGCCCATCTCGGCAAAAAAATCTTAGTGTGCATGCTACTTTTAAAAGTTGAAACTTTCAAAACAAATTGTAGTTCTGTCAAATGAAAAGCATGATAGTGTTATAATAAAAAGTGGATTATTTTTGTATCGAATCAAACTTTTGTCATGAAAGTTTGGTATAGTTGAAATAACATGTGCCGTTTTGAATCTATAACATAAATATTTTCAATTTAAATTCAAGCATTTTCAACATTACAATATCAGTTTTTATTTCAAATTATTATGAATATTAATTCAATCAATTCTTTTTTTTATGAATTTAAAAAATAACCTCAAATATATTTATTAATATCCACTAGAATATACGTATTGTAAAATATAACAAATATATTAATTACACCCGGTTTCGGTAGACATTATCCATAAGCTCTCAGCGAGTATAAAATCGTTGCCATTGTACTGCGATATCACAAAAATTTCATGGAATCCGGAACCCAGATGGATTTTTCCGCCGATTATTGACTCAGACTTATTGATGACAACGGTAGATTTCATCGTCTGGAAATAAAATCAAGTTGACTTCATGCAATAATATTGATAGTTAAATACTTACAATTTTAACTGTTGATTTCACCGCGCACGAACTACATATCCGGCATAACAGACAAGAAAGAATATTGCCTTAAAAATATCTAACGAATTTAATTTCTGCTTCGAGTTTTGTTCCACACAAAGAACATGATTTGCAAATTTTGACGTCATGGTTAAAATTAGCGGCAAATCTATGTCCAGTGCTGCCAAAAACGTTGCTATGACGAAGTTTTTTTGACAGTTAAACAGTTTTCATTTTGAAAATATGCACTTTTAAAAATACAAGTAGAAAATGAAAAATACACTTTCAAAACAAACCAAACACTTTCATTTTGAGAATTTCCGTGCTTAAAACTATCAAAGCTGAGAAATTTTTATTTTGAAAATACATGGTTTTCATTGATACAATTTTTGTTTTTTGTGTGTTAGGAGACGTAATTGATAATTCTCCCGAATATCCTGGTAAATACACTTTGACTTAAGTAACAATAGGGGCCACCAAAAGACGTATAATAACTTTTGACTCAAAAACCAGTATTTCTTAGCATGAAAGCTAGCGATTTACCTTTGTATGATTAAAACCCGGCTAAATATGTTAAACATTGCTATCACTATGAGATTATATGTGTTTAATTGGAAATAGGAATAACTTTTCGGTCATCAAAACAAAACTTTATTTTTCTCGGATCGGTGCGAATGTTACTTACGACATAATGAAAATTTGCTCTTGAATTTAACCTCGTATTTGACTATTGTGTTCATTTTTAAAGTAGTTAACGATTTGCTGCCTCGATATGTGTGAGATCGAATTGAAAAAGGAAGTGATTTTCGTAGATATCCCTAATAAAAAATACCATAAGCGAACGATAACCCAAATAATAGAACAATTCTACAAATAGTATGGATTGTTGCTAACACTGCCAGTCCGAACTTTTCTACTCGGGTATCGCAGTCGTCGCGCCGTCAACCGTCAGGCCACCCCTGAGCGTAACCATAGCAACAAAATAACGATCGGGGCAAGCGGGTGTGAAAAAATAGTAAAAAATTTGTTCAGAGTGAAAAAGTTAGTTGACTTGTCTCCAAGTTTGTGGTCAGTTCGTGTCGTCTTTTGCTGAGGGAACCCCTGGCGAATAAACTGAAATTCCTTCCCCAACAAATAGCCTGGACACGAACTTCTCTCGACAGGTGAGAAAAACCCGGCCGTCAACGACCAGGACGATTCTTACATTTTGGTCCTTCTCTCGACAGGTGAGAAAACACCCGGCCGTCAACGACCAGGACGATTCTTACATTTTGGTCCTTCTCTCGACAGGTGAGAAAACACCCGGCCGTCAACGACCAGGACGATTCTTACATTTTGGTCCTTCTCTCGACAGGTGAGAAAACACCCGGCCGTCAACGACCAGGACGATTCTTACATTTTGGTCCTTCTCTCGACAGGTGAGAAAACACCCGGCCGTCAACGACCAGGACGATTCTTACATTTTGGTCCTTCTCTCGACAGGTGAGAAAACACCCGGCCGTCAACGACCAGGACGATTCTTACATTTTGGTCCTTCTCTCGACAGGTGAGAAAACACCCGGCCGTCAACGACCAGGACGATTCTTACATTTTGGTCCTTCTCTCGACAGGTGAGAAAACACCCGGCCGTCAACGACCAGGACGATTCTTACATTTTGGTCCTTCGAATGTCAAACGACAGTTTATATGGAACCGCAGTTACGCCGCTCCAATAGAGAAACTCGGGGCGCAGTACCGAGACGATTCGAAAACTTTCTCGTGGGCCTTCCACGTCATTCGAACATGTATCGAACTCCTCCAGTCAACAGCAATCCGCAAGATCAATCGAACCTGCAATCCAGGAACGATGAGTCCGTTCTAGCTTCAAATGAAAATCGCACGGATAAGGTATATGTCGCTAGTTCCCGTGGTTCAAATGGAGCGCCCTCGTCTGATCGACGTTCAAGTAGAAGCCGGTCTTCCAAAATCAGCGAAGCTGATAGCCAACTCAGAGCCCTGTTGTTGGAGGAGCAGATTGAGGAAGAAGAACTAAAGGCTTCAATCGAACGAGACAGGATCCTGGCTGAAAAGCAACTGGCTGCGTTGCAGATTCAACAAGATCTAGCGCTGAAGACGGAACAGAGGAAAGTGGAATTCCTAAAGCGAAAGCATGAACGCGAATCGAAGAAGAATGAACTGAGGTCTGGTTCAAGTCACGACTCGAGCATCTCCAGCAGATCGAGTGCGTGCACCAGTACATCGAGACGTGTTTGCAAATGGCTGTCTGAATCAGATAAAATGAAGACAGATAATGCAAACATTGAGCCGTCTAACCAATTGGCCCGACCATTATTTCACGAACCTGGAGCTAGAAATCATGTAACTGCTCCTGAGCCAGGAGTGAATGAAATCTTGTCTCAGGCTTTCAAGGCGTTGCAGAGTCGAAACGTAAAAGACCTGCCTTCGTTTTCTGGTGACGTAATGGAGTGGACGATTTTTGAGAGCGAATTCAAAACGTCCACTGAAGAGTTTAAGCTGACCGATCGCGATAACCTGAGGCGGTTGAATAAGTCGCTGCAAGGTAAAGCGCGCAAGACCGTGGAATCATTGCTTTCATCTCCTGATAATGTACAGCAGATCATGAGGATGCTGAAATCTAACTTTGGACGCACGGAATGGGTGGTGGCGAATAGATTGGAAACACTGAGAAACCTGGAGAGCATCAAGGAGGGAAACATCGAGTCCTTTCGTGTTTTCTACAACGCGGTGATTGGAACCAAGGTTGCGATGCAGAATGTCAAGGCGGATAATTACTTGATGAATCCGGAACTCATCTCACACCTGACTGAAAAACTGCCTGCATTCAGCAAGCAGATGTGGGTTCGACACAAGGCCGCTTTGATGAAGGAAGATGTCGTAATCGACTTCAACATTTTTTCTCGCTGGTTGGAGGATGAGATGGACAATCAACTCGCAAGTCTAAATCCTGTCTTCAGTGCCAAGAAATCAAACTTCTCACTGAAGCCGAAGCAGATTGTTCTCAACGTCAACAGTCGTGAGGCGGAAGAGACAGCGAAGTGTCCGCTATGCTCGTCAAGATCGCATGCTAGTTTGGAGAAGTGCGAGCAATTCCGCAAGTTATCTGTTGCTCAACGTCGGTCTGCTGCTAATTCTTGCAAGGTCTGCTACACCTGTCTGAGCGCGGATCACACAAGAAGAAACTGTAAATCCAAGAAGAAGTGTTCGATCTGTGAGAAGAATCATCACGAACTGGTCCATAATGATGAACTTCCAATGACCACCGCGTCTCGCCGACCGGATACTCAAGACAGTCAGATGAACGTATGTAACGTGAACGGTAAAAACGTCAACACACTGCTCCGAGTGGGAAAAGTGAAGATTCGTGGTCCGAATGCCGTCGAGGAAGTGTTTGCCCTTTTTGATGAAGGCTCTTCTCTCTCGATGATGGATGCTGCTGTAGCGACGAGGATTGGAATGCAAGGGCCGATCTCTTCCGTGAATTATAGATGGACTAACGGCATTTCACACAAGGAGGAACATTCCATGATGTTATCTTTCCAAATCTCTGGACCGTCGGAACAAGCGAAATGGTTCGTGGCAAACAATATTCGCACGGTGCAGAACATCGACTTGCCACGGGTTAAATTTGACGTTGACAGAGTAAAGCTGTTGTACCCGATGTTGGATGAGGATAAACTGGCTGCGATACAAGATGCTCGTCCCTGTATGCTGATTGGTTCGAACAACGCTGGTCTGATTGTACCTCTGAAGACGGTGCAATACTCACTGAACGGTTTGCAGTTGACTCGGTGCCACCTGGGTTGGACGATTCACGGAGTAATTGAACCGAACGCTGCTGGATCAAACGATCATCATGCTTTCCTGATGTGTTCTGAAGACGATGACACCGAGCTAACGGATCTGGTGAAGCAGATGTACAAGGTGGAAGACTTTGGCATCACTGGTCAGTCCCCGAAGATACCAGACGAAGATCAACGTGCACTGGATATAATGAACCGTACAATCACGCGACGAGGAGAACGCTTTGAGGTAGGACAGATCTACAAGTACAATAACTTCGCATTTCCGGATAGCAAGCCACATGCACTGCGTCGACTTCAAATCACCGAGAAGAAGATGGATTCCGATCCTGATTTCGCTGAGAAATACTGTAGTAAGATCCAGGACTACGTGGAGAAGGGATATGCTCGAAAACTGGAGCCTGAAGAACTTGCTGAAACACCGAACACCTGGTATTTGCCTCACTTCAGCGTGGTAACTGCCGATAAGTTCCGATTGGTTATGGACGCCAAGGCCAAATCTCACGGATTTTCGTTGAACGATCTGCTACTGAAAGGTCCTGATTTCGTTCCCGCATTGATTGCGATTCTGATGCGCGCTAGGAAGAAGAAGATTGCTTTTGTGGCAGACATTATAGAGATGTTCCATCAAGTCATCATTCGTAGATTGGATCAGGACTCCCAGCGTTTCTTCTTCCGTGGTATGGATCGCTCTAGCCCCCCCAGCGTATACATTATGATGGTGATGATATTTGGCGCTGTGTCTTCTCCTTCGATGGCACAATTCATCAAAAACTTCAATGCAATGGAACTGGAAGAAAAGTACCCTGGCGTTGAACGAGCTGTGCTGGAACAACACTACGTCGATGACTATTTTGATTGCGTGGACACGGAGGAAGAAGCCATTGAACTGGTGCAGCGAGTGGTGAAGGCACATGATCACGGAGGATTCAAACTGGTGAAATTTGCATCGAACTCTGAAACTCTTCTGGATTCGCTTGACCCTTCTTTAGTAGCCGAGAAGAAAGGAAGTGACACTCGTGTACTCGGTATCAGGTGGGATCTTCTTTCAGATGAATTTGTGTTCCCGTTGGATTTTCCAAAACTGGATGAGAACTTCCGTACTGGTGGCACGGTGCCTACCAAACGGCAGCTGCTGAAGTTTATGATGAGCATCTTCGATCCATTGTGTTTACTCAGTCCGATTACGATACACCTGAAGATTATGTTCCAAGAACTGTGGCGGTTGCAATCCGGATGGGACGACGAAATTCCTGATAGCCTGGTCCCGAAATGGATGGAGTGGTTGAGCGAAACTGCTAAGCTGGAAGAAATACGTGTTGCGAGGTGCTACTTCCCGGAGGTATCGTCCTTTGCCGATGCTGAGCTGCATGCTTTCTGTGACGCAAGCGATAAGGCTTTTGCATGTGTGATTTACATGGTTCATCGTCGAAACGGTAAGTCACACGTTGCATTGGTGTATGCCAAGGCAAGAGTTGCTCCACTGAAATCATCGACGGTACCACGACTTGAACTTCAAGGGTGTGTTCTTGCAAGTCAAATGATGAAGGTAGTTCAAGACGAACTAAAAATAGAAGTGAATATGCAGTACTTCTGGACCGATTCTAAAATCTGCTTGAGTTGGTTGAAGACGAGTCAGAAGCTCACGGCATATGTTGGTTCTCGTGTCATGAAAATTAAGGAGAATGATCATGGAGTTGATCTGTGGCATTGGGTTCCATCACAGCTGAACGTAGCTGATTTGGCTACGAAGTCCTCCAAGTTTGGTTGTATGCAGGAATGGTTGAAAGGTGCTGACTTTCTGTATCGGGATAGTGTCCATTGGCCGAACAATGAACCGCTAGAGATGTCCTCGTCTGAGTTGATAAATTTCCATATGGAAGTGATTGCTGACGTTTCCGTGGATCCGATGTGTTGTACCGTGGTTGAAGTTGAGTTAGTTGACCTTCCCGATATTGAGAGGTTCTCTGATTTCAATCGCTTGATTAGATCTACTGCGTACTACCTGAAAATGCGAAAGATTTTAGCACTGCCAAAGTGTAAAAAGCCTAGATATTTGACAATCTCCGTGAACGACATGGATGAAGCTAAGAGTGCCTGGTACAGGAAGGTACAGTCGCAAATTTTCTGTGAAGAGTTGCGCAGTCTGAAGCAGACCGGATTCGTGAAAAGCAATAGTCGTTTGAAAACATATTCGCCGTTTCTGGAAAACGGAATCATCCGTATGCGAGGTCGTGTGCAGGATGATGGAAAGTCGTTTGAAGTGAACAATCCTGTGATTCTTCCTGACAACCACCAGTTTTCAACTCTACTGATTCGTATGTACCATATCGCCAACGCACATCAAGGAATGGAAACCGTTGTTAACAATATCAAGGAACGGCACCGTATCCTGAAGATTCGCTCACAGGTAAAGAAGTACACGATGTCCTGTGTCAAGTGTCGTGAGCTTAGAGCAAAACCGACCGTTCCGCAAATGGGAAACCTACCACCGGAAAGAACAACCCCGTTCGTGTTCCCGTTTACATGTACGGGTATTGATTATTTTGGACCGTTGTCTGTAAAAGTGGGTCGTCGTGTTGAAAAGAGGTGGGTAGTATTGTTCACGTGTATGACATCAAGAGCTGTACACTAGAGTGATGCAAAATTTGAAATTTTCGCTCCACAATATTTAAACGATTTCAAATCAGATCCTGACGAACCTCTCAAAATTTGAACCCATTTGGGGAAAAACTGAGATGGCACAAACCATTTGAAGTTTGTATGGGAATTACTATGGTAAAACCAAGATTTTTGTTCATGTCTATCTAATAATTCACCATATCGGTCTGCTTCAAAAACTTTCAACTGTATTTGTAGGAAATTTTCCCAGCTACAATTTTGCTCAAGAACACTTTTTGATTAAATGTTAGGATCGAAAGTTATCAATGGTTCAATGCACTGATGTCTTATGATCATGCTCAATCAACTGCTCAGCAGGCAACATTGGTGTTTCTGGGGCGTTGAATAGGACACAAAAATCATGGCTACTATGTCACACTGCAAAATACAGTGTTGCCTACAGAGCAGCTGCCTGATCATGTCATATGTTTACCAATCTCTTAAATAATTAATAACATTTTCCTGTCTCGTTTTACATAGAAACAATCTTGAGCAATGTTGTAGCTGAGAAAATTTTCTATAAGAATGGCTATCGAACTGTTTCGCAGCTCAATATGGAAAAAGACTAGAAGGCAATGAGCAAAAAGTTGAGATTTCCCATAGTAATTTACATGTAAACTTCAAATGGCTTGTGCGAAGTCTGTTTCTAACCAAATGAGTTGTAACTTTGGGAGGCTAATCAGGACCCAATTTGAAACCATTTAAGCACTGTGGAGCGAAAAAGTCAAATTTTGCATCAGTCTACTGTACACCTTGAAGTCGTGCCATCTTTAGACACGGGCAGCTGCATAATGGCCATCCGCTGCTTCATGTCCATCCGTGGCTTACCACAGTGCATCATGACCGACAACGGTACCAACTTTACTGGTGCAGATGCTGAACTGAAGAAACTGGTGAGAACTCTGGATCAGCCGCAGATTGAAGATTCGCTGAGCGTCAGAGGTGTTAAGTGGAAGTTTATTCCACCTGGTGCTCCTCATTTCGGAGGTTGCTGGGAACGTTTAGTACGCTCTGTGAAGACTGCCCTTCGTGCAATGTTACGGGATAGGCACCCTACGGACTTGGTGCTGCGTACTGCTTTATGCGAGGCAATGAACACCGTAAACAACAGACCTTTGACACACGTTCCGGATGACCCCCTGGACCCTGAACCGATAACTCCAAACATGTTGCTGCTTGGCCGAAACAATTCAATCCAGTTCGACCATAATTTTGATGAACGAGATCTTAACTGTCGTGCTGCCTACAAGCATTCTCAGATTTACGCGGATCGTTTCTGGCGCAGGTGGATAGCCTCGTTCCGTCCGGAGTTGATCAGAAGCCGCAAGTGGCCGGACAGCAGGAATTACCACGATTATCACGTCGGTGATCTAGTGATGATAGTGGACGAATCGCTACACCGAGGAAGCTGGCCGAAAGGAGTTGTAGAGAAGATCTACCAAGGACCGGATGGAAAGGTGAGAACAGTTGCAGTGCGGACTTCAAAGTCGACCTACAAAAGACCTGTAAGCAAGGTTGTGCTGCTCCAGGCAATCAGCTCGGTTCCTGGCCCGGAGAATGTTGCTAACACTGCCAGTCCGAACTTTTCTACTCGGGTATCGCAGTCGTCGCGCCGTCAACCGTCAGGCCACCCCTGAGCGTAACCATAGCAACAAAATAACGATCGGGGCAAGCGGGTGTGAAAAAATAGTAAAAAATTTGTTCAGAGTGAAAAAGTTAGTTGACTTGTCTCCAAGTTTGTGGTCAGTTCGTGTCGTCTTTTGCTGAGGGAACCCCTGGCGAATAAACTGAAATTCCTTCCCCAACAAATAGCCTGGACACGAACTTCTCTCGACAGGAGAGAAAAACCCGGCCGTCAACGACCAGGACGATTCTTACATTTTGGTCCTTCTCTCGACAGGTGAGAAAACACCCGGCCGTCAACGACCAGGACGATTCTTACATTTTGGTCCTTCTCTCGACAGGTGAGAAAACACCCGGCCGTCAACGACCAGGACGATTCTTACATTTTGGTCCTTCTCTCGACAGGTGAGAAAACACCCGGCCGTCAACGACCAGGACGATTCTTACAGGATGATACCCCGAACACGCCGTTAAGCAAAATAACAATACAATTTTGATTAGGGATGCACTCATAAAATTCGACACATTTTTATTGGCGAATTTTCATGTCAAATATCACATGATTTTCATAAACAGAATCCACTCAGAAGTACACATGAAATGTATGAGTCAAATGAATAGTGTGTGGTTACACATGAATATGATGTGTACACAAGGGGTAAGTCACTCAGCATATTGTGCCGCAATTATATTCGGCGCAGCTTAGGCTGTTTGGCTGTATATTCAGGAACATCCTCTAATTAAATATACCAGAGGAACTCAGACCAGCAGTTCACTTCTCGGTTCACTTATAGATTTAAATCCGAAGTGCCGGTAAACTGATTTATCCTTGCGATTTCAAACCAAAACATTTAAGGTGTCAAGGTCGGCGCACAATAGATACGTTTTCAGGTTTTTTGACAGTTAGCCCATGCATTATCTGTCATAAAAAACCGAAAACGTATGCATTTTGCGCCGACCTTCAGATATCAGGATATTTTACACACAATCACAGCTTGCTCTATGATCGGCACAATTGGCACACCTGCGGCACACTGAAAAACAATATGACCCAAGATTGGTGTGCGGAGTGACCTACCCCTTGTGTGTACATATAAGAACCATAGAGGTAATACGGTGAGGCTAGATTTTGCATACAAATGTTTTTTTTTTTTCCTTTATTTGAGAAATTTTTAGCCATAGGCTAGTTCATCTCTTAGCCATACAAATAAGTGTAAATTGATAGCGGTGCCGGTGGTGTAGTTGTAAGTGTGATTACCTCTCACCCCAGCAGGGCTGGGTTCAATCCAATCCAATAAAAAAAAAAACTTGGTCATCTGTTGCGTGCTGTACCATCATCATGACTGTCGCATTAATGGCCCTTCGCTCATTTTCAACTTCTATTCAATTTTCATACTGCCGTACTCTAACGGAACTATCCACCTACTCTCTTCTAAAGATCATTCTCTAGCTAATAAAATTATCACACTAAAGCTTCATGTTAGCATTTCCAACCAGCTCTGAAAATCGCTAACTTCGCGTATGAAGTAACATAAAAACACTTTGAATGTATAAATTGATATTTTTTCTTTTTGAGTAAACTATTTTCGGTGTAGCACGCCGTAGCATTTCCACCGGGATCAAAGCAAATACTACACGCTATTTCAAAACTTCCCAAATTTGGGTAGAATCCACTCAGATCGGTCAAAACTGAACCTCACCAAAGATGGTTGAACTGTGCTGGGAGTGACAAGTTGACAAATGAACAACGTCGATCGGATTCATGTCGATGTTCTTTATTTCTCAACTTGTCACTTCAAACACAGTTTACCCTTTTTTGGTAGGGTTCAGTTTTGACCGATCTGGGTGGATTCTACCAAAATTTGGAAAGTTTTGAAATAGCGTGTAAAGTCTTTTGCACCGGGATGACGCAACGTCAACATGTCATTTCGATTGTACTAAATTTATGTGCTAAAATCAAACTCTGTACACGTATCTGGTTGTCATGAAGTGCAGAGAAAATTTGTAAGAATAAATTGAAGAGTTTTGCTGTAGATTTATTGTTTATTAAAGGTAAGTAAGTTGCAATAGATCGCTTGAGCCAATCGCTTCGAAGTGGTGTTAAAATCGGTTAAATTTCGTCTTGGTTGAAAGGCGAAAAGGCAGATAAAAAATCATGGCTTTTAAACGAGAAAACGTCGATTGGAAAATGGATGGATGTGGGTGCTACCGCCGCAATGCAATTTGTTCTTCGTGGAACATCGCCGCTTGAGTGTGATGAAATTCATGTTTTTAATCGCATGTCTTTTTCTCTTATATCAGGAATACTGGAAAATATAAAAGCGTAAAAATGTCGCTGTCGGAAGCCTCTTGCTATACTATCATCAACGCACAGGAAACTGAGCCCTACAATGAGATGCAGCTGAAAATTGATCTTGGTATGTTTCTCTCTAAGTTTTAGTAGTAGATCTGTAATTAATAATATAAAACCTATTTTTTTTTTGCAGAAAAAGGCGAGTTGAATGTGAAAATAGATACGTTGAAGAGAGTCATCCAGTTGCTTCTGAATGGAGAACGACTCCCGAGCTTGCTGATGACTATCATTCGGTTTGTTCTTCCACTGCAGAACCATACTATTAAAAAACTTCTGTTGATTTATTGGGAAATTGTACCGAAAACATCACCCGATGGAAAACTGTTGCAGGAAATGATTCTAGTGTGTGATGCGTACCGGAAGGACCTTCAGCATCCGAACGAATTTCTGAGGGGATCGACTTTGCGATTCTTGTGTAAGCTTAAAGAGCCGGAACTTTTGGAACCTCTAATGCCGGCGATTAGAGCTTGTCTCGAGCACCGTCATTCATATGTGAGAAGAAATGCTGTTCTAGCGATATTCACGATCTACAAAAACTTCGAATGGCTTGTGCCAGATGGACCAGAATTGATTGCCAACTTTTTGGATACGCAACAGGATATGTCGTGCAAGCGCAATGCTTTTCTGATGTTGCTGCACGCTGACCAAGAGAGAGCCCTGAACTATCTGGCATCATGTCTGGATCAGGTGAATAATTTCGGTGATATTCTTCAGCTGGTCATTGTGGAACTGATCTACAAGGTGTGTCATGCAAACCCTGCGGAGCGATCTCGTTTCATTCGTTGCATTTATAACTTACTGAACTCATCCTCAAATGCGGTTCGTTATGAAGCCGCAGGAACGTTGGTCACACTTTCCACTGCTCCTACAGCGATCAAAGCTGCCGTTAGCTGTTACATCGAGCTAATCATCAAGGAAAGTGACAATAACGTAAAATTAATAGTTCTGGACCGGTTGATTGCATTGAAGGAGAATGAAAACATGGAACGAGTTATGCAAGAGTTGGTAATGGACATTCTTCGTGTGTTGTCCGCTACGGACATTGAAGTTCGTCGTAAAACACTTACCCTTGCCATGGAACTCGTTTCCTCGAGAAACATTGAAGAGATGGTTTTAGTGTTGAAAAAGGAGGTTTCCAAAACTCACAATATCGAACATGAAGATACCGGCAAGTACCGTCAGTTATTGGTTCGAACTCTACACAGCTGTTGCATCAAGTTTTCCGATGTGGCTGCAACTGTTATTCCTGTGCTTGTTGAATTTTTGTCGGATTCAAATGAACTGGCTGCCGCAGATGTATTGATTTTTGTGCGAGAAGCGATTCAAAAATTCCCTCACCTTCAGGAGCTCGTCATTGAAAAATTGCTGGAAGCTTTTCCAGCCATCAAATCGTCCAAAATTCAACGGGCTGCTCTTTGGATTTTGGGAGAGTATGCCACCTCGGTAAAGGACATCATGGACGTGATTGCCGTCGTCAATCAAACGTTGGGAGAGGTTCCGATTGTCGAAGCCGAACAAAGACGCTTAGCTGGCGATGAGAGTGAGAATGATGAAAATAAGACTTCGAACGCCACTGGCGTTCCCAACAATAAGGTCACATCCGATGGAACATACGCTACGCAGAGTGCATTTAGTGTTGCTCCGTGAGTATTCTTACAATCAATCCACTTTATGTAATTCGTAACGGGAGTTTGATTGATTGTTTTCCTACATGTTTTTTTTTTTTCAGTGTCTCCAAGAAGGTGGAACGCCCTCCGCTGCGTCAGTATTTGATGGATGGTGATTTCTTCATTGGTGCAACTCTTGCCTCTACCTTGACCAAGTTGGTGCTGCGATTCATCGAAATGGAACCTAACGAAAAGAAGCAGAACCGACTTTGCACTAGCGCTATGCTGATTATGAGTTCGATTCTTCATCTGGGCAAATCGGGTCTACCAACGAAGGCTATAACAAATGATGATACGGACAGGATTTTCCTCTGTCTCAAAACTCTTAGCCAACGCACACCGGATGTAGTGCAAATCTTCAAACAATCCTGCCGTGAGGCTTTGGCTGGCATGTTGAATGCTCAAAACGAAGAGGAACAACAAACCCAGAAGGATAAGCAGAAAACGGCCGCCAAAATTCAACCGGATGATCCGATTGCTTTCACGCAGCTGGCTAACGGAAAGAACGATCAGTTGGGTGAGAATGTTTTCGAGTCGAGTTTGAATCAAGCTTTGGCTGGTACCAAGAACACCAGTCTTTCTGACGTCGCTTCACCAAACAACAAGCTGAACAAAGTGACGCAGTTGACGGGATTCTCGGATCCGGTATACGCCGAAGCGTACGTACATGTCAATCAGTATGATATCGTATTGGATGTGCTGATTGTTAACCAGACAAGTGATACTCTGCAAAATTGTACGCTGGAGTTGGCAACAGTTGGTGACTTAAAGCTGGTAGAACGTCCACATCCGGTTGTTTTGGCTCCGCATGATTTCTGTAACATCAAGGCCAATGTTAAGGTGTCGTCTACAGAGAATGGAATCATTTTCGGAAACATTGGTGAGTTAACTTCTACACAGAATTGTATGCATTAGGTACAAAATTCACTTCGATTTCATCTTGCAGTATATGACACCACTGGTGCATCGAACGTGGTAGTGCTAAACACGATTCACATCGATATCATGGATTACATCCTTCCGGCAAGCTGCACGGACACCGAGTTCCGGACCATGTGGGTCGAGTTCGAATGGGAAAACAAAGTATCGGTAAATACCACCGTTACCGATCTGCATGAGTATCTGAAAATGCTGCTCAAGTCGACCAACATGAAATGTCTCACACCGGAGAAAGCCCTCTCAGGACAGTGCGGATTTATGGCCGCCAATATGTACGCTAGGTATGGCCGGAAAATAGCAAAGTGAAATGAAGAAATGTACGTCTCTTATAAAACTTTTTATCCTCTTCAACTTCAAGATCAATTTTCGGGGAAGATGCTCTGGCCAATTTGAGCATCGAGAAGCCGCTGGATCGCCCAGATGCACCAGTCTCTGGACACATAAGGATACGTGCCAAGAGTCAGGTGAGACTTTTAGGTCATTTTGGTTTGTTGAAATTGCAATTTTTAATGTTACCATTTACTACTAGGGTATGGCTCTCAGTTTGGGCGATAAAATCAATCACACCCAGAAGTGTCTACAGGAAAAATCTGTTGCGGCTTAGGAGGACCATACATATGTATTAGCTGCTTGATAAATTTATGTTTTTACTCTTTTTTGCATCTCACTTGCATCGTCGTTACCTATCCCAATTTTCAACGATGCAATTTGTTAGCAAGGAGCATAGTGTAGATTCCATTCTTATACAATACGTCTAGTATTAGAAATAATCTTCTGATGACGAGAAAAAGTGAATATTAACTGCAACAGGTAAATAACGACTACACACTCTCATTTCAACAGAACATGCAAAACGGATATGGAATATTTTTGTCGTTGATAATAACACATTCTGAAAAATCAAAATCTATGCATGAAGTTATTGTTTAACACAAACTATTGACTATTAATATATTCCAAAACATGCGAGTCTCATGGATTTAGTTTAGAAAGAAATTCTTTGTAGTATACTGCCGCTGTTCGCATAACAGTCCCTTGTGAATAAGAATGTCACAGGACATGAGGCTGTTATGCGAATAGCGGCTAGATCAGTGGGTTCTTCACTATTGTTGTATTAGTCCTCGTGGAGAATAAATGTTCTATTCCGGACACTTAACGAAATTTGAGCATTAAGCGTTAACTTCTGAAACTTGGACTCACTAATCCTCCAAAAGACGAAACAACAGCTAGGCCCTTTTGTGGCCGTGACGTGGATTTTTTTTTATTAACTCAAAACAGAGCATAAAACACTGTTCACACATATTGTATTTTTGTTGTTGTAAAAATAGCGTTGTTATGCATTAACACTAGGGGTGGAGGTGGGGTTGACAATAATCGTTATATCCGTTATAATTTATTGTTATATATATATATTTTTTTTTTTTTCTTTAATAAAGAATTAAAAAAAAAAAGTTATATCCGTTCCTATTATGGTGTGTCCCAATTATAGGTGTTCACCTATGCCATATTTGGAACACACTATAATAATAACGTATAGTCCTAACCGGTACATCCACCCTATGTAAAAATGCTATTTCAAGCGTTACGTAATATTTGAACGGACCTTATATCAAAATTTTGAATCCGAAAAGGAGCTAGGGATTTTGATCTTGTTTTCTACCTTCTAAGCGCAACCCGCGCTTTACCGCTCTTTTTCGAACGGGTTTGAAATTGAGTGTTTATCCTAAAGATAACTTTTAATTTTACTTTTCCATACGTACCGTTAAGTTTGATCATGAGTCACAAATTGTTAAGATATTGTTAAACATCTAACACTGTGTCTTGGTCCCTGCGCTTTGGTCAGAGAGCGTATAGGGCGTCGTTGTGCCAATTTGGTCGTGGCACATTTCGAGTATGAGAGAGTGATTGCAGTTTGCTCAAAAGTGCCTGAGTAAAATGCAAGTATTTTCGATGATTACCCGTAGTTGTTACAGTGAAGATATACACCCATATTCTCGTTTATGTCTGGACATGTTTGCCATACAGAAACATTTTTATTTGATTTTGTGTGGTGGATGGGTTTCGGGCGTGGACAGGCATATGGGCGATAATATTAAGTTTACGTTAGGATAACGTTGAAACATTGAGGAATGTATCGCTTCAGTTTAAGAAGCACTTCACTTCGCAACCGATGAACCATTCTGACGGCCCACATTGCCGTGCAGGCGCCGTGTGTTGGCAGGGTCCAATATTGGACAGTTTGACGTTTATAAAGTAGCATCAGTTAAAACTGTATATTTGAACTTTATCTCTATACATTCTTAGATGTTTCTTAGTAGATTATCATGTTGGTGTAAGCTGATTCAAAGAGTAAATGGTATTAACATTGAGCTGTCCATAGTTGGGCGTTGTTGAACTTCTGGTACTTGCACAACATTTCATCTGAATACCAAAGTAACCATATAATCACAAAATAGCTTTAGGTGTGGGTTCAGAGTGGTACAATGTCACTGAGATATGGTTAGTTGGGTATTCAGATGAAACTATTACTTTAAAAAACTAATCCTGGTTGTATCTCTTTTTCGTTTTTTCGTTTGCATGTAACACTGTTTGATATTACTAACCGCACCGAGCCTTCATTCCGGGTGGTGAGCGAACCTGAAGAAGAAGAAGAAGAAGAAGACCATAAACCCCTTCTCGGAACGAGTGTTTTGTTAGTGGACCTGGTCTGCTATTCAAGGTTGGACTCTGTGATGATAAGTATCACATAACAGGTAAAGTAGGCAGCACCATCTTTATCGAAATGTAAGTATTATTGACAATAATCATAACTAGATTATATACAATACAATAATACAATAAGTATTATTGATAATCATTATAACTAAATGAAACATAAATGCATATTCATCAGCACTCATTCTCTACCAATTCTGTTTTTCAATACCTTTTTCTCTCCTTTCTCTTATCCTTCATCTATGCATCTACGCTTCTATGTTAAGGATCACCTAAACCCTCATTCAATATTCGGCTGATTTCAATCGACTCGCATAAGTCATTATCTAAGAGCCATCTCATCTTTATCTATCTGATTGCTGCATGGAAGGTGTATAATTGGTCACCAAAATTACACTGGCGACCAGGCTCAATGCCCCCTCCAGCATGACACAATAACAATAACAATAACATCTAACACTGTGTCTTGGTTTCAATTTCGTTATACGAGTTTCAATTCAGCCATTGGATTTTATTCGTCATACGGAGGAAGGTAGGAAAAAGTAATTAGCGGAGTATAGTCGCTATATTTATAGTCTGGCGGATAGAATTTCGATTTATCAAAAAACGGAACCAATTCAATATATTGTAGATCAACAATTGAAAAGGTACTATCAACTTTTATAAACAAAACTGTTCCACGATAGCTCACTGGTTCAAAATACGATTTCGGAATGTGATGGTTTTCGCGAGAGAAACACTCGAATACGTTCGTCGTATACAAATTAGTTTACATATTTCTGTTGTTCGTTTCATACAGTGCTACCATTTGAATTTAGAGGACAAAATATGATTATTTATATATAACCACGTAAAGCTAACGCGATTGAGCCTTCCAAATAAACGAACTAGATAAAAAAAAAACACGATGGCTTATTCCACGTCATGTTTGAGGAGATCGCATTTTCTAATCCCTTGTTGATGAAATGGTTTTCGGATGGACACAAATTCACGAAAAAATATTTTTTAAAGAGAGCAAAAGAACAACACCTGTTCAACCACTGGAATTAGCTAGCCCAATGCCAGCGCAATGCTTCTGAAAAGCCGCCACGGGATGACTCTTAATCATTATGCCGGCATGTTGATCTGCTGAAGGAGAGCACTGAAGTTTGATTCTCTTCTGTCACACAAGGTTTCGTACGTGAAACTTGACATCTACATGTTTGATACGTCCGAAATCCTTCGATTCTTTCGCAATACGCATCGTAGACTGATTATCATTGTAGAGTACGATTGTTTCTCCAGGATCGTACCCCAAGACTCGCGACAATCGTGTCAACCACTGTCCATGGGAAGCTGCCAGTCAGATCCGCCTATGTCGAAGAAAGAGACACAGTTGACTGTTTCCGCGTAATGCACCATACGGTGCAACCAAACACTTTGAATACACCACCGCTAACAGAACGCCTATCCGAAACGTCGTTGGCCCAATCTGCGTCCGAAAACACTTCCATAGTGCCTACCTCAGTACTCCTCCTGTACACTAGACCCATATCCAGTGACCCCTTTACGTAGCGCAAAATTTGCTTGAAATACCCCCAGTTGGGCAGCTCTGATATTGGCTGAAAAAGTTGACGGATGATGCCAGGTCCGGCCTGATTGTCAACGTAGCATAGGTCAAACACCCAATCGATTCTCTGAAAGGTTGAGTCGTTCGATCCATGTCTTCACCACGAGGAAGCTTCAAGCGATTTTCCATTGGTGTTGAAACCGCCTTACAGTCTTTCATGTTGAACCGCCACAACATATCCTCGAGGTACTGTCTCTGACTAATTCGTATTTCACATTTCTTCACGTTGCGATCAATACGCATTCCAAGGAAACACTTAATCTCCCTACAGTCAGTCATTTCAAATTCTTGAGCCGAGCAACCCAACAAACAATTTGAGCTGATTAAAAACTGAATAAGCCAATTTTTAGCAGAAGAAGCAAATTTCGGCCTGTATAAGCTCATATTCAGCATTCAATGTTTGTTGGGAATCTTTCACCGTCTTCACCAGTAACACGGCGATTACAATATCGTCCACGTAAATAACCATAATCACTGTTCCCTTATCGGACTTCCACATGTATAAGCAGCACTGATCGTTTAAGCTTCGCACAATTTTTAGTCTGTTCTTCACAAAACTATGGAACCGCTCGTTCCACGCACGCGACGCCTGCTTCAACACATACAAACACTTTTTCAGACGGCATACCAGGTTATCTCCAGTTTCGAAGCCTTCCAGCTGTGGTATCCGGATTGAATACTTTCGTTTCCATGTTTTTGCGCTCGCTTGTTCCCCACATTCTATATTCGCTTCTTCTTCTGAGCTTTTGCGCTTGTACATGAGTTTGTATATTGGTACGAGGTGAAGTTTACAGTGTTGTTCATTGTACTTGCGAACAAACTTGTGTACAAATGGACATGAACATAGCTGAACATACAATGTGGAGAACAAGTGAGTGTAATTTAAATCTAAATCATCGCACTCATGTTGTACCGTGAAGACTGTCCCAAAAGTATGCGATGGGCTCAAAGCGGTACGGAGGATAGTGTAATTCGTTGGTCTCCACGCCGGTGCAACAAGGAGAGCAGATAGTGGAGGAAGGATAAGGAATAGAGGTTTTAGCAGCGAACCGCGGAAGAAGTAGGGCTTAGATCTAATTTTGGGCCTTCTAAGCACAACCCTCCCTTTGCTCCTATTTTTTGAGTGGATTTTTTTTTTCACAAAATGGAATGTTTTCACTGCAGATGACTTCTCAATTTATTAACCTTTTCGTACGTACCGTAATACTTGATAAGGAGTATCAATTTGTTTAGATATTGTTAAAAAATTAACACTGCTTTTTGACCCCAAACTCGGTCTAAGGATTCTAAATTCGGCCTATTGCATTGAAACCCACTAAAACGCCTTTGAATTCACTTCGGCCTATCGGATGAAGATAAAAATTGATTCGGTCGGAGCGCTTATTTTGTTTTTGAGAATAATGGGTGCAAACATTCATATCACGCGTTCTCATTGACTTCGTTCGGTAGCTTTTTAACTAAAGTATCGTACCAAACGCATAATTGACTTGTTAACTCTGAAATCATGGATTTATTTGAAGTTTTCTGCTCGATAGGCCCAAAATGGGCGATTAGGCCGAAGTAGTTCTATACCCTATTACAAAATTATCAGATCAACACGGCAGATGACGAGATTTGAGTCACTGAAATCACAAACTGCTTTAGCAATGGGCCTAAAAAAATTATGTTATATGAAGATACACACGGAAACAGGATAGCATCTCGTTTACAATAATAGGTACTCCCGTACAATATTGGAAATTCGGACAACATTTGAATATAGTTTGAAATCATTGCATTATATGTTGATGACTAGAAGTTGTTTTTTGTTGTTGCTTAAATTCATTCACAGCCTTAGGATCTGGTCCTTTAGGGAGGTTCAGTTCTTTGCGAGCGTTTTCTATTTACGTATCACAATCGCCCGCTTTCCATTAGTAGTAAAAATAGTACTGCTTCCGCCTGTTGCCCAGATATTTTGCATTTATATTGTTGAACTCCGGTCGCACTGTTCCTATCTCCATTGGAATTGTATGCATGGGAAATCTCGTAGTAAATTTCTGAAAGAAATCAAAGCCATTAGCAGTTTGTATATTTGGAGCATCGTGCAAGCATACATACAAATTGTTCGAGAGATTTTTCTGTTGGTGCTGGGGTAGTCAATTTACTTTCCTCGTTGGAAATAACCACCACTTCCGGTTCTTCAGCCTGTTCCATGCAGTATTGCATTAGTGTAGTATCAGTACAGCTTTGTTTGCAACATTCTTCTACTACTCCACGCTTGGCACGGTGATGAGTCTGCAGTACGCTATCAGTGGAACTCAGTTGATTGTAACCACCTCGAGCTTTGCACAGGTCAGAAATTCGATCCGCCAAGTACTTTCCACATGACCTTCTTAAAGCTCTTGCGTTAACATTTGAACTGCAAAGTACTATCAAGAGGACAACGGCCATGAACGTCTGTAAATAAAGGGAAATTTTTTGATCGACTATAATATTCTATGTACAATATGCAAAAAGTGTAAGGTCGCGGATACACTTATATGACAAACTATGAGCAGGAGCATCATTTGTATAATAATCATGAGCACTATACAACAACTATACTCAAACTTTACAAGTGTGACCATGGATGGGCTCATAATTTATTATACAAATAATGCACATGTTCATAGTTTGTCATACAAGTGTATCCGCGCATAATGTATGACAAACTATGAACATGAGCATTATTTGTATAATAAATTATGAGCACATCCATGGTTACACTTGTAAAGCAGATATCGCATTAAAAAATGAACAAAATAGGGTTTTTTTTAATTATTTTATTTGTCAAGGCTCAATTGCGTTAGATTTACGGAGCCGTAATTCGATATATAATAACAATATTTCTTATGACTAAAGTTAGTAGAATGGGGGGGGGGGGGATACTCGCGACTTACTCGTGGTTAAGGAATACAATTTTCAAACAGGTTGGACGTGGACTTAGGAAATTCTTAAATCGATCAGTATTAGAAAATTGTAAATCAACCTCATATATTTGAGATCGTGGCCAAGCATGGGAAAATTCATTCACACGCGCGAGCACCACATAATCAAAATAGACATCCTCACCTACAAACAGATTGCCGAACGAGTGTAAATTCTTCCAACCAAGTGACTCTGCAGGTCGACTCACAACTGACAGCAGTAGAAGGAAAGAAGGATAAAATGAAAGGCAGCCGAACAATTTTCTCAACCGAGAGAAAACTAGATGAAATGCGTAAAATCCTAAACGATTTAAATACCTGATGTCGTGACCTAACATCAGGTAGCCTCGGACACAGCTACACGAATCCGCGATGCTCTCGGCTGCTCTCCTGCTGCTGCTGCTGCTGCTTTTCCATCAAAATTCGTCTCAAGAATGTCTTCAACCAGCTTAGGTAGGGGAATTTACGTATTCTCGGAAATCTAAGCAGCTTCCGCACTTCTATTAGCATTTCCTCAGTGTCACGCACACATATGACGTGTCTGTTTGTTTACATTTATCTGCTGCTGGCTACTTTATCCATTCCAATCGACAGAACTGTCCAAAATGGTTTGAAAACGTTTTTAAGGCGCTCCAAACTTCTCAGGTGAGTGTGACTATTGTCGGCAGCCTCTTTTACTTCGGCAACCTTTCCGTTTAAACTGTATGTTAACCAGCTGTTCTATTATCGGCAACTCGAAATCAGCCGTGTTTTCATGTGCTTATGTTTCATTTGAAGAAACACCTGGCATAACAGGTTTTCTCAGTCGTACAAATGTATTAGGATTGAACCTGAAAGACTAAGGAATCGTTTAAATACATTCAGCGAAGCGTTTTAGTGAGAAAATACAGCGAAATTAACGTTTTAATTGTGGTTGCCGAAAACAGTCGATCGCTGCCGAAGTCATCATTTACCCTACCTCATATTTATACCTGCTAACATACACGCAAACCAAAAATTTATTACAATGAATGTTAGTTCCACTTCCTATCATCCTCTGTTCATGAACATCCCAGCGAATGTTAGAAGTTGACCTTACAAGGCGATATATCGTGTTCTATCTACGCTTTCGACTATACCAGTAAGCTTGTAGAACGACGCACATTGTAGAACATTCTAGAACGACGCACACACTTGTCTCGAATCTCTTCAGCAGAAAAAGCATACGAAGTCGAGTATGCGAGAAAATGAGCGCTTCATGTTTGCTTTTAGGCTCTCCATATTCAGAAGCATGTAGAGAGCAGTGGAGAAAGCACAGGTCTGATAATCGCAACGTTCGTGGTTCGAGTCCAGCCGGCAGTCTGTGTTCAATTTTTTTCGATATAACTAATTTACCTCACTAATACACACTAACACATAGAACATCTCTCTGTAAAACATCGTCGGTAGAACATTACCGCCATCTGTTGGCACATATGGCAGTAGTGTGTAAACGTCAAACGCAAGGGAATTGACTATGCGCGCCACATGTGGCGGTGCTACCAACTACGATACTTTTAAATTGTCCGTTAAATGCTTGTTCGATGAACCACTTGCGAGTGTTATGTCTGTTTGTCTGTGGTTTTTGGCTTACTGATTTAAATCAGTTGAATTGGCCACATCAGTTTTACGGTATTTGCGTGACGTTTATCGTCATTTATGTGTTACAGCATAACCGTTTTCTACATAATAATAGCAATTTAAATGTGTCAATGTACACTGAGGCAAATACACCTAAGAATTTCATAAGCGAACAACATATATGAATTTCATAAGCGTGACTTATGAATGATTTTCGGGTAACATGAGGTAGCTCGTATACGGCTTTAACCATTTCATATTCCTAAGCGCTGAAAGACGAGTGGTCAACACATGGGTCCCCTAACCTCAGCGTTCATTTTCCGGTTCTAGTCTGCTCCGATTTATTTATTTTTTGCCAACATTATTTTTCATAAGGCAAATCAATGAAAGGCACACTCATTTCTTATGGCTAAAATTCATAAGTGTTTCTTATGGAATTCTTACGTTCTTTTGCCTGCGTGTGTACACCAAATTCTAGTTTTGATGTTCTGTATTTTTTTTTTACGGTTTTGATCTGTGATCTTGACCGAGTGATCTGTAAAATTGCTTTAATTTTCTTGTCTGTCAAATAACTACAAGTTTTTGGTAATTTCTATGAGAATATTACTGAAAATTTGCATCTATTTTACCGATGTTGTTTGTAAGCCATGAAATGTCATTTAATTACTGTTCAGTAAAAGTTTTACCGATTTCCAGTGAACAATTTATAAATACTGACGAAAAATGTAAAAAAAAAAATACAGGAGTTCAGTAATTACTACTAAACGCTTCAGTAGAAATGACGGGAATAAAGGAGTAAGGGATCTTTTCAGTAAGTACTATTTATGTTATCTTAATGTTTTAAGTTTTTAGCACTCAAATACATTGGCTGGCGATCGCTGACTTGTTGGATAAACAGATTGACGTATAATAAAAATTGAACGAATTGCATCCAGTTCCCTATATTTCATTTGTTTTCAGTAAGAACTATCGAAAGAACTGTAATTTTTGGCGAAGTTTCTATTTTTACCGATTTTTTTGTAAATTTTACCGAATTTCGGTATTGAGTGATGAGCTAGTCGGTATTTTTTGACAGTTGAGTATACATTGCAAGTTTACTGATCGTTCAGTGAACCAAACCTTTGCCGAACTGATAACCGAATGTTCAGCTGTTTGAAATTCAGTAAAATGTTTACCGACAACTGTAAAAACAACTTGGTGTATATGTTTAAAACGTTTAAAACTAGACAATAAAATGTGATTCTTTCTGCAAAATTCTCATTCAGTTCCCAAGTAACATTGCTGGTTTTATCGCGGGTTTATAGCATTCTACAAGTCTAAATCATGGTCTACAGAACCCTCATAAAACCAAAATTGTTACTTGGGTTCACTCAGCAGAATGCAATCGTAAAAGGCTCAGCATGGAAAAAATAATAAGTGAGGAATCATCCACACTACTACACTCACTGTTTTGCAGCGTTAGAAGCCTATTGTTGTGTATAGGCTTCTAACGCTGCTAACGTACCGCAACAATAGGGCGGTTTCCCCTAATGGTTGTACGATAAAACCTTATCAAATTTTCCGGATGGGCTCCCCACGATCGAGATGTTTGTTATTAAAATCTTTAATAGGGAGATCGATATCTGGAGAAAGCTATGTTTCACAAAGAGCTAATGCATCACAATGTAAGTTGTGAAGTAAAAATTTAAACACGTCACGCTTCTGTATAACGCTTCTACAATTCCACTGCAGGACAGAAATCATATACTCGATGTTTTTTTTTGGAAAATTATCCATCAAAATGTATGATCGGAGTAAGCAAGGGCCACTTAGAAGCTACCTGCTTCAGAAGAGTTTTAAAAGTTTGTTGGAGAGCAACCCACCCCAAATTGGAAGGAAGCCGGTCAAACAATATTTCAGTGCGCACCATACGGGATTAGTGCGAGGTGTATACCTGACACATACATGGAGCAACGGAGAAGCACCTACACATCATCGATCACCAGCGATAGGAGATGGAAGAAATTCTCTCGCTCTCAGCCATTCAGCATTTGAAGACGACGATAAGAGGCAATTAATTAGGTCATTTTCAGTGTCGGTTAGTCCTCCAAGGAAGATGGATTGGCAACCGTGCAGAAGTTTAATGTGTTCAATGTTTAATGTATCATAAATTTAAATTAGGTACCTGTACCTGTATGTAGTCGTTCTATGTTTAAATATACAGCCATTGCAAGCAAAACGATTTAGTGGTAATTTTTGAAAAAAAAAAAACAAAATTTTTTTGAGCTACCCTAACATGGAAATGATCATCTTAATGACCAAATAAAAAAAAATACGAGCCTAATATTTTGCGATAAGGAACACAACTACGAATTTTTACGAAATTCTGAGTACCACTGTGTCGTTTTGCTATGGAATGGCTGTATAGTAGTGGAACATTACCGTTGCCTTTAAGTGGTGGGGGGGGGGGGGGGGTGTTGGTGGGTGGTGTGACACATCTAAATCTCAATTCTAGATGCTCAAAAAGTCTCACACTAGCGAATCAATCTTCGAAAAATCTTTTTTCATTTCTAGCATCTACTTGCATCGCGCATCATCTTTTTGGAGGAAATCTTCAAAATCTTCATCAATCTTCTTTCTATCTACTCAGCGTGCACGCAGCTAGCCACAGCAAAACACAATCTTTCCTGCAGCGTAGCTAGAGTCATCCCCTTCGGTTGCCTATGTGTTTATGCGTGTTTAATGTATACGAAGAAGGTGATTGGTCCTGAATCAAGGCATACACACTGTCCTCCACTCGTGTTGGAGGAGTGGAGCACCTCCCAAAAATACAATCAATGAAGGAATCAACTTCCCAAGGGCTCCCCCCAACAGGAAGCATTAAATTTATAAAGCTTCTCATCGAGTCAGATAGGGGAAATGACGGCTTCGGCATGACAGACTATTTTCGGCAACCCAAATTGAAACGTTAATTTCACTGGATTTTCTTTTGAAAACACTTCGCTGAATGCATTCAAACGATTCTGTAGGCTTTCAGCTTCAATTTGATTATATTTTTAAAACTAAAAAAAAAGCAATCTAGCAGAGTTTTCTTGAAGCACACGCTGCCGATTTCGAGTTGCCGGTAGTACCGATCGGGTGAAGCTCATACGAAACAAGTCCGACAGCATTAAGGTTTTCTTCGTCCCAACGGTATGCACTGATTGCAACTGAATGCAATCCATAATCTTAATTTTCGGAAAGGAAGAGGTCTTGAAAACATCAAGCCCATCCTTGCGAAAATCAAAAAGACGATTATCTTCCGCAAATCCCAAGCTCACCCTACTGATCAGCTAGAATGGGCGTGATTCTTGTAACCTTTCGGACTATCAACATTCATGCTGTTTGTTGCAAAAACTCTGAGGCTTGAAAATACCGGTCACCACTAGCTTTACAATAATAAGCCGTTGATTTTGTTTTTTAAACATTCATTCACGATTGCAACAAATCTTCGATGAATTTAACCTACCAATTTCATGGTCCTGCTTGTTCACAATACTGACACACTTTCGTAGTAAAGTAGCTAAAGGCTCACGGAAGAAACTTTCTTCGACAGTGTCTTCTCGACTGATTTTAACACACACTGGAACCGTTCAGGAAGCACTCTGCTCAGACTTCACTTCTCATGGACCTCTTTCCGTTAGCACTTTCTAGACGTTCTAGAGCACATTGGTGAGCTTATGTTCGAGGCACTGTCCATGGTGTTCCTTGTAGCACTTTATACAAAACGTGACACTTTATTCACATTGTAAAGCGAAAGGTGTCTACCGGTTCAGCGTGCAGCTGAAAATGAAACACTTCATCGGACCTTTTCCAATTTTATAGACACAGCACCACGTCTTCTTGAGCCGATTGGATTGAATGCTCTTCCGTGCAGTGCAGTATCTTGTTATGCTCTGACTGAGCAGCTCGACTAACCGGATCAATAGAGCCAAACCTGCCCGGCGATGCCGAGCTCCACTGTGGTGATGTTGTGACTATTGTAACTGTAGCGCAAAATAAGGCTAATCTGTCCTGTAACACATAGCTGATAGGAGTCTTTGAGCTTAGGTTGGCACTACATGATTTGCTCCCTCACTTGAAGACGTGCTCGAATTGCTTTGCTAAAAAGGGGTATCAAATTGTAACCTTTCAATTATCACGTAACAATAACAACACACTTGGTATCAAGGATGCGGTGTTAATGTGTTTTTTTGCATTTCTCTGCTTGTTTTGTTCCGCCGGAATCTCCTTCAGTATGCGCGGTTTCCCATCATCTTCGTCATATTTTGGAATATGTTGCTATCACCAAGTCAAGAGTGAGCTTTCGCTTGATAGTGGTTCACACCGATCCATGGAAGCTAATTTGAGAACACATGATGATCACAATACGGGGGGGGGGGGTATGGTGGGCTTCCCCCCAGACAATGTAGGGAATAAATACCGGAGCAATCTATTTTTGCATTTCAATTTGCTGCGATTTTAAATATCTTTAATATATTACCTACTGATGATAATTGGCCATCATCTTTTATTTGTTTCTTTGCTACACGCAAACTTCTTATAAAAAGGTTGATTTTCTTTAGCAGGGATACCAGATTCTAAGACATGTCATTCCATTTTGAATTCAATTGACTATAAAGTAATTTTTCCCTGCAAAAATGTGCAGATATGTTATGAAGATGTTTGAATTGTTTGAAAATATGAGAAAATTGAGGAAGACATCCGAAGGCTTTTTGAATTTTAAGCAGACATGTGAAGATTTTTGCTGTATACATGTTAATTATGGATAATGTAACCAATTTTGTTTGTTTTGTTTTGTTTTGAAACAATACTTGATCGACCGCATGATTTTATTGTTATCTTTAATTAGCTGGAAATCATTAAATACTTTCTTGTAAAGGTGGCATTATGAGAGTATGTTTAAGGGACGACATTTTAATCTTTGAACAGTTTTCGGTTTTCACAATAAGAACTAATCAACCTGAAGTCTTTAGAAATATTCAAAGGAATTAATTAAAATCCTCGATCAGCTGGAAATACTTCTTGATAAACGTGCCGTCTTAGGAGAATATCAGCGTACGCAATTTGAACTTCAGAATGAGCGTTATCAATCTGAAGTGTTGAAAAAGGAACCAGAGGACTGTACTGAAATTTATTCTCAGGCTTTCAAAACATTCCTATGATAATATCTGTTGAACCAGCAATCTAGCGAAAATCTTCAGAATGGTACTAGATCAACCTGTAACCTTGAAATTACATCTAGAGATCTTTATAGAAATCTTCGATTAGCTGGAGATCTTTCAAATACTTCCTGAGAAATGCGAAATTACCAATTATACCACTGTTATAATTTTCCTAGCTCTCTTAATTTGTCCAGGATCTGAGAATATCAATGACAATTTCCAATCTTCCTGGGAGACCCTTAACCTTTTTACAAATTTTTCTGAACATAACGAAGTTTTCAAAAGTTCCGGGAAGTTCCAAAAATAGTTCTTAGAAGTTTGCTGAATTTCTACAATATTCCCCACTGCCTCCGAAATTCTGTGAAATACCCTGAACTTTAAACATACTCAACATTATTCGCTTAACTTCTACAAAGATCGCTGAATTACTTGCTATAAATTCACTTCACTTCTATGATGCTTCCCGAACATTTGAGAATTTCTGTGATTTTCTGCCAAGTTTCCTTAAATTCTATACAAATTTTCAACTTCTTCGGCATCCCCTTAACTATTCCAACTCCTATCTTTAAAGAAGCTCTAATGTTAAAAGAAGGTCCTGAAATTTCAATAAAGTTTTCTGTGATAAAACAAAGTTTAATTCACTTCATCGAAGTTCCTCAAACTTCTACAAGTTTCGCAGTTTTACGAAGTTTTCTAGAATTATTTCGAAGCTCTCGGAATTCATATTAGATTCTCTGCATTTCTTCCATTTCTCTAAAATATCTCCAAAGTCACTGAAATTTTAAGAAAATCAAAAAAAGTTCATTTTTCTTAACTGAACAATGAATTTCTAAAATTTCTATAACATTCTACAAAGTTTGATGTAGTTCTACAAAATTATCTGTTTTTCCATGAAGTTCATTGAAGTTTTACGAAGTTCATTGGTTTTCCATGAAGTTCGCTGAGCTTTTTCAAAGCTACCTTATCGCTTGTATAGTTTCTTGCACTTCTGGATAGTTCCAGCACTTCTGCACACCAAATTTAAGTTTTTACAGTACGTTTCCTTAACCTCAATCTACCTGTGCACCAACTCTCAAAACATAAACAATTATCAAAATATTGCTTACAATGGATAGATATCGAGTAAACTAGAAGATTAAGTGTATTTTTCAACCGATTGGAGTATGAATATGGCATTAAATCTGGATTTGAAAGTTAATGCACAGGTAAAAAGTGAGGTTACGGGACGCCACTGAGTTTACAATACGATAATTTAGGGAAACTGGGATAGGGAACAGCACCTCCCAACTAACATTTTCAGCTTTGTAAGCCAACTTTTCCAGCGTTGTGCTGTAAAGTAGCTGAAACAAAGCTGCAGATACAGCTACAAGCAGAAGCTAGCAAACTGGTTTTGGTGAGCGTTTGCTCAACTTTTTCACAACCATTATTCAATTTGTCAGTCGTACTGAATAACAGCAGCCAATAAACGCTAATGTCACTTCTATGCAAAGTGCAGTTTTACAGCTTTTGCACTGCTTTGAAACTATTTTCTCTTTCACAAGGGTCAGAAGGACCCGTGTCTACGCCCCTAGCTGCTGGTCATGCCACGGCAACCGTCCGGGGTGGGCCTTACAATGGCCTCTTTTGTGAGAATTGTTAGGGTCGTTTTAATAATTGGTAACCTAGAAAAATTTCAACGTTTTTTTGCACCTTCTGTGCTAATCCTCGATGACTGGGTTATGTTCTATTAGGGATTATATTTCAGTTTCAAAGTGGATAATATATCAAAGTGGAAAATAAGCAGAGAACATAGTGAATTTTCAAACAAATTAATAATTAACAGCTTAATTTAGTTAGACCTGACATTTATTTTATTTTGAGGGATTTTCTAAAAGAGTGTGAGATTTTGTAGGATGGTGAAAATAAGCTAAAAGGGGTTCATTTTACTTGCGCATTTATTCACTCTGGACATTCACTTGCTCCTCGTTGCGGCCGTGATGAATCGGTGGTCGACATTGATGAGATGGCGGGAATGGCCCACGTGGCGGCGTCGGCGAGCTGCCAACAAACGTACGCAGCTGCATAGGGCTTCCAGACGACGGGGGGAATCCAGATGCGGCGGCAGGTGGCCTTTATGTAACGGAGGCCAGCGTTTCACTTCGCTTTGTCCGGGGAGTGGTACACTTTTGTGCGCGCGCACTTTAACCGCGAGTGTCTAACTTTAGTCGAGTGGGATTTCTAACGAAAGTTCTTGGACGGTCTTAACAAAAGGTCCAACGGTTCACCAAAGTCACTTTCTGGCGTTTTACTTGCCACACACTGACCGTCCGTGCACTCGCGTCGTACTAGTACGATTTATTTTTCTTCTACCTTCTGAACCGTGGACCACAGAAACTTAACACCACACTATTATCCCACTCGACGGATCAACTAGCCCTTGGCGAGTGTGTGGTGACGCTAGTTGATCACAATTTCGATCCTAAGGATCTGAACTAGCACTTGACGTGGAAACGCTAAGTCACGTGTAAAAAATGACTAGCCGCGAATTTCACTCCTCCGGACGAACTATTATTAAAAGAGAGCATCACCATGTCCCCGGAATCGGGAAAGCATCGCATCAAAAGGATCCCCTACACAAAAGCCGCGAACGTTGGCTCCTTCTTGACTCAGCGTCAGTGGTGATGACAGCAGCAACAAACAATTTCATTTGAGAAGGTTGGTATTACGGTCAATGATAATTTGAATTTAAATTTTTATGGCATGATAATTTCATTGCTTGTTCGCCTTATATTGCATGGTAATTAATTTAATGAAACAAATTTAAATACTGCTGAATAAATATTCACAATGCCGAGAGACAATACCAACCTTAGGCTAATAAATACTCAATATTTGACACCCAAAGCACATAACATGAAGTATATACAAATATTTTATATTTGAACATTTACTAACAATATATTTATTTTTTACAATATATTCATTTTTATAAATTAAGCTGCCTCAGTAATCAAAGAATCATTGTAACCGTGGAAGCGTTGGTTACAGCTTCTATACAAAGCTGAATTAACTAGTCTAGAAAAGTGATTCGTGTGCACTATTATAAAGTCTCTAATCAGCAATGTTGTTGTAGAAGGACGTGTATTTTTGTTAACGTCAGTTCAAAGTGTTGGCGTAGCGAAGTTGGTAGTATCAAGGTTCGTCAATGCGATCGTCTCGAGTTCGATTCCAGCACAGCATAAAATTAATTTTGATATCACATCAAAGTGGATGCACTTCAATCGTGTCAAAAATATGGTGTAATATTACTTGCAAAAAAGGACAACATTGTCATCAATACAGTGCATGAACTGACATTACGCTGCTTTCACTGCATTTGTTTATTTTTGTGGCCATAAAAATTACATGAGATTTTCGACATGATTGAAGTGCATCCTTTTGGATGTAATATTAAAATTTATTTTTGCTGTGCGGTACAGTGTAAATCATTTGGTGGTGTGCTTATAACTAATTCCGATTTATTTGATTCGTAATAAAATAAATTTGATAAATTCCTCCAATAAAAAAAAAATTTGCGTAAACAATATTTAAACTGGCGTCAAGCGATTATTGGATAATCGGGTAAAGGTTGAGTAAGCGCCTTTCAATTTCACACACATCTAAACAGCAGGATAACAGCTGTATAGAAGCGTAAATAGATATGCAACAAGAGTTGGTCCCAACCGCCATAACAGCCATAAGTAGCTGACTAAGTTCGCCAGATTTGCTTGTAGAGAGGTTGAGTAAAGGTTTCCTCATATTGTATAGCATTTAAATACAACTTGAGGCTGTATAAATGAAATGAGTAAAGCGTTTAAATTGCGAAAATTGTTAGTTGGGCTGTGTGCTTGCACGTCAAAAATAAATAGAGATGCAATGAGCTTAACCTTGCTTGTGCTAGCGAAAAATGTGCGCTCATGCAGAATGTGCTTATTTTCAAAAACATAACAATTTTTAAAGTTTGAATGAAGTATAATATTGTTCCATGCTATGGAATCAACATTCAAAATGTTACTTATGTTTACATTGATTTTGGTACGGTTGATAATCGATTATCTTCTGTTTATTTTGAGCTCTCTTTGTGCTTGCTCCAACCCACATTTTTGTTTGTTCATTGAATTATTTGATAAGGCTGAATCGAATTAACTTTACAGAGCCGAGGATTCTTCTTCACAATAAACACTTCATATTCCGCTATCCAATAAGCATCTTCCATCAGAACGGAATCCGTTTCCAATGGTTTAATTGAATGGCAGTATCGCCAACGTGAGGCAGAGCGCTTCCATTGCAGCAGAAAAAAAACTACAACATGGACCCCCGTTAATCTGAACGACACTTCGTGCATATTACCGGGGTTCATTTTTAATTTAAACTTCTAGTAACCCGTCTGGTAGCCTTATTTGCTATTTGCGCTCAGTTTTGCATCGTTTCATTTTGCTTTTCTCCATCTCATGAGTTAAATGACGTTTCAGAAATTTATAGTTTGCATGGAGTGCAGATTAGCGGGGTTCAAAATAAAAAGTGAAAGAAATATAGAAAAGAGCCTGGCGATTTTTTCGTTATTATTTGTGTATTTATATCAACGATCTTTTGCAGAAGCTGCCAGCTTCAAGTGAAATCAAATTCAATTTACTGAGCTTTTTCAGCAAAATGCTGCGTAATGTCAGAATGTTTTATTGTTGAAAAAATCAGTAAAGAAATATTGCTGAAGTCTTTGCTAATTTACAGTAAAATGTTGTCATTCTCTGGATTGCTGAATTGCTGGAAAGTTTAAAGATTGCATCAAGTCTAAAACCAACACAACATGTTTTGTTAGCGATTTAAATTTGTTGTGTGCGCTGTCCCTGAAGTTCTCAGAAGTTTTCTTAAGTTCTATAATGTTTCTGGGATGTATGAAGTTCCTTGATATGTTATAACATTTCCTAAACTTTTACGAAGAACCCAGTCTTTTAGGGAATTTCCTGAAAACAAATGACGTTCTGAATTGCCTCTGAAGGCCCCTGTTTTATAAATCTGAAATAGTGTACACCTTTCCCCACAAGCATATTTTAAAAGTAGAGGTGTGATATGTGAAGACATTTACTACCGATAGTTTATGTCTTCTCAGCTACTGTAATACTTGACTGATAACGAATATTATACGTTGTATCCGGGGGAACATGAAGATGCTAACAAAAATCTGACGCACTGTCGATGAAGGCATGGACATACAGTGCTTTCCCGATTTTATCAGTTCCCGATTTTGTCAGCTTTTTTTTCCCGATTTTGTCAGCATGCAGATTTCACTAAAACTTTCAGGTTTTTAAACATGGATTCTCAAACTTTTCGCTATGAATAATTTTTATTTATAAATTTCATCATAAATTTATTATTTGCCATCCATTGACGGCAATCGAATGCGCAGGAAGGCAACTTCCACACCTGCGTAGGATATCGCACCCATTCATCAACACACATGGGCTTTACTTCCCTGCCGAAGGAAGACGTGACCAGAGATTTTTATGCCCCAGACCCATTGGCGTGAGAAAGTATTCACGCTTACCACTACATCACCGGCGCCGGCTATCTTCTTTGCTATTGTAATAAAAAAACATTGCTTCATGTTCAACAACATTTATTCCTAGATAATAAAAAAGAGCATTACATATTGTATTAAAAATGCAAATTAAAATTAAATGTTTTAATTTACTTTTAATTTTCAAGATACTTCGTCATCACAAATTCTTGATTTCGACGGTGATAAATAACATCGTAAATTGAAAAAGACGATGCTTCAGCTCAATCAATTATTTATCGAACATTCTTTTTGCTTCTATGTTGCTGTTTACTCCTGGATTTGCTGGTTCGATGAATTCGGAGATATGAGAATCATTTTGCTCCGGGTCTTCTGGCTGTTCTTCATTTATCACCTGCTGATCATTCATCACAAGTTTCAAAATATCGTCATCTGTATGAGCTTTACAAGCATATCGTTTATCGTTTAGATGACGAGCTGAGCAGTTATCAGTTGTACAGCAGCAATGCGTCGGACTCCTGGAACAAAGTTATTATGGACCCGGTTTGGAACAACTCAGGTCTCATCCAACCATTTTTTGTTACGGAAATTTAAACATTTTTGAATGCTACCGAATGGGACTTTCCAATAACTACCAATCGAAGTTTGTTGTTTGCCGTGACATTAGAACATGGCATAAATGGGATGCTTTGCTTGATACTGTTACGCCCTGGAGCATTTTTTCGATCGACCCAACAAACGATTCTGACGGAAACATTTTAAAAATCAATCAATTTTGTAAATCATTTTAGTTGAAAGCTCACGACGGCAAATTTCCTCGTGAAATTGTTTCAGGAAACCCTCAATACTTGTTGTGCCACTGAACAATACTTCCCTGCAATTTGATTTTTCTTATTCCATATTATAGTTTGAAGATAAGAGCCCAATGTTGCGAAAATTTGAACGTTTCTGGAACATTGCAACCTTCAATTATCGCTTGGGCTTTCATAATAATCATCGTCGTCGACACTGTTTTGTCCAGGCGCCTTTGATTGAGGAACCAAAGAAACAAAGCATCTTCAAGATGTTTATGTGCACGTCGAAACGTATTTGAATCTTTTACTACGCTAACAGTTCTTACTCGATGCAGCACGAAGTATGTAATCAGTGAATAATTGTATGTATGTATTGTATAAGTATGTAATCAGCGTGTAATAATTGTATAATAATCGCAATAATTCGTACGTAATTTAATACGCACTGGTAATGAATGTTGGAAAAGTGATTATTCAATAATTCTAACTAAAAAGCCTAAAGCCTAAAATTTAAGAAGGGGCTGACAAAATCGGGAAAGCATTGTATTATGGGGTAAGAATGTTTATATGTTCACGTACACGCATTCCCATGAGCACCAAAAATATTCCCATGTTTTTGCATTGAGATTATTTTTTTCATGGCAGAAAATCGACATGATCTGCTAACTGTTTAATAATTGGTGTGTATAAAGATTCTCACCCTGACATATTGTCCACTAACTTGTGTAAATCATGGTACACACACTGTTTACTAGGTTTTCGATGGTTACTTTTGCATTGTATGATGTTTATGGTGTTAAAATTTCCCATGGATTTTCTTGAATAAGTCCTTAAAGATAATCTGGACCGGTTTTAAGGTTTGATTGGAAAATGTCAATGGCACTCTTGCGAATGCATTCATTTGAATCTTTCATTTCATTTGTAAGCCTTTGATATAAAACAAGGCCTCTCGAGGCCATCTAGAAAATCATCGTAATGATGCAGACTTCAAGAACGTCATTAATTTTCAAAAATTCAAAAGTAGTTTTTGGTTTAAAATCAAAATTACGTTCATGAAAATGTAATCATTGCTACCGGAACACTATGTACTCATTGTCATTCACAGAGTTTTGGTTTTAAATTAAAAAACTGCTTTTGAATTTCCAAAAATTAATAACGTTCTCTTTCTCTAAAATTCTACTATTTCTAAAACAAAGTTTCAATGATTTTTTTCTATGTATCTTAATATTTTGAAAAATTATGAATATTAATAGGATAAGTCTATAAGATAATTGACAAAGTCTTCAACCAAAGGTTGTATAGACTGAATACTTAACACTAGACACCCAGTATCTTGAACGACGGGTGAAGGCTGGCGCACAATGTACAAGTTTCCGGGTTTTTTGACCGATAATGCTAACTGTCAAACAACCTGAAAACTTATCCATTGTGCGCCGGCTTGAAGCCGCTAACCGCACGACCACGAAACCCACAGTGGTCCTATCGAGTGGTTTGAGTTTTCACCACACAAACCATCTACTTAGAAATCGCAAATCGTCATTCAAGTATCATCTGTCAAAAGATTAATGTCGAAAAATCATAAAACATGGCGCATGTCATTATTATACACAATACATAAAAGGCGCCCTAATACACTTCCCTGGGGCACAGCAATGTTATTCCCCATGGGACTGGACACTGGATCAGTATAAACAGTTCGTTGAGTTCTGTCACACAAATAGTCTTCAAACCATTTTTATGCAGTTTGTGCAGCAGTCGATTGATCTTAACAATAAGAACCTAGAAATTGTTTCAAAAGCACGTTTTAGATTAAAAAAAAGACGCAGAAACAATCGTATTTTTACGCTCTAAGTTATCATTCCTCTTCGCTATTACCACAAACGAAGTGACAGGCGGAGCGGCGCGAAAACTTTGGTGACTAACCTGCTATTGCAATTTTTCACTGTACCACATGCCAACACCACTACTACTGGATTGTACCACATGGCAACACTACTACTAGATTGAACTAGCATTTTCATCAAATGTACTACACGGTGTTTCGTGAAAACCCATTAATGGGTATAAAAACACCCATTTCAGCTAAAAGTGCCCCTCCTCATTTAATGGGTAAACTATGGTTTATTCATTAATGGGTAAATGGGGGATCTGTCAATAAATGGGTGTTTTTTTACCCATCTTCTTGAATTGTGTTTTTCGTAAAATGGGTAAAAAAATACCCATTTCTTCAAATGGAGGATGCTGGTATAAAAAACTTACTAATATTTACATTGAAAATAAATGCAGGTGTAGCGAAAAAAATTATTACACGAGAAGGTATAATATCATATTGGATAAAACTGTATGGACTTATCCGTAAGCCTCTCCAATGTTTCGGAATCTAACATTTTCCGGAGATCGTCCATTTTTGCTAAAAATAAAAGCGGGCAGAAACTGATTGCATTCCCAATGGTCGGTGACGGAATGATACGATAAAATTTCCAAGTGTTTTTTCACCCATTAGTGGGTAAAAAATATACCCATTATGCATTCGTGAACTGATTCTTTAAATGGGTATTTTTTCACCCATTTTATGATTTCCAAATTTCCCCATTTTTTGACAGCTGCATACATGGTTTGAAAATGGGTATTTTTTTACCCATAAATGGGTTTCACGAAACACCGTGTAGAATGTTTTGGTTCTATCTCTTTCACTCTACTCAAAACTGAAATGCATAAAAAAATGACAAAATGATACGCACTCTTTGCACACTGTCAAAGAATCATTGTACACAAAATCAACTTTGTTCAAATCAAAACAAAAAAAACTAACCCATCTGGTGGATTATGGTACAAGCTTCCAAGAAAATTCTTTTATAAAGAACCACATTATTTTAATGGATTTCTTCGCCAGTTAGTCGTCTGTCACTTCGTTTGTGCTATTACCGTGGTTTCACAAGAATGACCTAACCGATATCCCGATTGTTCTGGTATCAACAAACTATTACTATTTAATTACTTCAACAGCTCACAATCAGCTCTAAAATGTTCTCTAATGCATGTGACCAGTGATGGATCGCTCTTTTGGGGCTTTTCACCACTTTTTTTTTTATAGAATGTTAACGTAAAATCCAGTTGAATGTTCAGTTAACCCATCGAAAAGTAGATAGTTTAATGCTATTAATCTCCATATTAAAATACAAAATTTCCACACCGTAGATCCACACTCTCACTGAAACTCGAGGGCGCTCTCGAGTGTACCTTCAGCGAAAACAAAGAGTGTGGCTCTGCGGCGAGGATGTGTTGAATTTTGATAGGGAGATTAGCTGCACTAAACCACAGACAAACAGACGTAGCCCTTCATTGTGTATCTTCGTTCACGCATTTAACGGTTGATTTGAATATTATCAGTTCCGCGAACTACTCGCCGCAGCGCTGGCATCGGATCACTTTGACGTTTCTATACATTCTATAGATCTTTTATGCAATATTGTTTGCGAGTTAGCGAGTAAGCTTGTTTTCCGCGAAAAGCCCGAGAGGTGTCGTTACTGAGGTCCTATGTTTTAAGATACTATGTTTTCAAGAAATACTTTTTCAAAGAGTTACGTCTGTTTGTCTGTGACTAAACTATCTATTTTAAGATGGGTCAACTGAAAATTCAATATGATTTAACGTAAGCATTCTCTGCTAAAAAGTTATGAATAAGTCACAAAAGAGCGATCCATCATGTTGATGGGACTGAACTCTTCGGCTTTAATCGATCTAGCAACTTTTTGAATATGAACAACAATTCCTTCCGAACCAGTAACATGTGGCCGGTGTCAATCAGTCTGGTGTTAGAAACAGAAATGCTGTACACGCTATTTCAAAACTACCCAAGTTTGGGTGGAATCCACCCAGATCGGTCAAAACTGAACCTACCCAAAAATGGGTAAACTGTGTTGGGAGTGACAAGTGGACAAATGAACAACATCGACATGAATCCGATCGACATTGTTCATTTGTCAACTTGTCAGTCCCAACACAGTTTACCAATTTTTGGGTAGGTTCAGTTTTGACCGATCTGGGTGGATTCTACCCAAATTTGGATAGTTTTGAAATAGCGTGTAAACATTGATAAGCAAGCAAATGACGACCTCACGACTGCACTAAATTCTATACTGCGAACATTGCGATGAAATACGAACACCCCTAAACATTTCCACATATCGCTTATACCAATAAGCCAGTTTGGCTAGAGCTTGTATAATTGACATCGACACGTCTCCAGTTACCTATGATTCATTAATATGATCCAAAAAGAAGTGACCAATGACATGAAAGCAATCTTGAATAACTCTAGTGTTAACATTATATACTCCAGCCGTTTTTCCTAATGAAAATCAAATATTTCTATAACATGTTGGTAGTGATCTATCTTCCTCTGAACATATTCACAACGAGTTTTCTTATGTGACAGGTCACTCTTTGAGAGAGTGAACGGTCAAAGTCCTTCAACAGAGCTTGTTTTCAAACAAAGCTGTTTAACAAACATTTTATGATTTATTTGCAATTCAGCGATAGCACGTTTGCGATTTTTATCAACATTTGTTGATCACGGTCGTCGAGAATTTAAAGTTGATTGCTAATGATTGATAATTATTGGCTAAGTAACAGCTGATGCTGGATTTTAACTGTTCCATGTTGTTTCAAGTTTTGCTTAAGCTTCTTTATTTGTTAAAATTGTTGGTTCTCGTCATCCTTGTGGGCGCACGACAATACTTGGATTCAATCGAAAGTACACAATCAATCTTGCTCGGCAAAAACCCACACTACCGATTAAGGCTCTGAACCATTTGGTGGATTATTTTAACTTTTGGTTAAAATATGACAGATGGAAAGTTATCGATTAACCCTGCTATCTGAGCGTGGTTATTTCTGACAGACAAGAAGTTAATTTTGACAACAGTGGCTGAGTTCTGCTCGAAAACCGATCGTAGTGAGCCAATTTAAAATCGTTAGTTTGCAACGTTTCTACATCTACAAAACTCCCTTAAAGGCCCAAGCGCAATGACGGCGGAAGCGGAACGGCAACGGCAGCGGAAAAGCCCGATCTGAGTAAGCCTACTTGTCGGATTGAAAACTAGTTAGATCCAAATCGGCTTCGGTTAGGCATCTTGATGTCATTAGTGACAAGTGTCAAACTTTCCGTTTCCGTTCCGCTTCCGCCCACATTGCGTTTGGGCCTTAAGTTTTACAAAATTTTCTATAATTTTCTATAAATATATATGAAGTTTTACGCACCTCCACAAAATGCTACTAAATTCGTTAAACTTCTACAAAGTTTGCTGCACTTCTACGTTTCTCGTTGATTTTCCGAGACATTCCACGATCGAAATTTCTTGAATTTGTACGGACTTTCCATAACTATTCCAAGTCCATGAGGCTTCAAAAAAGTGCCCTGAAATTATATAGAGGTTGCCGACCAAAAAGCTTCTCTGAAATATAATAATTTTGTACGAAGCTCGCCAAATTTAAATAAATTTTCCTGTTCCAATTTCCTTGTTTCTACAAAAAAAATTGTGAAGATATATGAAGTTCCCAGAATTTCTACTAAGTTTCCTCAATTTCTACGATGTTCCCTGATCTTTGAGTTACGAAGTTTCCAGAAGTTAGATGAAAATCCCTGTGCTAATGGCCAATTTTTAGAGCCTTGAGACGTCTTATTATGTCATCGATTAAATATCGATATAATATAATATCTCAAAATTGCTTCTTCTAGTCCAGATCATAAGAAAAGTAGTCAACACAAAGGAGTTTAAAAAAATCGTTGATAGTTGTCAAATTTTATTAATCGCCGTTAAATAGTAACGTCGAACTTGACAAGTTTGACAAAATACCGGTGAGTCATAAAAAAAAACACCTAAAATTCTAGGGGGAGGGGGCTAGGTCCCCATGGCACTCCCATTAGTTACGGTAATGGGTGCTAGTCGCATATCTTATCAAAATTAAGGTGTGATAGACACTGGTTGACATAGCATGCAGTCCCACCTAGGCCCAACTCGTTTTATGAAGTTTAATACCCTGTTGGGATTGCTTTGACAAATTTCAAAGGGTTCTAATAGCCCTTTTCCAAATATTGACATTCTTCGTTTGAACAGTGCTCCACAATTGCAGAGTGTATGTTCTGCAGTTTCGTTTTCTAAATTACAAAAACGATAGTCGCTAAACTGAATTTTTCGATTGATGGCAATCGAATGTGCAGGAAGGCAACTTTCACACCTGCGTAGGATATCGCACCCATTCAAACACACATGGGCCGGGACCAACGGCTTTACTTCCCTTCCGAAGGAAGACGTGACCAGAGATTTTTATGCTTCAGAAAAATCCCATCGACCTCGGCTGGGATTGAACCCAGACCCATTGGGGTGTGAGAAAGCAGTCACACTTACCACTACACTATGATGCTTTCCCAGGATTCGTCTAATCAGCTTCATAATAATATACCATCGCGCTATTCTCAAACCCTGTGATGGTAAAATCAACCAACAACTTCCCTTGCTTTTCTCCAATCTCGATCATTAGTAACAGGTAAATATTAATTTTATTCAATTTATTTCATTGAGGCATATTCAATTGACCTGCATTGGGTTATTATTTTGCATACAATCATATGGGAAAAAGGGAGACTCACGATTCAGCATGTAGAGCGTATGCAAGCCGTTCTAGGGGTTGTTTGGGGCATGTGGTTAATTTTAGACATTATAGTTTGACGTGATCACCATGATCCACTCACGTTCTGGAATGTGGCCTTGAGACTTGAGATTTGGCCTTCATACGACCCCCTTCTGTCTCACAAAATCAAAATCAAAATCAAAATCAAAATCAAAAATCAAAATAGCATTCAATATCGGTTTTCAAACATACGAATCATAGGCTTGGAACAATAGTTGACCTTAACTTTAAAGTGACATTTTTCATTGAACTAAGCGAATATTTTTAAATGTTGTAAAATGTTTCGAATGCTAGAAATTAATGATTTTCTGTAAAATTATACCATTGGTAATAAAATAATGCCTACATTCATGCGCAACTGCATTCAATAAATATATATTCCATAATATCTGCTGAAAATATATTTCGTACAAGGCCTTAGGGAAACCATAATAAGCATTTTTAAAAAGAATATCTCATGGAAGCTACTCGAAAGCCTATACTCATAATGCTGATTCAGGGAAAATATTGCTACGGCACTGACAACCATAGCATACTATTAAAACAGATAATCTGACGCCAAATGCTAATTTTTCTCTGAATTAGCAATACATTTATTTGCGGTTACAAATTTATGGAGAATCTGTACAAAACACATAGGGTTTTAGAAAAAAAAAATATTTAATTGCACACAAATTCAATAAAAAATTTCAGCAAAAAAAAATCGAATTTCAACTTTCTTCAATAATCTTATTTTTTTTATTCTTCTTAACGAGAATTCGATGTTGAAAGCACAAATAAACTGTATTTTTAATCTACATTTGTATTCATAATAACAACCCATGACACTAGCTGCCAAAATATTTTGATCTAGACAATAATCTGGACCTTTAAAATTTAGTTTAAGAAGAATAATCTTTTCCTTTTGATTTGTTCAAGAAGGAGGATGTTGAACATTCCTCCTTAGGAATTCCTATGGCGACGATTTCGGCGCGTTTTGTTTCAATAAGAACAGACAATCTGTAGGGAAAAGTATAGCATTGTGTGTACGAGTCCGTTACCATGACAACATAAGTCAATGTTTACTAGGTAGGTGTGTTTCTTTTTAATCAAATCGAACAACCAACAATCGAAAGATGGAAACTTCAACAGATCAATTATTTTCGAGTGTCATTATCGGCAGTAGTACTGCAAGACATAAAGCAAGGCTTGGTCAGTTCTCTGAATATCGAGGTACGTTTTTACATCTGTTGATCAATAGCATACACCCATATTCTCATTTTCGTTCGAACCGTATTTTCTATACAAAAAGTTTTTTTTTGTTTGGAAAATACGGTTCGAACGAAAACAAGAATATGGGTGATAATTATTCTCTACTAAATTACTCGAAATCTTACAGAGGAAAGGTATTATGCCAACGTGTGGGTTCAATTACTTCTTTACTTAAATGTGCATTTCTGTGGAGTTTGGCTAGCTTCCAGCATTATCACATTGTATTATCAGGTATTTCTTTTGAAGAAGGAAGCTCAAGAAAGATTATTCGAATCGTATACATTTATTTTTAGTACTGGAACTTATCAACTATTCACCGTGTTTTATCGGTATTGTCTTTAATCATAGCTGCTCCAGTCGAATGTCTACGGTTGTACTTAGGATATTCAGGAAATCTGCTGGATAAGGTAAATGGTGTTGCTGTTTTCACGAAGTATTCGCTTTCATTTATCCATCATTGCAGATTCCTGATTTTGCTGGCTTTTGGATACTGTCGGTTTTTATACAGACCCCTCTGCAAATATATCTTATGACTAGTGAACAAATTTTGAAATACAAAACCAGCACTATGTCCCAAGCAATTCAGTGTCTTTTGCTATTTCTACAGATTGCTTCGAGTTTTACTGCCATTCGTAGGGCATCCCGGTTCCGCCGCGAACAATTTCAGAACGAGAAAGCTTTGTTTGATATGGAACGTCGACCGGGGAGCAACATTTCTGTTATTAGTGACTGATTATTTTTACTATAGAGCAATAAAATAATCTACCATTAGACTTTGTAGGTTCTGTTTAAATTATTAACTTCGAAAAAGTTGTTCAAGTGATCAAGATTCGCACGGAATGTGACAAGAAAGTTTTTCAAAGCTTCCACGTTTTGTCGATTGCTTTCCGATGGGCCTAGAAGTGTCGTTCTCGTAGGAACGCAATGGTGCAGAAACTGAAAATATACAAATAGGTTGATTATTGTTGATGTATGTATGTAATATATATACTTGTCTGGTATGGTCTGGTATGGTATGGTACTTGTCTGGTATGATCGTCTGCTGTGCGACTAAACAAACATTTGTCATCTTGTCACTATTTTTGATATGGTATACAATGTTTCATTATCAGCAAATAACGCTATCATCTTTAGTCACTGAATTTATATTTTAAACTATTGTTAATTGTCGCTCATAAAGCTATACCGACTTCGAGGTCCCCTGCTTGCTTGAAATATTATTATTTCGTTATCTGCGTTAGTTACAGTGCAGTTAATTTTAATTCGAAATTGATGATGATGCAAGAGTTAAACGATGTTGCAAATCATACTTCTGATTTGATGATGATGGTCCCACCTCTTACCCCTACAAAGGTTTGAGCTGGACGAGTTATCTTTAAGATAATTAAATATAAACATTTTAACCAGGTTTGCAAACAAAATCGAGCTGGTTACAATTACAGATATAAATGTCCTGTTAAATATGCTATAGGCATCAACCAAAAACATTCAAAGGTGTAACTAGTTATCAAAAGTCCAAGTATAGTCCTCGACAATACTTCCATTTACACGTGACCTGGGATTTACACGTTTAAGCTTCCGCAGTGCCAGGACTATATCCAAGGAAACGACTTCCAGCCAACCCTTTATTAATTCAAGGCTTTTGCCACAATTTCCACGTATTAGTCATTTATACCTGTATTCCGCGCGCGAGGCTCAAACCATCGTAGACTACTCAAAGCTATTTTTACTATTACTACTACAAAATCAAAAAACTAAAAATCCATCATCACCATCGAGGCAAACAATGTAGTTTTTTGTATATGCTACACCAATTACTAAAATGTCTATATGACAGTCTCCATACAAAATAATCCGTTAGAGATAACTTTGTCAAGATACATGATTTATCCATTCATAAAAATTTAACTGCTCAATAAACAGCTTTTACATGTGAAATGCAGCGTCTCTTGAATTCTGTAAGTGTAGTTGCACGCTTGATGTGTCTAGGCATCGAATTGAAAACATTTATACCTTTGAAAAATAATGAATTTTGTGAAGCATTATTCAAAAGATGTGGTGTTCTTACTTCATCCGCGTTTCTAGTGTTATATCTATGAAAATCACTTCCTCTTTCAATCCGATCACACAAATATCGAGGCAGCAAACCATTAACTACTTTAAAAATGAACACCATAGTCAAAAACACAATTCTTTGCTTCACTGACAGCCATTGCAAAGCGTCCAGCATAAAAGTTGAGGAAGTGAATCTATTACATCTTAAAATCAAACGCATTACTTTATTCTGCAAACGCTGTAATCTCGATATTTGTGTTTCATTGGCCAAAAATAAAATGGAAGGGCAAAAGTCTAGATGAGGGGAGATGATTGATTTGTATAACTGTATTTTACTACCAATAGTTAAATCGTTTTGCAAGCGACATAGGATTCCATACTTCTTGGCAATTTTCTTGATGACATTGTCAATATGAGAATTGAACTTGAGTTTGTCATCAATAATCACGCCAAGATATTTAATTTCCTGAACGCGATCAAGTGTCTCATCATCAATAACAACAGAGACATCATCATCTACACGATTCCGCGAAATTACCATGAATTTAGTTTTACTTATATTCAATTTCAATTGTTTATACTTCAACCATCTACTTAGAGAACGCAAATCTTCATTCAAGCGTGAAACGGCTTCTTCTAAATCTTTAGCTGCAATGAATAACACAGTATCGTCAGCAAAAAGATTAATATCACAAAACCGTAAAACTCGTCGCATGTCATTAATATACATAATAAATAAAAGGGGCCCTAATACACTTCCCTGAGGCACTCCAAGGTCATTGTCAACGGGACAAGATACAAAATCATTAAAAACAGTCCTTTGTGTTCTGTCAGATAAATAGCTTTCAAACCATTTGTATGCAGAACCCGAAATTCCAAAGCGCTTGATTGTTCTCAACAATAAGGGCCTAGAAATTGTCTCAAAAGCGCGTTTTAGATCCAAATCCACAGCAACAATCGTATCTTTATGCTCCAAATTTTCTTTCCATTTAGCTAACACTAAGTTTAACGCGGTTTCACAAGAATGGCCTTCCCGGTATCCCGATTGTTCCGGTATCAACAAACAGTTACTATTTAAATATTCTAACAGCTGGCCTTTTACAACAAGTTCCAAAATTTTCTCTAATGTGTGCAACATGTTGATGGGACGAAACTCTTCGGCTTTAATCGTCCCAGCAACTTTTTGTATAGGAACAACTAAAGATTCTTTCCAAATATGCGGCACGTGCCCAGATTGCAATGATTGATTAATAAGGTCCCGCAGAGTGTGTCGAATGACATGAAAGCAATCTTGAATAACTCTAGCATTAACATTATCTACTCCAGCCGTTTTTCCTAATGAAAAGCAAATATTTTTAAGTTCATCTAATGTTATTGGGTGAAAACCATTAAATCTACAATTACTATTAATCGGCTGTTTTATTTCGTCCGGTTCATTGATCAGTTCAATAGATTGATTGATCAGTGAAATGCTCTCGACGAAATAATCATTAAACTTAGAAGCAATTACTGGTTCTGACTGTTCTAATATGCCATCAAAAGTTATGGTCCGCGATTTACAATTACTAGGCTTCATCAAAGATTTCAAAATTTTCCATAACTCTTTGCTGTTGTTTTGATGCTGATCAATTTTCCTCTGAATATATTCACATCGAGTTTTCTTAATCGATTGTGAATATTTATTACGCACGACCGTGTACCTATTCCAATGATTATCACTATTAGATCTACAAAACTTTTTGTACCATTTGTCCCTCTTACGTTTAAGACGCAAAAGATCCAAATTGTACCAGCTGTTCGAGTTTTTCAAAGAAACAAACTTTTGTTCAACTAATTTATTGGTACAAGTTTTCAAAACGTTAGTAAAAACAGCTGCATCTTCATCTAAAGTTCCGGTAACTAATGGAAAATCCATGCTTCTCTCAACAAGATTCGAAACAGCTTGCTTCGAATATTTCCTCCAGCACTTCAATTTTACAAAATTATCGTTATCGTTAACACTGTCTGAGACATTAATTACTAAAGTTTCATGATCGGTTATTTTCAAATCAGCTTGAGTAACTGAACTGACAGAATCAAAATTAGAATAAACATGGTCAATCAAAGTTCTACTGTGCCGGGAAATACGCGTACATTCACTTACTAATTGTTTCAAATTAAAAAAATCAGCTAATTGCTTCAGATGGTTCGAATTGCTAGTATCATGCCAATTAATGTTAAAATCACCCGCAAGTATATTTAATTTACTAGAATCTAAAAATGTCTCGAACCAGTTCTCTAAAATTTCAATAAAACGCTGATTACTTGAACTGGGAGAATGATACAAAACACCATAATTACCCATCTTCATGCCACGTTCAACTGTAATGCCTAAGAACCAATTGCCATCAATAACTTCGTTTTGGCGAATATTGAATTGAACTGATTCTTTGACATAAATAGCAACACCGCCAGTGTGCCTCGAATGTGACAAACAAGCAGCAGCTTTATATCCCGGAATGCTATACTGATCAAAAGATTCAATTTCTACAATATGTGTTTCTGCTAACAAAACCAAAAGTGGACGATTTTCTTCTACAATCTGACGTAATGTTACGTAGTTTGTAGATAACCCCGCAATATTCAAATATAAAATCTCTAATTTACTCACATTACTACTGGAACTTGGTTGCTATTTATTGAAATGTAAGCTGCTTTTTTTCTGATCATATAGTTTTTTATACACAAAACAATTAGAACTAAATGCTGCGTGGTTGACGTCCAGATTTAATTTACGCTCCTTATTAGTTTTTAAACAATTAACGCATTTCAATACAGTTGACGTACACTTAGAGGTGCTATGTTGTTTGCTGCATCTAGAGCATCGTTCGCAATTTTTGCAATCCGTGCTTTTGTGCCCAAATTCTCCACATCTGAAGCATCGCAAAACATTAATCGCGGGAACTATCGAGCACCGATCAAACCCTACATTTACTTTTTTCGCACATAACAAACATTTATACGTCTCGATATCGACTTCAATCACAACACTAAACTTGTTGTAAGTGAAGCGTGGATTTTCAAACATGTTAACTACTTTTACATCATTAATTGCGATGTCTTCATTTTGACTTTTTAAGAAGTCAATGAAGACATCGGAGGAATACTGATCGCTCATGCCCACCACTTTTAACATTGGCACCGATGTGGGAACAACAGCGTTGTAGTTTTCACCCAAATTGCTTTCAATGCCCTTTTTCACCTCATTTACATTGTATCCTGTTGCACACTCAACAATAATGGAGCCATCTTTCCCGTTTCTAAAGTTACTAATTTTGTGTGTTTTTGGATCCAGGTTTTTTTTCAAAAACTTGCGAGTTTCCTCGCAGTCTTGTTTGGACTCTTTAGGTTTATTCACAATGACCGGGCGAGCCTTACGGTTGTTCTGTTTTTTACTTTCATACTTACTTTTATCATTTTCAACTTTATTTTTACTGATATTCTTATTTTTACCGTCCCCTTGTCCGTTTTTCAAAGCATCCGAGAAACTACATTTAACTTTATCATTAGTAGAATTCTCTTCGTCATGACTATTACTATTAACATCGGGGATTTGACCCGCTTCAGAGGGAATCGGCCTAGATCCACTGCTATTATTCATTGCAACTAAATTTTTGTCCGCAATAATTCTCGAAAATGAACTAGTCATATTTTCCAATTTTTCATTTAATAATATTTCAAGTCCGCCAACGGCTTCCTTCAGGGTACCATTTACATTTAAACGGATAGCTTCCATACCGGTCTTCAACGCGTTATCAATTTGAGCAGCAATCTGATCTCGCATGTTTGTGATCGAGGCCGAAATAGAAGATATTCTTTTCACTTCTTCCTCAATATTTCTAACATGCGAGATCGAATCACTCGGCTCATCACAACTAGACAGACAATCGTCACACTTGTATAGGAGATTAACATTCTCCATGACAACCTTTGCCGTACTCCTAGTAAGTGTAGTGCATCTCATGTGGAACACACGAGAACACTTACCACTACAGGTTAACGGCAGATCGCTTGCCATTACCCCCGACTCGCATTTTGGACATTCCATTTCTACCTAAACACAGTCAACAGACGCTGCATGCAACAATACACAGGGTACAGAAGAGACAATCAAATATCGATTTCACCGCCGCAGCTACTATAGGAAAGCAATTGCTTCCTTTCAGTGCGCCGGGGGGATCGAAGAATAAGCAAAATTTTACGAGAACGGCTACTTTTGTAACCTGTTCTCCTACTTATCCTGTTATCAAATACAATTGGGCACGCGTTGCAATTAATCAATCGCGGCACACAACACAATTTCACACGTAATTAAAAATATTTTTTTCACTGCACAACAAATTGAACTACACTGTTTGCCATCACATACAGCAATGATTGATGCGATTCAATGTGACAATAAGAGATCAAAGTTAGGTTTTCTTTAATCGTAATTTTTAAGATTGTTTAGATGCGCTTAGCTGCTAGGAATTCGTACATAGAACTTATTTGTTTTTTATTGCCCTTTTTGCAAAAAAAAAACTACTTTTGATCCATATACCAATCAGGTTGTTTAGGGGTATCGAGGTTAATACATATTCGTTATTTGCATTAAAAATGTGTGTGTTTGTGTGTATTGTGTGTATTCAATCTAACCCCCACTGGCCGGCAGTGGTATTATGGAAGAAATTTGCTTACAACAATCCTTGATGTAATAATTTAGAGCAAGTTTAGTCCGGGAGTTAGAAAGCGATAGCTCTACTGCAGATTCAGCAACCCATTTCAGAATGCCTGGTAATTCACGTCCATTCCGAGATTACTTTCACATACAATAAGCCTCGCATGTAAACACTACCGTAATCATATGGTACTGCAAACACACTTCTAGATTTCGAAATGTGATATTTAAAAATCTGGCGCGTATTTAGTAATATATGGAAATATGCATTTATGATTGATTTATAATCAGATGGATCTCACCAAAGTCTGCCTCCGAAAAAGCACCGGTTTATTCACTCGCGGTAATCGAAAAAATCTTAAGCGTTATTTTTTCAACCTAACACAACATTTTGAATCACATGCGAAGTTTCCCATTTGCACCGAATTTTTGCCTAACACTTCATTCGCGTGCATCCTCCAGAAGGCCGAACGCTAGCACCAAGAAAAGAAAAATATACCCGGTAAAACTTTTCTTGGGAGGGAGGCAAAAACCGACACCGCAGCAACACAGTTTCTCGGAACAATTTATTGTCCCAGTACTCACGATAATTACAATATCACTTTAAGCACATTAAAACGTGATAGATTTTAATTTACGCATATCCAAACGCTAAAACTAATATTTTTTGACTTGGTACAATTCTAAAATATGCGGAAAACAGATGAAATCAGCGCCAGCGAAAACAAAACAAACCGTTCATTCGTTATCCAAAATTTCCACTGGAACTATTTTAAATAAGTACAACTACATTATCAAAAATCACCATCTTAGCGCCCCTTGGTGGGACTTTGTGTGGGAGCGAGCTGTCAACGAATGGATTTAGTGTCAACGATTAAAAATTTAAATCTTCATTTAAACATCGAGATGAATGTCTACGGGATCGATAAAAATATCGTTGTGCTCAGAAAACGAAGGCGCCCGAACACTGGTTAAGAAAGGATTGTGTAGGAATATGTTGACGTGACACTCGCTTTGATGGAAGCCGAGAACACCTCTGCACTTCCACGAGGAATCACTGGGATATTGGATAAGAGGGTTGGGTTTGCAGCAGGGTTCGTTTTGGTAAACGATAAGCTGAATTGATGTCCGAACGATCATGTAACGCGAAGGAGCTTGGGATTGAACCCACGGTCTTCTGCTCAATAAGCAAAAACGTTTGCCACTTTGCAAACGAGCTTCTTTTATTACAATACACCAATGATCGATTAGATGTTATTCCAATGTTTTCACATTAACAAATAAAGCAGTTAACGAAGCTTGAATGTGAAGGAGCTTGAGATTAAACTCATAATCTTCTACTCAGTAAGCAAAAATGGTCGCTCTAAGGCCACCAAGCCCCTCATATCATACATCATATAAGCTACGATCGCGTTGTTATTGTAACCATTCAAAACCGGCCAGGTGACGTTTATTATGATGTTAAGGTTCACAAAGCACACGATAATCAAACGATGTTACTACAAGCATAGAGGTAACTCTAAGACCAGAAGGTCCCGAAGAAACGTGCTCAACTTTTTGGCTCAGCTCTGGTACTATTTTCGGTCTCAAGCTAATCGATCCACCCCTCAAAACATAGGAAAATCCACGAACCCCTCATTTTATCTGTCAAACTTTCATAGCGAATCAAAACAAACATAGTGTAGTACTGGAATTTCGACTAGAATGGGATGCGTTAATCGATTTGCTTGGGACCAATAGGCTAGTCAAGTAGTGAGCCAAATTAAAATCGTTAGTTTCGTATTGATTGTTGGTATTAGCATAGAGGTAACTCTAAGACTAGAAGGTCCCGAAATAACGTGCTCAACTTTTTGGCTCAGCTCTGGTACTCTCTTCGGTCCCAAGCTACTCGATTCACCCCTCGAAACAGAGGAAAAACCAATAACCCCTCATTTTATCTGTCAAACTTTCATAGCGAATCAAAACAAACATTGCGTAGTACTAGAATTTCGACTAGAATGGGGAACGTTAATCGTTTGCTTGGGACCAATAGGCTAGTCAAGTAGTGAGCCAATTGAAAATCGTTAGTTTCGTATTGATTGTTGGTATTAGTCCCAAGCAAATCGATTAACGTACCCCATTCTAGTCACAATTCTAGTACTACACTATGATTGTTTTGATTCGCTATTTGACAGTATGACAGATAAAATGAGGGGTTCATGGATTCTCCTATGTTTCGGTGCATCGATTAGCTTGGGATCGAAACCAGAGCTGAGCCAAACAGTTGAACACGTTTTTTCGGGACCTTCTGGTCTTAGAGTTACCTCTATGGTATTGCCTAGTCCTAGATCACCAGTTTTTACACATTGAGGATGATTTCTAGTCCCAAGCAACGTCTATTGGTTCTCTGTGTAATTTCAGCTGATCTGGCAATAACAGAGTAGCATCCGCTGGCGGTCAATCATGCTCATGATTATGTAAAAAAGGCTGGGACATTATGGGTCACGCGGTAAAATGGGTCATCTACTTGATTTAAATGTTTTTTGATTGTCAACTTTAAATGGTGCATTCCTGTCTTCATCCCAAGAAAATGTTTTAACCAGTTTATGCTTCACTTCAAGTTCACTCTCACCTGAAATCCTTTTTGTGCCAAGAAGCCATGATAAGGTAGCAAAGCGTCTTCGTAGGCTTTCCTGAGGTGGTGTTTTACGTTATCACTGCAGCTCTCATCCTCAAGCATATTTCTGAAGAATATTTCAATCATTTCCAGAGCACGTTTGAGCCACAACAGTCCTTCTGTAACCGCGTCGAAGATATTTTCATTTCCATCTTTGTCTAACAGGACCAGGTCTTCTAGGTAGTAGAATGTTTGTTCGTTTACCTTGTATTTTGTCTCCAGCCGCTGATATGTAACAATGCCAAATTAAAACTTGTTAATGAAATTGAATATTGAATAAAGCACAAACCTTCACATTGCCGCGCATATCCTTCACTATAGGCGTGAATAGTTTTCCGAATGATTCTACGGAATAGAAAGGAGTTAATCAGTTGCTAAAAATGTATTCATCGAGCTGAACATGTGTACCAACCTATACTTTCAACTACTTGATAAGCTGATTCAAGGAACGCTTTAGAAATGATTTTATTATTGTTATTTTGGGTGCCTGTTTCTGGAAAGCATTTCAGTTTTGAAAAGTCTATCCTGGCTTCTATTTCACCCATGATTGGAGTAGAGAGACGATATAGTATGATTGCACGAACAAACTTTATGCCTAGTAGTACGGCTCGAACCTGTCACGAAACTACAAAGGCGGAACAATCTCGAACACAGCACATCCCTGATTGATTCAAGCAACGGTGATTCATTCTTGATTCATCCCAGCGCCCTACCAATACAATATCAGCAATCAGCACTTTTATCTGCCTTGTCGTCGTCGTAAGGCTTCTGCAAACCACTGATACTGGCATTACTTTATCACATGGAACTTTACTTATCTGTTTGCCGTATCGCTGACAGTATGTTTACACGGCACACGGTTTTTAATGTTTTGTCACATACCCTTACTGAGCGATGTGGTGTAAGTACTGCCGCTCATAGTTCCCGTGTCACTGTAGCACTTGTATAGTAGGAGAGATGGGGGTAAAATGCCCATGCTAAGGAAAATCTCCACAAAGTGAATCGATATTTAATGCCATCTAAATGTTGTATTGAGCTATTGGCCAGATATTACAATTGATATGCTTAACAAAAATTGCTAAATTCTCGACTAAGTTGGAAAACTAAAAAGACCCTTATGTTGGTTTACGAAATACTGCGGGGAAAATGCGCATACATACATTTAGGCTTTATCTATGAATCTTCTCTTATTCATTTTAAAGGTTCACGCCTGATGTTTATGCTTTCAACGCTACAATTCGCATGATCCACTTAGAGCAAAAAAAAAAAGAGTAGGGGTATTCACAAAGCGCATCGTAAACGTATACACCTTCGTAAATGTGTAAACTTCCATTACACTCCAATTGACCCTGGTATTTTTACGATAGTGTATATGTTTACAATTCGCATAGTGAATACCCCTAGTAATGTTGAAAATACACTGGAGTCGCTTTTTACGCGGGTGATACGTCCCGCGTAAAAAAAAAACGCGTAAATTCCGGAATCCGCGTAAAAAAACCGCGTAAAAAGACCGTGTAAAAAAACCGCGTAAAAAGCGACTCTAGTGTATAACGATATACCGCGTAAAATCTGAAATCCGCGTAAAAAACAAAACAAAAATCCGAATAAAAAAACCGCGTAAATTCCGAAATCCGCGTAAAAAAAACCGTGTAAAAAAACCGCGTAAAAAGCGACTCCAGTGTACCTTGTATTTTTCTAATAAACAATTCGTTAATTTTGGTAGTGTTCAGAGATAGGGTAAAGTGGGATAATACGCACCACACGGTAATATGATCAACAGCTTTTCTCGTACTAACTCATATAAACAGTTTCCTAGTGAGTTTCCCAGATGACGGTTCAGCAGCTCTTTCAGCGATTCTGGGAGAAAACCCTTGAAAATTGTTTTGAAAAACACGTAAATAAGCGTAAATAATTTTTCTTGCGATGTTTTCTGCCAAAATTGTTTTAATTTTTTATAAATTTCAAATGATACCTCTATGCTAATACCAACCGGTTGCTTCCGTTCATATAGTAGCATATAGTAGCAGCTGAGATATATGGGGGCACCTATTTCCGGTATGGGTATTTTACCCCTATTCACCCTAATAAGCTTTGTAGATAATATAAACCGGGTAGCATTAGCGCATGGCGTGTATGTTAGTACATAGAGTGTAGAAGCTGAATGTTAGTAAACAGGTCTAGCTAGTATAGGTACCAACGAAAGAGATTCCTACCTTTGTTTGTAATTCAGTAAGTGGAGGTAACATTGGACTAACGTTCACATTTTAGCAAGGAAAACAATTTTAAGGCTCTGAACCATTTGGCGAATTTTTTTATTCAAAGTGTTTTTTATGTTACTTCATACGCGAAGTTAACGATTTTCAGAGTTGGTTGGAAATGCTAACATGAAGCTTTTAGTGTGATGATTTATTAGCTAGAGAATGATCTTTAGAAGAGGGTAGGTGGATAGTTCCGTTGCTTTCTCTCTGAGATGATCACGTTGGTCATGACGAGAGGAGCAACACAATACACGGACAGAAAATTGTTTGCATTGAACCAAACAAAACTTTAGTTGTATTTAAACAAACAATTCCGGTTGAAATTATATTGCATTTTATTGTTTCTATAAAATTTATTCAAATAAATTCAACATAAGATTCTTTTTGTTTTAATAAGCCACTTTTCAATTGCAACTATTGTAAAAATAACAATATTCTATTATTAAGCCAACAATAGTTAATTTTAATTTAGCATTTATTTGCTGTGTCTATTCCCCGGGCCATGAATACAAAAATAACTACCAACCATTCCCTCGTTTTCACCCGGACAAAAATGTAAATAATAACAAAAAAATTCTCATTTGATTAAGTATTGTTTTTAATTGTGAATTTCGGGAAATAAGTACGAGATTTCCGAAAATCTTGAGACTTGAGGTAAGCAAGTAAGCTGCAGTTGTTAAATATAATCAATTTTTAAGTTTTTTTTCCTTGATTTTTTTCCGTCGATCTTGTTTTCCGTACTGAGTACCAATGCTCCCGACGCCAGGAATGCACCTCCCACACCTGGACCCTACATATCGACCCATCAACTCATGAACCGGTGACCAACGGCTTTACTTCCCTTCCCGAAGGAAGGCGTGATCAGTGATTTTATGCCTCAAAAATTCAATTGCAATTCTGTTTGTTGCAAAAAGAAAACAAAACACAAAAAAAAAATCGACATTATTTTTGAATCAATAAACATATTGTTATTTCTACTGCGTGAATTGTCAGCCTTCATAAAATAAATTTGATTGAATCAACAAGAAATCTCTTTTAAAAACAAACATATTTTCTTGTTGACCCAGCTGCCAAATTTGACAGCTTACGTCAAAACCATGAAAGCTCTTGTAAATTCGAAAAGATTTTCTTTTTGATTTAACAATCCATGGGTTTTAAGGGACAACAATACTGGATTGTTGAAACAATAATGATTTCTTTTTGCAGCCAAAACAACATGAAATTCTTATTGCATTTACGTCAAATATTATTACGCTTAAAATATTTTTTTCTGCGTGTAGTTGGGTAAAGAAGAACTGCATTATAACACACCATCGACTGGAAATGCTCTCGCAACGTGGGGCTTTAGGTAGTGATGAAAACGTCGCTAGAACTATTCCACAACCGCAGTCAGTTTATGAGCAACAAGAGGGACGCACATTTTTGCCTGTGGACTTGGAGACATACTTCAAGTCCCCGCGTACATCGTACGGGCTAGGCAAAAATGTGCGTATATCTTGAAAACTGTCGCTTTAATGACCCTTCGCTCATTTTCAACTTCTATTCAATTTTCATACTGCCGTACTCTAACGGAACTATCCACCTACCCTCTTCTAAAGATCATTCTCTAGCTAATAAATCATCACACTAAAAACTGTTAGCATTTCCAACCAACTTTGAATTTTTTTAACTTTTGGTAAAAATTTAACAGATGGAAAGTTATGGATTAAGGCTCTGAACAATTAAAACCAACATCATCAGATATTTAGGCGCAACTGGGGAAACGCTCCTATAGTTGCGGTACGTTAGAAGCGTTAGGTTCCTATAGTTGTGTATGGAGTCTCCATACACAACTATAGGAACCTAACGCTTCTAACGTACCGCAACTATAGGAGCGTTTACCATATCACCTTTCCGAAAGTGGTATTGGTTTGCGTGGGCGTACTTTAGTTTGCGTGTGAAGGGCCTTAGAAAGTTTGTTTACAAATGCTTTTGTGTCGTTATCAAATGTTATGCCTGATTTGGCGATTTTTTTTTTAACTTTTGGTTAAAATTTGACAGATGGAAACTTATCGATGAACCCTGCTATCCGAGCATGGTTATTTCTGACAGAAAAGAAGTTAAATTTTGACAACCATGGCTCGAAATCCGGTCGATCGACAGCACGGGGATTTTCGAACATAGAAAATAACTTTCAAAATGTCATTTTTAACCACTAGTTAAATTTAACTCGGCAAATGGTCCACAGTCTTACTACCATAGAGGTAACTCTAAGACCAGAAGGTCTCGAAGAAACGAGCTCAACTTTTTGGCTCAGCTCTGGTACTCTCTTCGGTCACAAGCTAATTGATGCACCCCTCGAAACATTGGAAAATCCACGAACCCCTCATTTTATCTGTCAAACTTTCATAGCGAATCATAGCGAATTTGTAGTATTGATTGTTGGTATTACCTGGCTTATAACGAATATATCTAGATAGAGCTGGAATTAGGGCGTAACAGCCTTTGTAAACAATGTTGATTTTTAGGAATTCAAGGCACGCCTACACAAACCAACACATCCATCAAGTACGGGAAGTCTTCCCCTACTCGATGGTGATGTCGATTTGCCAGGGAGAGCCATGACATTCGAGAAATCTTAAATATTATGTTGTATGCTGGGGGAACACGATCTCGTTTAATTTTGCATTGCAAATGCTATGTTAAATTAGACAACGTATACGTTGTGTCCGGGGCCCGCGGGCACAACGTATATTCGTTATAAGTCAGGAAACACAGTAGGCCCAATGTCACCCCATCTTACGGTATTTGAAATCTTCGGCTTACCATGCATGTTACTCTTCATTTAACCTCACACCATAGATCGGGGGCAAATTGATCAACGAGGTGAAATTGATCATAGTGCAAGTATTTATTATATTTACGGTTAAGGCGTCAAGTGAAATATTCATAGCTTTTTATCAGGAGACGGTTGATGGTATTCTTGATATAATTGAAAAATAATATTTTCCTTCATATAAATCGATTTCATATAAATTATGTCAAATAGCATACATATGTAACTTGGTACTTACTTGAAAGTGGCAACATTGAGAGTCATTGAATCGGAAAAATAGTTGAAATTTTAGTACTACACTATGTTTGTTTTGATTTGCTATGAAAGTTTGACAGATAAAATGAGGGGTGCATCGATTAGCTTGGGACCGAAGATGGTACCAGAGCTGAGCAAAAAAGTTGAACACGTTTCTTCGGGATCTTCCAGTGTTAGAGTTACCTCTATGGTTATACCAACCGGTGGAAACTAACGATTTCAAATTGGTTCACTACTTGACTTGCCTATTGGTCGCAAGCAAATCGAATAACGTACCCCATTCTAGTCGACATTCTAGAACTACACTATTTTTTTTTTCTTTTGGTTTGTTTTTTTCCGCCGATCTTGTTTTCCGTGCTGAGCACCAATGCTACCAACGTGCCAGGAAGGCAGCTCCCACACCTGGACCCTACCTATCGACCCATCAACTCATGAACCGGGGACCAACGGCTTTACTTCCCATCCGAAGGAAGGCGTGATCAGAGATGTTATGCCTCAGAACATCCCGGCGGCGCCGACTGGGATTGAACCCAGGCCTGCTGGGGTGAGAGGTAATCACGCTTACCACTACACCACCGGCGCCGTTAGAACTACACTATGTTTGTTTTGATTCGGTCGTTTCTTCGGGACCTTCTGGTCTTAGAGTTACCTCTATGGTACTACCATAGAGGTAACTCTAAGACTAGAAGGTCCTGAAGAAACTTTTTGGCTCAGCTCTGGCACTATCTTCGGTCCCAAGCTAATTGATTCACCCCTCGAAACATAGGAAAATCCAATAAGCCCTCATTTTATCTGTTAAACTTTCATAGCGAATCAAAACAAACATAGTGTAGTACTGGAATTTATACTAGAATGGGATACGTTAATCGATTTGCTTGGGACCAATAGTCAAGTAATGAGCCAATTTAAAATCGTTAGTTTCGAATTGATTGTTGGTACTACCAACCGGTGAAAACTAACGATTCAAAATTTGCTCACCACTTGACTAGCATATTGGTCCCAAGCACATCTATAAGCGTACCCCATTCTAGTTTTCAGCGAAGGAGGTTCTGCACGATTTCGGTGCAGGTTTCCAATTCTGCCAGTGGAGGTTCCAGGGAGTTTCGAAGAAGTTTCACGCATTCACGGTAGAGAAGCTTCCGCACAATTTCGGTGTAGAAGCTTTTGCAAGGTTCCGGTGGCGATTTCCGATGCTGCCAACGAAGTTTCCTCGCGTTCAGGGGAGCAGGTTTTCCGCGCATTCGGGGGAGATTTTCGTTGCTGCTGGAGAATGTTGCAGAGAGTTTTAACAAAGTTTTTGTGCTCAAGCATATATACACGGCAAATGAGAACGACCCAAATTTGAGTTTAGCTTACTCATAAATCACATAAAATGCAAGAACTCGCGATGAGTAAATTTACCTCTTGTTTTTTCAAGGATTGCCCAGGAACAAATTCCCAAATATGAAAAAAGTAAAGATTGGATTCACTCAGCCTCCTATTACCCAACAAACAATAAGAACTGATTAAGAGCTGAATAACCATTTTTTAGCTGAAGAAGCATATTTTAAATTGAAGAAGCTACTTCCTGCTTTCAATGTTTGTTGGGTACTCCTAGACTGAGTATAATTTTCGTCAAATTTTCTCATTCTCCGGCAGATTTTTGAAGTTTTCCACATGAGGCATCGCTGAATTCCTACACTTTTGGCTATTATGAGTAAACTAAACCCAAATTTGAACAGTTCTCATTCGCCGTGCACTAAATGGTTGATGGAAACAATGGAACTCAGCTTAAGTAAACAGTAAACAAAAATGATCATATTCAGTGATTCAGATGACAACAGTAGACTAGCGACGTACTATAGTTTACCTTAAACTAAATTTAAATTACGCTGTTAGTAAGTTTAAAATAATAAAAGCATTGTTGTTGCAGATCTATTTATTTTTTAGTATGCCATAGATTCATTGCATAAATAGCATTCAGTTTATATTATGACTAGATTTGAACGATTTAAGCATTCATTGGAACACATTTAATTTGGAAGAGAAAATCGAAATCTCTCTACGGGGTCTTCTAAATACATTTTGATTTCTTTTAATTTTAATTTAGCTATCAGCTACTTCTCATTTTTTGTTCTAACAATAAATATTGATTTGACTTTGGTCGGGTTTTGCTAAAACTATGCTTTACAAGACTCTGATACCGACTATAAATGTTTGTTTAATTATCATTTTATTATCACTGTTATATTTTATAAATCCTGCTTCAAAATATTACCAAAATTATCAATCACAAACAACGTCAGTCCCTCCAATTGGATCTCCTCGGGAATCTGAAAGCATTCAGTATCGCTGTCTAAAAAGGACCAATATATCTTAAGCATTCCATCCTCTTTGTCACGTAGCTCAATCAGTTTGAGCGTGGAGTTAACACTTGTTACGTGCCGTGTTACAAAATTGAAGCTTATCCTAGTATCACAATTATTGTCCCCAGTGCTTATACCGCAATTGAACCATTTATGCAACTGTAACGTTATGACACAATTGTCTGCAAAAAATGTAACATCACTTTCCTTTTGCTGTTGGTACTTTCGCAAGAATTCTCCCGGGCGTTTTATCTGAGTCAATTTACTGTTCATTGATTTTCGTGTGGGCGCATGACGACCGACGATTCGATCCGGCAGATCCTCGGTGTTCGTTATCAAGGTGAAAACACGGTTTATATGATCCAAACCAGCACCCATGATGCCATCCTTCGTATGACCAAGATCAAAAATGTGGCCCATCTCATGGCAAACTGAACCGATTGTAGTAGCGTAGCAACCACCGTAGCTAGAAAAAATGAGGACATGGTGTTGTCTCTGTTTCATAAAGCATGTACTCAAAATACTTACGTGTGTCGGTAATTGCTATCATCCATCATCAGTGTTCGATCAACTAGTGCAGTGTTCAAAAATGCAGGTACAATATCTTCCAGTTTACTAGGCCACGTGTAGAGGCAACCGGTGCCGAACAGGGCCAGGCCGCCTCCTCCTAGGGCAGCATTACCGGTCGTTCTGCGTTTGATATTCTCGTACGAGAAATCGTTATCTGATATCCCTTCGTAATAGGTACTGCTGATGAAGCCTATGAATTTCTGCTTCTCCGATAAGAATAAATCTGACTGCAGAATTTCCTTGGCAAAATAGTTCCACAGTTGTTGATCAGACATTTGTTTCGACTCTTCGATCAGTAGTAAACTATGAAATGGTAAACAGGTCGAGCTTATAGTGAAAGTTTTTCTACCCCAGCCTTTCTCCGAAAGTTTTTCCGCGTACAGGCTTTGCACTAGCTCGATTCCGAGAGAAATTTTACGGCACGCATTTTCGACATCATTTTCTTCTGTATCCGATTGGTAACGTCCATCGTGCCCTTCGCATATTATATATAGAGGGGTAACCGAATAAGGATTCTCTGAAGCCTCGAAGAATAAGTTAATTTCCATCTCATGATGGCAGTAAACAAGAGACACCCTATTTACACCGTTGTTAAGCCTAAATATCACTTTAAATTGACCTCGCTTGTCATTGATGAATCTTACATCTTTGGATGCTGGCCAATCGCAATTATCGATTTGCAATTTCAACTCACCTGCCTCACAACGATTGACTATCACACCCTTAACTAAAACAATCGGATGGGTGAATTTTTCGTTGTCGGTAACATTGATAGACTCAATGGAATGGCTCAAGTTACACATTCTCGGCAGGTTTAAAAATTTCGATTTGATTTGAAGTAATATTAACCGGTTTTTCTTGAATATACTCGGTAAATCGCCGATTCGCTGTTACTGGTGGGTGGAATGTAACTGAATGACTGAAATGGCTTGCGAACCATGGACTTACCACCTACCACCCACCGCTGAGCATAACATGCCGTGAGGTAGCATAAATTCATAGAAAGCAAATTGTCAAAATCATATGTTTAGCAGTGGCCTGTAGGAAATTGATGCTCTACGAGATTGCTTTTGTTGTGAATCATCGTAGTCGGCGTGCAACAAGAGTTAAATGTCACACACATTTATCATTTTGTTGCATTGAGGATTTTGAATCTAGCGTTCGTGATGAAACGTAAATCTTAGAACACATGATGTCACAAAATATGACTTGTTTCCTAGTTATTTTTTTTTGCTGCGATATTTTCGTGAACTGATAGGGGAAATGCCGGCTTCGGCAATACCTTAACCTATTATCGTCAGGGGAGTAAACAAAGTCCTATCAAGCAGTCAAATTTGGCCAATACATCTGAAACACAATGTATTCACATGCCAGAATTGAGCTCTCAAGGACGTTGTTTACCCCCTGACGGTAATAGAATAAGGTAGAGTCGGTGTATAATGAGTCACGCCAAGAGTGAAGCCAAGTCTACCTATTGAACCGTCAAACCGGCTACCTATCGGGCAAAGTAAACAAACTTTACGATGCTATGAAAAATTCACGAAAGGTATTGCAATAAAATATAAAATATAATCGAAGAAATGAGCATTGGATTGCAATGAGCATTAAATTGTCATGGGATACGTTCGGAAATGATCAGTAATGAGAATTTCTACTAATTTTTGTTAAGATAATTTGACAAAATCACTGATATAATGATTTACTACAGCCGCATCACTAGAAGTCATTTGAAGTTGTTGTAGTAGTCTTCTGTTGCCAAGTGAAAAGAATGGGAATCTTTCGAAAACCGTGATGCGAGTTCAACTGTTTTTCTCTTGGCGTGACTCATTATACACCGACTCTAGAATAAGGTATTGCCGAAGCCGTCATTTACCCTACCCCGTTTTGATAAAAATGAATTTTCCATGCAAATACTTTTTTTTATGTGGAAAACCCGTTTCCATCAAGAACGGGAATAGGGGTGTATATACATATTCCTTAACAAGTAGCCCGTAGTTATATGATATAAAATTCTTCATGCCAATTATATTTACATTACTTGAGAAAATCCAGGTAATCGAGATAATCAGGACAGCAGTAGGTATCTGTTCGCCATTAATTTTGTTTTAAATAATTAAACTTCATGATTACTTGGGAATTGTCAAATAACGTAAATATTGAAACTTCCTGCAATAACGATAAGAGTTGATAATAGCGAGGATAATAGAAGAGTTAGGCAGAGTGAAGCTTGCAGCATTGATGTCGATCAATATGCATTTTCGGCAACCTTTGTTTTTGTTTAGACCTCGGATGACTTACCGTGGGTTGTGAAAGTTTCCTCTAGTTTCGATAACAATACTTTCCACGCAACAGAGCCAGTTTGTCCACACTCAAAAAAATGAGCACGTCACTATAATGTATTTCACACTTGATTTCGCACAAATTGTTAAACACATCTATTTCATGTGTGGATCAGATAATACAATCTATTCAGTAACGCTATAAAGCCATTTGTTACACATTTGGATTTCATGGACTTCAAATGTCAGTGTCAACAACCAATCACATAATTGTCGAATATTCTACTCTTAACATCATATACGCTTTTTTAATGCACCACCAATGTAGAGTGCGCCACGCGAGTTCAAGAAGAAAGTCAACCAAACCGTTTGTTTTCATCAGAATAAGTATTTTCCCCAACGCAAATAACAGCATTTTTCATTCAAAATCTTGCCAATTTCCATCGGTAATTGTCTTATTGTACGATTTTCCACAAATCTGAACTGATTTGCACCTTAACTATTCACACACAAGAAATCCGGAAGATCATAACCACTAAGGCACTTTTCTAATTTTCGATTTTTTTCAACAAAAATATTGCTGAACACCAGCAAGATCTTTTCAAAAACGTTACAGAATTAAATTTTTCAACTGTAGATTAAGTTTTGCAGCATCTCAGATGCATCAATTTATCAGGAAAAGTAAAAAAGTGTTCCGCTTCCTATGTCTCAAGGCAAAAATTTATGCTCACAACACTCTTTTTGACGTTCTCCTATTCACCACCAGAGGTTGAATCGATCGTTTAGTTTCTATTAAAAAGGCCTATTGTCTATCATATATGAATTGAGTGTCCTGCATACTATTAATCTTTTTTTTTTTTTTATTGTTTATTTAAAATGTTTATTATTAAATTACAATAGATAATAATACTGAACTTTATTGAAATTGATTTTGTTTGGTCCAGACATGGCTCGTTCTTACTCCCGTTCTCCGTTACGGTCGATAAATCACGCCAAAGGGACAAATATTCCTCCAGCTGCAGTGACTACGACTGGAATCGCCATACGGATGATCGTTCTTCCAAATTCCGTTCGACAACGACATTACGAAAATTTTGACAAAAATTGAACTGCACCTTTCTTCTTCACAAAGATCATCTCCTTGCCAAACCAGGATTACATCAGTTCTGAAAAGAAAAGTTTAGGCGGCATATTTTGAACAAATTACCATCCCGATTTTGTTTGCAGTAAAATTAATCCAAACTCGGTTTCACAGTACCTTATCTGCTGCTTGAATCAAGGATGTATCAAGAAAATCAATCATAAATTTCTATTATGAATTACCTGGACAATATCGTGAAGATCACAGCTGCTTCTTCAGCAGCTAATTGAATGATAAAACCTGGGATAATATGGAACGAAATTTAATAACTTGTTGCTGCTAGGGTGGGGTACCTAGGGGGCTACCAGGACAAACACCTTGGCGGGCTTGGCAAAGCAACGGCCTACCAGTGAGGGTGGGTTATACAACAACCTCTTTTAATGGCTAGCAGAGCTGGAGAACTATTTCTGTATGCATGTAGGAAATTGGTGGATTTGTTAGTTAATTCGACGCTTTTGGACAATGCACAGTGGTACAGAATGCAGATTTAGGTGGAATGATATGTTTTGAGCCTGAAATTGAAACTTTAGACTAAAAGTCTCTTCTACAAAGTTTTTCCTTATAGTTAGGCCCTCATTTTTATGACAATAAATTCTAGGGTGGTTCCTATTATCATTTAAATCAAAAATCTAACTTTTTTGTTTGAATAAATTAAGGTATACATTCTTCGGCAAAGTTATAGCTAATTTCAAGCAACTTTGTTGAAAATATTTTTTTTTTTTTTTTTTTTTATTATAGTCACTTTAACACTCTTGGGTCATTCGTGACTTGTCCGGGGGTGAGATTTGAACTCGTGACTCCGGCGTGAGAGGTATGGATGCTAACCACTACGCCGGAGTCGCCCCCCGTGTTGAAAATAACTTTTTTGTATCTCTTAAATTGGCCGATTTAGAGCTATTTTCTTGAATTGAGCCACCCTACTCTTAAAAAAACAGGTTTTTTGCTCTTTTTTTCTTATTTAGAATTTCTCAGCAAAGGTGTCTTCAGATAACTTTTAGATCTTGAGAAGGCGCAAATTTTTGCTGCACAAAGCTTGTCAATATCTTTCGCCGATCAAGAGTTATCGACGTTTGTATACTAAAAATATACACTTTTCAAATGTTAATATCTCTGGTTGGAGCAAACAAAAAAAAAAGTTTTTTTGCAGCATTTGAAAGGGCGTATGTTATGAAATGCATCTAAGATTGGACCCATCGCTAAAAATCGGCTATTTATCAATTTTATCTATATGAACGCGTCATTGGGACGGTACTAATGGATATTTTGGTTGCTATTGAAAATTTAGTCGATTGCTGAATTTATTTATAGGCCCAAATTAGGGACATTTAGGCCAATATTACATCCATTTCCCCTTATAAGCCTTGACAATACAGCAGAAGGAATAGTCTATGTTGGCACCTTGAACAGTGGATTCCGTGTGTTTTGTTTCAAGATAGTTATGGAAAAAATGTTGTGATGTGTGCGCGTAGATACATCCGCGTAGTAATCCGATTGAATAAGTAAATCCGTTTAGAACGAAATATCTAAATTATGTAAGTTACGAAAACCGCGCAAATTCCGAAAGCCGTGCGAGACAACCGAAGCGAACAAAAAGGCTTATTATCATTTAAATCACCAAAATAAATGTGACAGCCTACGTCAGCAAGTTGATTAATTTTGATTTCCTCCCTAGATATTCTACTTATTTACTACTGAGCTTTGTTAATTTAGTTAATTTAAAGAACGTATCAACCATTTCAAAATATCGCGACCGCACCGAACATTCTAAACTACATAAGCTAAAAAAAAAACTTTTGGTAAGGTCTACCGAATTGCGAATCACTTATATGTAAGCTCCGTAGACGTAGGCGCGTTGATTTCGACAGCCGCGAAAAGTTAAACATGCATCAATACCACATGAGGAAAGATCGATTTTACAGTCATGTAGGGTTTAGTTCACAGATTAACATTGACTGCTGTTTACAAATGTAAGTACTTGAACGGTAAGAAATCAGATAACTCAAATGCGTTAACCGCATATATAAGAGATTTCGCGTACTGAGAGAATAATATAGTAATCGAGTACAATAAACGATAAAAGATTGAAAAGTTATTAATTGTCACATGCCTCTAATTTTACTTATTCCATAAACTATCCCTCTCCTTGTTAATCTGCTTAATGCTATTGATCTGCTTGCGTTTTCTTATTGTGTTGTGGAATTGTGGAGCCGTAAGTTACAAGATAAACTAAATTTGATCCGTTGGGCTGCACACACGTTGCAGCTCGCTATATTGGAGGTAGTTAACAAGTCTAACGAGTTCGTCAAGAAGATAACTGCAATTGCTAATAGGTATCAGAAAATAAAATACAAGGGTAACTTCGAGTTTCATGGCACCTCATTTCCCCCCATCTGGGGTCAACTCGATGGGGAGGAATTTACGTTATGATGGAAAGCTTCTTTTATCAACAAAACTTGTTTCCAGAACTTGGTAAGTATTTATACAGTCATCGATCCATTTACGTGGTTTGTTTGATACGTGTAAACGTTTACGGAGAATATTGAAAACTTATCCTTTTAGAAACTAGTAAAAAAATTCATATTTTTCCAAACGCAACAGTATAAGTTCAACATTTTCTCAAACCGAACACTTAACAATTAAGTATTATAATTTTAATCGAGGCCCAAATTTCTATGTAAACTAATAATCACGTTTTAAGTAAACTATTTGACCATGGCTTACCAGAAACCATATGAGGTAATACCATCCGGCATTGGAACTTTGCCATAGGCGCGAAGTATTTTTAGTCCTCTGGTACTGGCGCATACTGGTACATATTAAGAATAAATAAATGTGTTATTAGTGTTATCACAAAAATCTGATCTCATCAAGAAGTATGATATCCAACATTAAGTGTTCAATTTAGGATTAGGCAGTGCAGCCTAATTTAATTTATGAATGCAACCCGATTCCCGGAATATGTGCAAATATTACAAACCATTTTCAGAAAGCTATCAAATAACATGTGACAGTTCAAACGCCAAGTAAATCCTCTCCCCTAGTAGCTCAGATGTTTTGAAAAAAATAAATAGGGATTTCCAATCAAGTGTTTCTACCACGTAAATATATGGTGAATAGATTATAATTGCCACAAATTTTAAATCACGTTTTCACAATTCCTAATTTTGCATTAAACTTTCGTATAGATTTATCAAGTCATTGAGAGTTCATCACTAATTATGAACAGCCTTCAAACCACTTTATCTGGCTACAAAGAAAATGCTAGCAGTGCATGTTTCTCTTGGTGATTTTTACATACAGTGGCGGCCGCAAAATGCAATCAAATCCATTCCCCTCCCAGGTACTACTTAGCTTGACAAACCGTTTGGACAACTCAATCCCTCTACGTCCACTACATCAAACAATGGCAGTGCTCCATCGGTGGCAAACGATGAATTCGATGACTTCATCACAGAGCTGTTTGGATTATGTTCAAACCGTTAAACACCCTACGTACATTTTCCTTATTACCCGAATTGGAGGCGAACCAGCCCAAGGCTGAAAGCCTCCTTAATAAAGCTAAATAATAATAATATTACCCGAAGAACGTGGTAGGAACAAAGTCGGACCCACCGTTGTTTTGTTTTGTATCCAATAACTAGATCTGATTTGCTGTTTGTGATTAGTGCCCACCGATTGGATACAAAACAGCCAAACTATAGCAACTTTGTCCCTCCGCCTTCTTCGTGGGAATACAGTATATAGGTTTCCCTTCAATAATATGACGCCCACTGAGTTGTACCCACCGCTTTTTCACTTTTTTCTACAAAATTGACACTGCTCACATGGAAAACATCTGACCGATTGGTCGAAAACCCGCTGAGAAAAGGTGGTGAGGAACAAAATTAGAGGGTGCCATCTTATTGGGGGAAGCCTGTGTTTTGAAAAACTAGTTAAGGTTTTCCTCAGATTACAGAAAACGGGACAGAGTTTGTTTACGAAGAGATGAAGAATATAACTAAAAAAAATTAAATTGCACTCACAAAACTTCTGCTCTTCAGCACCAAAAGCACAGGCATGGAGATTTTTTCACGCTGTACCAGATGCGAAGTTGCCTTTCTTTAAAAAAAGGTACGTTCCTCGTGTTGTTCCCAACGTTTCAGACACCATCCTGTCGTGATTTTCAGCGGGCCTGTCGGGTGCCTTCACAAAATGGTGTTGCTCCATGGTGTCAGGTGTGGGATGTCTCAAGTCTGAGGGAGCCTTACTGGGTGTCCCGCTGTCCAGTACTGTCCGGATGACCACTGGGTTGTGATTCCAGATCGCTTTGGGGCCGTGAGGTAAACTCAAGGAAACCCTCAGTTGGCCGAAGCGTATTGCTTACTGTTCGTTGGCCACGGAATATGGACACGGCTGCTGCTTTCCTCTCCGTCCGCCGAGCAGATCCACCACGGTTGTGGCACCGTCTGGGTATACTGGGAGTTCGCTGAATGGGGATTGCAGATCGCTTAAAGCCGCAGTGAGGTAAACTCAGAAAAACCATCAGCTGGCCAAAGCGGTTGCTGCCTACCGATTGAATGAACCCGGGTGGGACACTGCTGCTTTTATGGAGATGTGCTCTCCTCGCCGTCCGTCAATTGAATGAGCCCGAGTGGGGCACCGCTGCTGTTTTTATGGAGATGTGCTCTCCTCGCCGTCCGTCAATTGAATGACGGGAAAATGATAATGCTTGCTCTTATAGTATTTGCTTTGATACTGATAAAGCCGTCAACCAATCGTAATCTTCCAATTTTCGGAGGACACAAACAGATGTGATTAAACAGTAAGTTTACTTTTAGTTGCTATTTTATATTTTATTATTATTTATATTATTATGATTACACAGCATCACTTTCCTACATTACCCCTTTCCCCTACTCTTCACTCGAAAATTGAGTACAATACCATGTCCTTAAATCTATTAGGTTTCTTAATGTTTCGCTGAGGTCGCACCAGCATATTATTTTGGTTATTATTTACATTTTCATCCTGTAACTCGGGACCAATTACATCTCCTTCAATCTGGTCATCTGCCGGGTTAATCGCTTCCGCTTCTTGTTCTTCAGGTACTCTTTTTACATCCTGGACATTCCGAGAGTACTGGATACCTCGATCACTTTGGATGACCACCTTGGCACCATCTCTGGCAACAACAGTAAACCTGTAATTTTTTTTTTTTTTTTAAACAGAAATTAATTTGACTTCAATTATTTTTACAATATACCTTTCTTCTGAGAAAGTTGGGTCTGATTTTCGCCTTTTTTGCTGCGCAATAAGCACTCTATCGCCGACAACGATGTCCGAACATTTCGCTCCTCTTCGCGTGTCTGCATATTTCTTGCTGTCCAGCTTTGATGCCGCATCTTTCTCCCTTATATCCGTTCGATCTAATTGTTCCGTTGGATTTGTACTCCAGAGGCTCGGAAATGTACCTCTAAATTTCCATCCTACTAGCATCTCAAATGGTGTCACCCCTAGCCGTGAAAGTGGTCTCACTTTATTATGCATATGAATGTATTTTTCAAGTGCCATTCTCCAATTGCCTTTATCCAGTCTTGCTGCTGCCAGAGCATCTTTTATTCCCTTGTTCTGTCTTTCAACCACTCCGTTTGATTGAGCACTCAAGGGAATAGATTTGTAAATTCTGACTCCTCTTTCTTCCCATGTCTTCACGAATTTGTCACTTTGGAATGGTGGGCCGTTATCACTTTGAATGGCCAATGGATAGCCCCAAACTTCGAAGATTCGCATAAGAGCTTGGTTAGTAGCATCAGCATCCATACTTCTCATCTCGATAACATGTAGATAACGGGAGTATGTATCGACGACCACAAGAAACTCTCCATAGCCGAAATCTTGGTCAGTAAAAAAATCGATTTGAAGTATTTCCCACGGTCCTTCTGGGAGTTCTCTACTCGTCAAAGGCAATGGGGCATTTTTTCGAGATAGTCTTAAACATGTTTCGCAGCGTTTAACGTGGTTGTCTGCATCTTTGCTCAGCCCAGGCCACCAAAAATAATTCCTCAGAATCCTTTTCATAGCAGCAGCTCCCATATGGCCTTGGTGAGCTATCTTGAGAGCTTTTTCTCGAAGTATGTTTGGTAAAACTACACGATCCACCTTAAAAATCAGTGCTCCTAAGGTTTGAAGAAGCTTTGTTTGAGACTCGTAACAACGATGCTGTCTTTTCCAGTGACCTGTTTTGAGGGATTCTCTGACTTCTTGTTGTTCCTCGTCGTCCTCGGCATGTATTTCGATTTCATGCCATGAGAAATCCATTGTTCCTGCATCCAACAAGTACAGAAGGTGGCGATCTGCTGTATCATCGAACGATTCTGTTGGTTGTGGCTCCTGGACTAATCTGGATAGTGCGTCTGCTAAATTTTTATTTCCGGGTATTCGCTCCACTTTGAAGTTGTACGGTTGCAATCTGAGCGCCCACGCCTCTGCACGTGATACTGCCCTTTTACCAATACGGTGCATACCGCCGAATATAAACTCGTTCGATTCTGCGTCGGATCTTATTGTGAAATTGATACTCATGAGATAAGTAGAAAATTTTTCCACCCCCCACACCATCGCCAGAGCCTCTTTTTGTGTCTGTGGGTATTTCATCTCGGTAGCTGAGAGTGCTTTAGAAGCGCAGGCTATCACTCTAGGTTTCAAGTTTTGATCAAACTGTACAAGTACTGCTCCTAGTCCATATGGTGAAGCGTCCACAAAAAGCTCCGTAACGTCCTCTAGATTATAGTAACCCAATGTTTGAATCATTTTCCAGGCGTTGTGTGTGAGATATTCAAACTCTTTATCTTCATCGTGTGACCAATAGAAGTTGTCCGCTTTTGCAAGCTCCCTGAGATATCGTGTTTTATCTGCACGTTGTGGTATGAACTTCTCTATAAAATTTATTAAGCCCAAAAAACTCTTTACTTCGGCTTGAGTTTCTGGTCTCCGGAATTGCTTTATTGCTTGGATTTTGTCATCTTCAATACTCCAACCCTTTTCGGACAACCTGAAACCCAGGAACGGTACCGCTTGCTGATTTAGTGCACATTTATTCAGGTTGATATTCACGTAATGATTTTTTAATCGTGCCATAACTTCCTTCAGGTTGTCATCGTGCTCTTCTTTTGTTTTTCCAACAACAAGAACGTCGTCTAGATAATTTACTACGCCTTTACATCCCGAAAGAATAGTCGATTGCATGATCTCCTGAAAAATATCAGGGGCATTGCAGAGCCCAAATGCTAATCGACAGCATCTATATATGGACTCGCCGGAGAAAAAGTTGGTAAGGTGACGACAGCTCTCGTCAAGAACGACGTGGAAGAAAGCGCTTTTAAGATCAATGGTTGAAAACCATTTGGCTCCATGAAGATCCATCAATATCTCCTCAAATGTCGGCATACTGAACGGTGTCCGATGGATGCATTTGTTAGGGCCTCTTAGGTCGATAACAAGTCGTATATCATCACGACCTTTTGGCACAACCAAAAGTGACGAACAGAATGAACGATCCATGTCCTCAGTTACAACCTCTATTATGCTAGAAGCTAGCAATTCGTCTAGTTTACGCTTTGTCAGTTCTTTGTATGCGGCCGGGATGTGGGTGAACACATTTCTGGATGGAGGCATATTCTTGTCGTAGTACAGAACAACTGGTGGGACATTAAACTTGGGGAACTCCTCTCCGGGTGACTTAGATACTGTATTTACTGATGCTAGTTCACATGACCAATTGCTGTATTCATGAAAATTACCGACTGGGATTTTCAAGCCCACCGCAAGAACGCTGTATCTTGTTGCAGTGTCGAACCCTAATAGCGATCTTTTCTCATCTACAACGTAGAATTTCTCGATACAGACAGGCCGATCTTTGGATATGAGCAGTTTAGCCGAAAACGTGGCTATTATCTTGATATCGGAGTTTGCAGCATAGGCTCTAAGTGATTTATCTGGTGTGTAGCTCAAGTCAATCAACTTATTTCGTGTTGACTCTTTTTCAAGGATCTTGTAAAAGGTTGACTTTGTTACTGTGTTAACTTGCGCTCCAGAGTCTATAAAGAATATGACACGTGTTCCGGCTACACGTGCTATTACGAAGGCATCCTCCTCGTCTTGATAATTTTGTATCGTTGAGGCAACTTTATCAATTTCTACGGAGTAACTCGGCGGTGGAATCTGTACCTGAAAGATTGTTTTTGTTTTGACGGTTACAACTTGATTTTATTCTCGGTCAACCATGAGTCGATATCGACGGGAAATTCGAAGCGAAAGAACAGTGATTTGAAAATTAGGTCTTGTCAGCAAATTTTCTCGCGAGCAGCGTCGCATGTTTTTTTTTTTTTTTTTAGAGATTTCTTTTTTTCTCTTTTTTTTTTTTAAGGAAATCAACGCTTACTGATAAAAGTCTGATATCGAAGCATGGGAGTGAGTGTACTATTTCTAATATGTAGTGAACCAACAAATTTATCGATAACAAGTTTTATTTAACCATTTTCTCAGAATTCAACAAATCCGTTTTCGTAGATAACATGTCAAATTAAAAAAATAAAGATCACGTTTGAGATTATTCAATTTCACTTACATCAACTGTTGCTGCATCATTTTCTTCTTCGTTCTTGATAGCCGCAATTTTACGAGGAGGGGCTTCATCGTCTGAGTCGGCTTGGCGTTGCGTTGACGGATTGGCTCGATTCCGTTGTAGGCAGCATCGAGAGAGGTGTCCTCGCCTGTTGCAGTTGTGGCAAACTTTGTCGATGCATGGGCATTGTGCAGGACCATGGTAAATGCTTGCACAACGTGAACAAGCTTTTCTCGGCAGTTCTCGCTTGCGGATTGCTCCACGGTGAAATGTGCCCCTACCGCGATTTCCGTGGTTGATTCTGCTCATAGAATTTCGATAGAATTGTCCGCGTCCATCTGTATTACCAGTGATTGCTGCGACCGTAGCGGTCCCTTGTGGCTTGCGTAATTTCTGGAATTCTTCTTCATTAGACAACTCGGTTTCATGATCTCGTACAAGGTCTATTAGGTCATTTAATGAACCTTGCTTGACCCTATTACGGTGCGCTAACGTGCGCACACGCTTGTCGGTTGAGCTTTTGATTATTGTGCGTGCAACTGCTTCCATTTCATCGTCATCTTTGTCGTAACCGCAAAGTTTTGCGGATGCAGCCACACGTCGGACAAACTGGATATTTGTTTCTCCAGGACGCTGCATCGTGTTCAGAAGTTTGCTTCGTTGTGAAAGCATGTAAGCTCTCGACCCAAAATAGCAATCCAACCGAGAGAGCGCGTTTGCAAAAGGGTGAGTGTTTTCGTCAGGCATACCCGCCGAGGAGTTGGTTCCTTGCAACAACTCCAAGAGTTTAGGTCCCGCCTTAATTCTGAATACGTCCATTTTGGTCTTCTCATCGCTCGCTTGAAAAAGGTTCAACGAAGCGACAAGAATATTTTTCCAATATTCGTAGCCTTTTTTATCTATGTCAACTTCCCCGTCGGATGGCTTACACTCTGGGATGCTCATTGTGCTAAGCGACATGTTGTTCACGCTTGCAAGAAGTGTTTCATTTACGTCGTTAGTGGAATCCTCACGTACAGTGCTTGCCTGTTCAAACTCGTTGGACACATTTGAACTCGATACGGTGAGGAGTAAAGCCTCCCTTTCGTTCCGCATTTTAGTTAACTCCGCTTTGACGGATGATAACTCCTCCATGAGCATCTTTTTTGTAATTCCTTTCTTGCGCTTCCTGTGGAATAGACCATACAACATCGTTACTGATCGCAGTATCGGTGAAGGTTTTAACTAGATCGTAATATTGGTTTTCTGTCTTCACATCAGAAACCGATTTTAAACGATTTTGATCAACCTCTGCCTTCTCATCAGAGGTTGCTTTTTTTTTTTTTAATTTAACTGTATCTCCGCCTACTCATCGGAGAAAGATTTAAGCATAACTTTTATAGCTCTCCGTCTTCCCACCGGAGGCCTCAACAGCAACAGCATTACCTGAAAAAAAGAAAAAAAAACTTTACCTTTTTGATTCGTCGTTCGTCGTACCAGCTGCGCCATTGTCGTGATTTTCAGCGGGCCTGTCGGGTGCCTTCACAAAATGGTGTTGCTCCATGGTGTCAGGTGTGGGATGTCTCAAGTCTGAGGGAGCCTTACTGGGTGTCCCGCTGTCCAGTACTGTCCGGATGACCACTGGGTTGTGATTCCAGATCGCTTTGGGGCCGTGAGGTAAACTCAAGGAAACCCTCAGTTGGCCGAAGCGTATCGCTTACTGTTCGTCGGCCACGGAATATGGACACGGCTGCTGCTTTCCTCTCCGTCCGCCGAGCAGATCTGGGTGTCCCGCTGTCCAGTACTGTCCGGATGACCACTGGGTTGTGATTCCAGATCGCTTTGGGGCCGTGAGGTAAACTCAAGGAAACCCTCAGTTGGCCGAAGCGTATTGCTTACTGTTCGTCGGCCACGGAATATGGACACGGCTGCTGCTTTCCTCTCCGTCCGCCGAGCAGATCCACCACGGTTGTGGCACCGTCTGGGTATACTGGGAGTTCGCTGAATGGGGATTGCAGATCGCTTAAAGCCGCAGTGAGGTAAACTCAGAAAAACCCTCAGCTGGCCAAAGCGGTTGCTGCCTACCGATTGAATGAACCCGGGTGGGACACTGCTGCTTTTATGGAGATGTGCTCTCCTCGCTGTCCGTCAATTGAATGAGCCCGAGTGGGGCACCGCTGCTGTTTTTATGGAGATGTGCTTTCCTCGCCGTCCGTCAATTGAATGAGCCCGAGTGGGGCACCGCTGTTGTTTTTATGGAGATGTGCTCTCCTCGCCATCCGTCAATTGAATGAGCCCGAGTGGGGCACCGCTGCTGTTTTTATGGAGATGTGCTCTCCTCGCCGTCCGTCAATTGAATGAGCCCGAGTGGGGCACCGCTGCTGTTTTTATGGAGATGTCCTCTCCTCGCCGTCCGTCAATTGAATGAGCCCGAGTGGGGCACCGCTGCTGTTTTTATGGAGATGTGCTCTCCTCGCCGTCCGTCAATTAAATGACGGGAAAATGATAATGCTTGCTCTTATAGTATTTGCTTTGCTACTGATAAAGCCGTCAACCAATCGTAATCTTCCAATTTTCGGAGGACACAAACAGATGTGATTAAACAGTAAGTTTACTTTTAGTTGCTATTTTATATTTTATTATTATTTATATTATTATGATTACACAGCATCACTTTCCTACACATCCTATAGAGAACAAGCAAGGAAATGCAATTAGAATTATAATGATCTATCTCAGAAATTACCTGTTACTGCAATTTAAAACTCCAGTTGTTGTTTAGTTGAAACTAGCAACTATGAAGACTTTGACACTTGGGGCAAGTTCTTGTAGATTTCGTGCAATGGATCAATCTGCAGAAGATTTAGTCAACTTCAAACCTTGGAACCATTTTCAAGCAATCTGGAAATCTTCAAGAACCATCCTGTCGTTCTTTCAACTGTTCATAATGATATTCAAACAGCTTCTGGGATTGAATGGCAGCTTGACAGTCATCATCAAAGTCAAAGCCATCTGTGATCTTTCATTCAGAATCATTAGTTTCAGTAGTGCCCATCTTACCGCGTGTCGAGCCACATGGTAAACGATATCAATAGAAATTGAAGTGCTTCGTAATGTCATTATGATTTTTCAATAATTTTGAATCGAGATATCTAGATAGAGCTGGAATTAAGGCGTAACAGCCTTTGTAAACACTGACTTCTTTTATTTATTTCTCCAAATTCAAGGCACGCCTACACAAACCAACGTATCCATCAGGTAAGAGAAGTCTTCCTCTATTGATGTCGATTTGCCAGGGAGAGCCATGACTTCCGAGAAATCAACGAGAGAAGTCATTGTTTACAAAAGCTGTTACGCCATAATTCCAGCTCTATCTAGATATCTCGATTACTTTTTCAAAGGGACGTATCAGTTTTTGTAAACAATGCATTTGATCGTCGATTTGGCGTAACTGGTAGCTTGCACACTCAGTTGTTGTAGTAATTGATTAAAGTAATTGATACATTAGGATCTTAGTTAACTATAGATATGCAAGGAGTAGGTAACGCTTAACATTTGAATCAACACCAATGAATTTTTACACTTAAAGTCCGAGATGTACAGTGAGCATTTCTCACTTCAGTTTTACAACGCAAAAACAAATACAGTTTATTACTAGAATTAAAATCTACTTTTTTACGTATCTATAACAAGCTTAAACTCAATTTTATCGACTGCTTCAAAAAGAATTATGTTTCGTCAACTGTGTGCAAAGTGGTTAGCAAATGAGCCAAAACAGCGTAAAGGGTGTCCACGATGAAATTGCCACACTATGAAACTGCTCTAACTTTTTAACCGTTGGGTAGAATTTAATGAAAATTTGGGTGGATTTAGTTCATAGTGCATTATTTACATCCTGCAAGTTTTAAAGTCCTGTGATCAAAACTCGCGGAAATGGAGTCGAAAGATCAGCTCGTGCGTGATAAAATCTTGCGCATTCATCACGAGAACAAGGATCTCTCGCATCGTTCCATCGCTAAAACGTTGGGAATCGCGAATTCCACGGTGTCGCGAGTGATTAAGCTGTTCGAGGAACGGTTGATCACCGATCGGAAGCCCAGAAGTGAAGGAAAAAGTATTCCGTACAACACCAAAAATCACAACCGCGTAGTTGGGGCCTTCAACCGAAATCCGAACGCCTCCGTTAGGGATGTGGCTAAGAAGCTGCACCTAAGCCGAAGTTTTGTCCAGAAGGCCAAAACTAAGGCTGGGCTTCGAACGTTCAAGGTACAAAAGGCCCCTAATCGCGACGAGAAGCAGAACAAGTCCGCCAAAACCCGTGCCAGGAAGTTGTACCTCAACATGCTGACGAAAGTTGAATGCTGCATCATGGACGACGAAACATATGTGAAGGCCGACTTCAAACAGATCCCCGGCAACCTGTTTTTCACGGCCAAGGATAAGTTCAGCGTTCCGGAGCATGTCCGCACTCAGAAGATGTCCAAATTTGCGAAGAAATTCCTGGTTTGGCAAGCCATCTGCACGTGCGGGAAGCGGAGTGCACCTTTCGTGACCCAGGACACGATGAACGGACAGGTGTACATAAAAGAGTGCCTCCAGAAGCGGCTGCTTCCTCTCCTGAAGGCCCACAACGTCCCAACAATCTTCTGGCCGGATTTGGCCTCATGCCACTACTCCAAGGACGTGCTGAAGTGGTATGCGGACAATAAGGTCAATTTCGTGCCGAAAATGTTCAACCCTCCCAACACTCCGGAGCTCCGCCCCATCGAGAAGTACTGGGCGATTATGAAGCAGCACCTTCTTAAACGACCTAAGGTAGTGAAGACAGTCGAGGAACTGAAGAAAGTATGGGTTTACATGCAAAAAACGGTTGATTCACAGGTTGTGCAGAATCTTATGGCCGGGGTTAAGGCCAAGGTGCGGGCATTTGCGTATGGACTGTAAATAAAATACGAGTAAAATGGTAAAATGAAGTTTAATAGTTATTTCTCAATCCCTGAAAATTTGATGGCAATCGGATGAAAACTCGAATTTTGCGAATCAATTTTGTGTGTGGCAATTTCATCGTGGACACCCTTTAAACCAAGCATGATTCTGGTATACATTTTAGAGATATTGGACATTTTTGTTCAATGTTGGGACTTAGTAATTCGCGATCTCTAGTACAAACAAATTAAGAACACATAGAATAATTTACGATATGTAAGAATGTAATTTCACAGTCCTAGAACAATTTAAATGTTTCTAAAACATACAAAAGATTACATGATTTTGGACATAGAATTTCTCTAAAATCCGGACTTGGAAATTTGTTGATTAAGGACTTGTAAAAAATATAATTTGATGGACTAGGAAAAGAACTTCTTAAAAAAGGTTCTACTACATAATTTTTCGATGTTTGGACAGATACTAAAGCTACCGGCCATGTTTTCAGGTCTTTTAAAAAATCTCTAACGTTTCGAAAGTTTCTTATACCATTTTTCAACATCTTAGACTTGGAAAACTTTCAAGATGGCGAAGCAAAAAACCAAGCTATCGGAAACATAGTTTATTTTTTATCGTTACTTAAGAAAATTTGTGATATCTCGAGAGCATAGACAAAGGAAAAAAAAAGACAAATACACTCTGGCCTTTCTATTCAAGAACTTAAATACCTGTTTTTTTTCGGTTATTTCCGGTTGTTAGTCTAGTTTTTCCGAGTAAATTGAAATAGTTAAATATGATCAAATACCCCAAGTAACATCACAAGCGCATGATAAAACCCAAATCCAATCAAAAAAAAAATCCAAAGATATCTAATGAAGAGTTATTTTCTAGAAATATAGAAATAATCTACATAGGTAATACAGAGATTAAAAATTTGTTCGGGCTCCTTTCATGAAATTCAACATTCAGGATTGAGCAAATAGCTTTTGAAATTCTGAGACTTTGAACAGCTGTTACGATTTCATGCTTACAAAATAATTAAGATCCGAGTCTAGGAAAACTCATCAAACGAGAAATTTTGTGAAAAAAGTGATTTTTTAGTGACTGGCTCAAAAATAGTGACCTAGCTTCTAAAAAGTGAGCTGCTACCAGCCCTGAGTTTGTAGCAAAATATATGAGATGAAACTTACATTAACATGTTGATGATCTAGGTCTCCATAATGAGTTCGTATAAAATCAAAGAGTCTCGCTGCAAAAAATGAGCTTACATGTTGTTTTGATATGCTGGAAAAAGCATACATCAATACAATGGACCTGAGCAAGAGAAGCGCAGTATTAAAAATTCTTCAACTTTGAAGCCAAACCATATTTTGTGGAATACAAACATGTGTTACCAAAATATTTATCATCCTCTAAATTGGCCTGGAGATATTTTAAAGGCAAATCGAAACGTTGTTCGATGTCCACTCAGAATTTTTGAGCATTTGGTACTTCACGGAGACTTAAAATTATTAATTGTGTGTAAAAATAACTTTGTTGGGTTATCCAAATCATCCCGGATATCAGATCTTGAAGTTCTGCAGACTGAACTAGTTGATACCGTGATTTGACTTAATGATAGAATGAGTGAACCTTCGTGATGCCCCATAACATAATTGGTTTGTTTTATTAGGTTTTCCACAATTTCTAAAGATCAGATGTTAATTTTCTCTTTAACACTCAGTGAGTATATAAATATATATATAGTATAAACATGAAACTACAAATATCTTTCGGAATTTTCCATATTAGAGATTTGTATCGATTTTTCTCCTTTAGTTTACTTAAATCTGTGGTTTTTCAGTAGTTAGGTAGGTTCCGATTCTACACGTTGTAGTTTCATTTTTATACCTGTGATCTTGACATTTTTACCTAGGGGATTAGTACTTAAGGGGGTTAGGTTTTGATAAGTTCTTTAGTGGGAATGACACTGATGAAGACTGCACATTGTAGTCGAAATACGTATCTGTTATGTCATCTGTCAAAATTAATTAAGTGGAATTTAATGGAAAATAACCTTCTTTGCTGTTTTATTTAAAGCATTCTGCTAACAACTCAATTTAATTACTTTATTAGTTTGACAAATAATCTCTGATTTGTTTAGTTCGTTGATTGTGTGCGGTGTCGAACATTTGCATGCCAAGCATGATCGGGCAGCAGTTTGAGATGACATGAAATGACATGAGAGACATGAGAGGGGGGGTGAGCCCGGCGTAGTGGTTAACATCCATACCTCTCACGCCAAAGTCACGAGTTCAAATCTCACCCCCGGACAAGTCACGAATGACCCAAGAGTGTTAAAGTGACTAAAAAAAAAAAAAAAAAATGACATGAGATGACATCTTCAAGTAGCTTTGCAACAGGATATGTCTTGCTCAGAACTACTTCACTCGGAAAACTGTAGCAAAAGTATTCAAGCATTTTTCTTCAAATGTCGCCAAATGAAATTCTTAAAATTTGCTCTGTAAGCTATCGTTGTAGGGACAGCGAAAAAAATACGGCGTGTCCCGGGCTCGAACAGATTGAAAGTGAGAGTAAAAAGTATAGTTTTTGTGATTTTTAGGATTTTTTTTACACTTTACCACATAATATGAAAGTTTTAAACTAGATAATATAATGGTGTGTGTGATATAAAATTGATTAATTCCAAATAACATTGCAAATTTAAAGGTTAACAGGATTTTTCAAGCCCTTCTTTCCCAGTGAAATCTGGGTTTCCCGCTTTTCCCGGTTGGATGGACACCCTATACGGTTCCGCTACGGAGAAGCGAATGCATACCGAGTATGGCCTGGTCGGGTCCTGTTTGGCATCCAACTACGATGTCTTCTCGGTTGCGGATGACTGTGACTTCGGTCTACTACTATCTGTAGCAACAATTACCGCCAACAAGCGCGAGTCATTGACAGAGCTCTTAAAATCGTTTAATTGTAAGCAAATGCGTGCACAACCCTTCCAGATGACAGTCCGCTCAGCATCTGAAAGAGCGCTCGGTCCGTAATACATTTGATATGGTTTGTAACGTGACATAGAAAACAACAAAAAGAGAAAACCGTAATATTAGCAATAAAACAAAGAAAATAATACAAGCGAAACACTGCATAAGGTCCCAAGCGACACCGACAGACTCTCTTCATCGATCCCCTCCCTGCATCCCCACGGCCATGAAAATAAATTTTCAGCCATTGCAGCACGCAGTTCGATATGTGCAGCTATTATCTAGCGCATTAAACGGTCTCCGGATTTACTACCAAAACGTGCGTGGGCTGAGGACTAAAATCGACTCGTTTTTCCTGGCTGTTGCGGAGGCCGAATATGATCCAATCACGATCATCGAATCACGATCATCCGTGAGCATGTGGAATCGTTAGGGTCAATTTCGTCACAATTAAGTCCCTGCTCTCCCGCTTTCGTATTTGGTGACTACAATCAAGCTGGTCTACAGTGGCGCTTTACAGACAGTGGCACACCATTAATTGATCCACTGCTTTCGCATATGCCGGTTGCTTGCTGTGCTCTTTTGGACGGTTTTAACTTTTACGGGTTCACACAAGTGAATACTTTTCCGAACCGAAATGGACGTTTGCTAGATCTTGTCCTGGCAAATGATTCCGCACTACCGGGCACTTCTGTTTCCTTGCCCGTCGAGCCACTGATTGATCTAGATGCCGATCATCCCGCTCTCGTCGTGTCATTTAGTTTACCTGCGCCGATTCTTTTTACACCGTCATCTGAGTGCTACTCTTTGGACTTTCGCCGGGCCGATTATGTTGCATTGAACAATGCGCTTGCGGAAATTGATTGGCAATTTATCGAAACTGCCGCTAGCGTGAATGATGCAGTGGATTTTTTCAGTGCTGCACTGGAAGATGCTATTTTCCGCATTGTCCCAGCTCGACGACCTCCGCTAAAGCCTGCATGGTCTAACCCACGCCTACGCGTGCTAAAACGTCAACGCTCTGCCGCCATCCGAAAGTATTGTAACTCTCGCTCGCCGTACTACAAACGACTGTTCAATTTTGCGAGTCGTAGTTATCGAAATTACAATCGTTTTCTCTATAATCGACACGTGAGACGCACGGAAGCGAACCTTCGCACGAATCCGACAAGTTTTTGGTCGTTTGTCAACTCAAAACGGGAGGAATCCGGATTGCCTTGTTCCATGTTTCTCGGGAATGACTCGGCTAATAGTGAAAGAGAAAAATGCGACTTGTTTGCTCGTCATTTCAAGCAAGTGTTCAACGATTTCTCCGCTTCGCCAACACAAGTGCTGGATGCTGCTGTTGGGATGCCACGTGATGTGTTTAGTTTCGTTATTCCGCGCATTTCAGAAGACATGGTGATAGCCGCAACACGCAGACTGAAGCTATCGTTCGCCTCCGGACCTGACGGCACTCCGTCATCAGTTCTAAAACGTTGTGTAGCCAATCTCTGCCTTCCACTTGCGAGGCTATTCAATCTCTCGGCACAGCAATGTGAGTTCCCCTGCCGCTGGAAACTTTCTTATCTGTTCCCAGTGCACAAAAAAGGAGATAAACGGAATGTCATAAATTATCGTGGAATCACCTCCCTGTGTGCCTGCTCAAAACTGTTCGAGATTATCATAAATGGTGCTCTGTTCGCACGCTGCAAAAATTATATCGATACAGAACAACACGGTTTCTACCCGAAGCGCTCCGTGTCCACGAACCTGGTGCAGTTCACTTCTAACTGTCTGCGATGCATGGATTCAGGATGGCAAGTCGATACTGCGTATATGGATCTAAAAGCTGCATTTGACACGGTGGACCATAATATCCTGCTGGCCAAGCTGGAGATACTTGGCATCTCGTCAACTGCTGTGGATTGGTTCAGATCTTACTTGGTTAATCGCTATGTACATGTCAAGATTGGCGCGTCGGAATCGGATGTTTTCTCAAACAACTCGGGAGTTCCGCAAGGCAGTAACCTAGGACCGCTACTATTTTCGATCTTTTTAAACGATGTCGCCTTGCTGATACCATTTGGATGCCGCGTTTTCTATGCAGACGATACGAAAATCTACAAAATTATTAAAAGCCTCTCGGACTGCTGGGATCTCCAGAATATGTTAGGTATTTTTGCTGACTGGTGCTCAAGAAATTTGATGAGTCTAAGCATAGAAAAATGTAACATTATTTCATATCACCGAAAAATTGAACCAATCATGTTTGACTATGTTCTCTGGGGACGATATCTTGCTCGTGTAGAGCACATAAAGGATCTCGGCGTTACCTTGGACTGCAGACTCACTTTCAGAATCCACTACAATGACATCATCTCCAGAGCTAATCGACAATTGGGCTTTATTTTCAAAATTGCCGACGAGTTTCGTGACCCGCTATGTCTCAGGTCACTTTACTGCTCGCTTGTGCGATCCTTATTGGAGTCAAGTTCAGTTGTTTGGTGCCCTTTCCATGCTAACTGGATCACTAGAATTGAATCCGTTCAACGCAAGTTTGTGAGATATGCTCTTCGTTTCCTCAACTGGCGTGACCCAACGAACTTGCCACCGTACGAGGAGCGTTGCCGTCTCCTGGGAATCGAGCCATTAGAGGTGAGACGGACGGTCGCTCAAGCTATGTTCGCTGGAAAGCTGCTTACAGGTGACATTGACTGCCCAACACTGCTGTCACAACTAAATATGTATGCCCCCGAGAGGTCTCTTCGTCAACGCGACTTTCTGTTTTTGGAACCACGGAGCCGGAATTATACACAACACGAGCCAATTCGAGCAATCAGCCGGCAATACAACAACTTTTTTTTATATGTTCGACTTCAATGTATCAGCTGACGTGTTTCGTCATCGGCTACTTGGCCTTTTCCGTACCGTTGACCGTTTAAGTTTTATTCATTTAGACAGTATTTGTCAGTTGAATTTTTCAATAAACAATAAACAATAAACAATAAACAAAACACGAAAAGAAACGGTTTTTTAGCAAAGTTATTAACACAGAAGCAAATCGATAAAGAGACTCGATCAATGTCACCTCAGCTTGTATAAACAATATCAGATCACTAACCCATTTCCGTATCATTTTGGCAATCATACAATCATCGAAATGAAGGGTTAGTACAACAATTGAAAACTTAATGATGTGATATTGTCACTGTGGAACTAGCACTTAGCTTCAGGTCTCTACAAGTAGGAACCCTTACTGAGCCCTTGCGGCACGTCAAGCCGGCCAGTTCAGCGCAAGGGAAGATCGGGTTCCAATTCCGGATGAAGATGTTCCTGCATTAAAGTGTGTAGTTGTGATCCATCCGGTGGATCAATATACGGAGCTACCTGTTTTCAAACGGTTTGAATCGTTCCGAAAGTTATAGCGCGTTTTAGCGTATGTGTTGAGGTTCGACTGAAACGCAAAGCAGAAGAAGAAAGAGACACGTACTCTCAAGCTGTTCCCAACGGTTTCGGAACTGAGGGAATCGATGAAGGTGATTTTGAGAGTTCTACAGAACCAACATCTAGCTGAAGAAGTTGCCGTGGTCCAGTCAGGTGAGTCAAGCAAGAAATTAAGGCCATTAAGTCCTTTCATCGACAACAATGGTCTTCTCAAGGAGTGGTCACTCTACACACTTATGTTGTGCCATTATTTTTCTCAGTGTACCTCAGTGTGCCGCAGCTGTATCGGCAGTGCCAAGAAGTCATTGAACTGATTTTTGTTTGCGTGTGAATAATGCCTTGTTTGGCAACCCGGTATTTTAACAGCTCTTGTTTTTGTTTTGATTTTCAATGTTTTCAAAACCATCCATCTTCGGAGCAAGACCGTCCCCGCACAACGAACGTCAACCAGCCCTTCTGGGAGCCGGCAGAGGAAACGGATTTGCTCCGAATTTCTCACCGCTCGAGTATCATCCGTCGGAAAACTGGAAACACCGGCCGGAACACACATCGGACTGATGAAGGACGCATCGCTGACCCGAAACGGACCAGTCAACTTCATTCAACCGGCACAGCAATGATGATGGTCTACGGACTTGATAACAACACAGCGAACACCGATAAGCTGTTCAATCTGTTCTTCCTGTATGGAAATGTCAGAATAAAGTTCCTGAAGACCAAAGAGGGTACCGCCATGGTTTTAATGGAAAACGCCATCGCAGTCGAACCAGCCGAACATATACCCTGCCGAACAATTCGATCAGCTTCAAGGTCTACAGCGCCTCCAAGAACAATCACTTCCCAGGCCAGCAAAAATCGCATTCTCCACTTCTTCAATACCCCCCGGATGCCGTCCGAGGATCTGCTGCTGACTGCATTCACCACCAAGGACTGCCACCCGTCGCAAGTGCGAATGTTCCCGCTGAAATCGGAAATTTCCTCCTCCGGATTGGTCGAGTTCCCGAGCGTAGCCCTGGCGGTGAACGCCATCATGAAGTGCAACCACAGCGCGATCGATCACAAATGCACAAAATTCCCGTTCATTATGAAGCTGTGCTTCTTCTTTTCCAAGAAAATGACCGGCGCGAGGAGCAACGAGAACATCGAAAACACATCAGCTTTCTTTTTCTGAGAAAAAAAAGGATTTTCCTTTTTCTGTGTAGTTAATGTAATGATTCGTAATTATAATTTTTTATTGTGTTAGTTGGAAGTGCAAAAAGGCAGGAGAGTACATATAATTTGTTGAACTATTTGAGATTTTGCCAAGACGATCCTCCAACATTATATGTGTTGGACGATGGAATGGTTGGTGTAGCAGCCACCACCATGGATGTTCGAATGGTCGAATGGTATAGTTTTTGTTTGGTTGTTGACTTTCAGATTAAAACTCAAGCACTACTTGTCGTGGCCGACCCGAGATTTCCAGCGTTGGCCACGGCTACACGAATTAACGATGCAGCTCCCACGGCTGCGGCTGCTTCCAATGCTGCTTCTGCTTCAGTTGCTGCTGCTGCTGTTCCTTCTGCTGGTCCATCTCCTCTAAAATTCATAAAAAAGAAGGACCAGCAGCAGCATTGGAAGCAGCCGTGGGAGCTGCATCGCTAGTTCGTGTAGCCATGGCCGGAAACCTCAGTCAGGTCATGATAGCGCTGTCAACTGTTCTTCGTCTGGGAGAAAATGTGGATGCGACTGCCGTCACGGGTGTAACGATTTTGAGAATCTATGGCGAGACTTGGTGGAGGTTCACGGTTGTTTTGAAAATAATTTGATTATATTGTGGCAACATCAATAACAAATTTTGACACATGCACACTGCGTAAGCGCATAAAAAGTTCAGTGTTGCTAGTAACTTTAAAGATCATAAAAATTGTAACCACGGGTGTAAAACAGCGTCAATGACAACGCCCGGGTGTGCCCAAGTTTGATTTTGGCACACTGTGTAGAGTGACCAACCCCTTGGGTCTCCTACGAGTTGGAGGTCGTGTGGCGAATTCAATATTGTAATTTGACAATAAGCACCAGCTAGTTCTGCTCAGCCATAATCAAGTTGTGGAAAGCTTGATTCGATTCATCCATCAAGAGAATTTCCATGCCGGTCCTCTGGGAGTTCTAGCATCACTTCGTAGAAACTTCTGGATCACCAATGCCCGTTCTTCAGTTCGTAAGATAATTCGTGCCTGCGTGTAATGTTTCCGGATGAAGCCAGTTACTCTTGAGCAGTTTATGGGTGATCTCCCGGCTAGTCGGTGTGACAGATCACTTGCGTTCCAGAAGGTGGTATCGATTTCGCCGGTCCTATAATGATAAAGCAAAGTGGAAGCACGTTGGTACCAGCCAAAGGTTACATTTGTGTGTTTGCATGGTTACCATGGGTATCCAATTTCTAAGCTGTGGAAAACCTTTCCTCGGAACCGTTTATTGCTACCCTCCAACGATTCGTATCACGCCGTGGAGTTCCTTTTCTCCGATAACGGTACAAATTTTGTAGGAGCTAAGAAAGAGTTGAATGGACATTTTATGATCGATCGCCCACTGACAGCAATCCCCGAGCCAACATTCGGAATGAATTTTGAAAACGCTGGTCCGGAGAGTACTTGATGGAGCTACAAACAAGAAGCAAATGGAGAACGAAGAAACAGAACGTTAGACCGGGAATGGTGGTGCTTATAAAGGAGGACAACTTACCTCCGCTATGCTGGAAACTTGGAATGATCGAAACTAATTTCCCAGGTAAGGACCATATAGTGCGAGTGGTGGAGCTGCGCACGGCGAAGGGTATCTTGATGCGCCCAATCAGCAAGTTAGCTCACTACCTATTCTGGAAAATCTATTGTTTTCCCCGGGGGGAGGATGTTCGAGCTACAATGTGACAGCTCGAATGTTTTATGGCAATGAAAGCGACCGAGCCCCAGACCACTACGATTCGTTTCCATACGCAATAACAGCGGCGCTACCAACCTTTGCGTACCAATCGACGTGTGGAGAGTGCAGCCAGCCGGCAATCGATCGTTCACCATTGAAGTTTGGAATAACGACGCGAACGAAGTTATTTTACTTAAATTAATTTAGGGAAAATAGAAATAGGGGAAATGACGGCTTCGGCATGACAGACTATTTTCGGCAACCCAAATTGAAACACTACTTTCACTGGATTTTCTTACGAAAACAATTCGCTGAATGCATGCAAACGATTCTTTATGCTTTCAGCTTCAATTTGACTATATTTTTACCACTGAGAAAAAGCAATCTAGCAGGGTTTTCTTGAAATTAAACACACGCACTTCAAATTGTAGCTGATTTCGAGCTGCCGATAATAGAACAGCAGATTTACATGCAGTTCAAATGGAACGGTTGCCGAAGAAAAACTGGTTGCCGACAATACTCGCTCTCACTAGAGAAGATTGGAGCTTTGTAAAAGCGTTTCAAAACAGGTTTTGACAATTCTTTCGACTGAAATTGTTAGAGCAGCTGGCAGCAAAAGATTGTAAACAAACCAATACTGCATATGTGTGCGTTCCTTAGAGAAAAAGGCTATAGAAAGAAGGTCGCTGCTTAGGTTGCCGAGAATACGTAAATTCCCCTAGTAAAGAGAAACTCTTGAAGTTTGGTATCTGATTCTAAAAATTACGTTGGTTAAGTGTTCAACTGGTCAAGACATCCAAAGCTTAAATCCGCTCCATGAACGTTTGGTAACGAGGTGTTACAGTCCACTGATCCAACAACTAGTAAATAATTTTTTTCCCAGCGTTTGTCTAACATGTCTGTCTTGAAAACTACACCGAAAAAATCTGTTTTTGCCATATAAATTTATATAACAACAAGCTTTAGCCACTTTCTGTAGCACAAGAAGCATGTGACAAAGACTAATCTCGGAATGTTAAAAAAAAATGCTTTGAATGTAGATTTCTCCATCATATTTAGATTTTATTTAATAGGATATTTTAATTTTAATTTTAATTTAATTTTTTTAATTTAATTGGCATAATTGGAGGTAACAATTTTTTATATGATATTTTCATCTTGGTCCCCCCTTTTCATAATTCGAGGTGACAATTTTTCATATGATATGTTCACCTTGGTCCCCCCTTTGCATAATTGGAGGTGAAAATTTTTCATATGATATTACATTACATTTCATAATTGGAGGGGACAATGTTTCATTTTTTTTCCAGATTCAAGATCATTCAGATTATCATTTCATGTGATTTAGCTCTGTGATTATAGGATCAGTAATAGACCGGATGCTCTAAAAGGGATGCAAAAGTTTTGCATCGTCATTAGAGCTTTTGGATCCTTTTTCTTACAAATGATGTAGCTTATCGATTATCGAATGCAACATCTTCAAAGGTCTTCCATTTGTTGCAACTACTACTTGGCTAGCATAGCTATGCTACAACAATGTGAGGTAGGGTAGGGTTCGAGTACGATGTATGCTTGAATGTATGTATGTTATGTAGAACAGTTCATCCTGGTGCTAGTCTTACCTCTATCAGTCTGTAAGCGTATACACTATTGGATTTGTTTCTTTTGTTATGCGCAAACGTCAGCCATAAGGGAAAGGTGATAAAAACAAACCTTGTGAAAATGTCTACGTTGAAGTAGTTCAATTTTACTGAAAACATTGCATAGAATTAGAATAAACACATCCCGTTTTCACTGAAATGATTTATTGTTAAACCTTTGGGATATAAAAAGTGAACCAAAATGAACTTGGGTGGCTCAATTCGTATCAATAAATTTGGTGTACTAATCATCACAGCACTTTTGCTCGTTTTCGTGTATTATGTATCAACCGGAAAATCACGCAGCTCAAACTACGCATTGAATAAAAATCCCAATGAAGTAAACCTGCGGAAGTTGCTTATTGGGTCGATCCAAGCAGCCCAGCGTGGAGGCCTCGAGGTGGTGGAGGTATCCAAGAGTGCGGATTTCAAGGTGCAAAGCAAAGGCAAAACAAAAGAGGGTGCCAATGATCCGGTGACAGATGCTGACTTCCGTTCGCACTGCGTTATGGCCAGTGGATTGCATAGAATTTTCCCCAAGCTGAAAATAATATCAGAAGAGGACGAAGGAAAGCAGAGTTGTCCTGATGCAAAATTGTTTGATCTTGATCCGACCGTGATACACGAAAACTCCAATGTCCCGGATGAAATAGTTGGGATCGAAGATGTTATGGTATGGATCGATCCACTTGATGCCACGCAGGAATATACAGGTTGGTTATTTTTCACTACTAGTTATACATTTCGGAGAAGAACAAAACAACGAAAGCACGAAAAGGAAGCTTTTCGCAGAATGAGATTAAAAATCTAAATAAGATTTATGTTAAAATAAATATGTTTTTTTAAACATTTTTTCTATATCATAATAAAAAGTTGGTCAAAAACCAAAATCGAAAGGTCGATTTTTGGGCCTAACTTTTTATCATGATGATATAGAAACAAAAAATGCAGTCGAGACCCCTGACCGACATACATTTTCCAATCAGTTTCTATGTTTAACGTCACATTTATGAAGAGCAAAACTTTTGTAGCAAGCCATGACATTTTTCGACTTTTTTTTAACGAGTTTGATTTTGCGCATTTTGCACCATGGTTTTTGCTCAGGCGAGTTAGATACAAAATTTGACTTTTCAATGTAATATAGCGCTACATTTTACAATAGAATTGAAAATTAACATTTTTTACGCATTTTGAATTCAGTTATATTTCTACTGATTGCCCCTCGTCTGAGAAATTATTTTCAGCGCAGGAGTCTACTTTGGTGGAAAATACCCAATATTAATAGCTAAACTTTGCAATTGAACGGTGCTTATTTAGAATTTGTTTAACTGGTATCCCTACACAGGTGCGTAATTTAATTGACCACTTGTGTAGGGGTACGAGTTAAACACATTCTTAATGAGCGCTGAGTAATTGCAAATTTAGCTATTCAGCTACTAGTGCCAGTTAACGGAGAAAAAATAACATTTCATTTGACAACCGCAGCATGCTTTTAAAGCTGCTGTTGTCAAATTATCTGATACAAGATGCAAATTTTTCGCTGGATTGGCTATATTGCAAAAATCTGAATAAAATTCACTGTGAACCTCTATTATTATTACTTTCGCAAATATGTCGAATTCATTGAAAGTAATTGTAAAAGGTTTCAAATAAATTAAATACTTGGGAAATGTACAATACACCAGAAAACCTAAAATTCCCCATCTTTCTGTTGAATTAGATCGATTGCACGTCTATTTTTTGATATCCATTATTTGATTATTGAATGCAATGATGTACCTAAAAAATTATAAATTCTGAAAATTAAAAAAGTTGCCATGACAAGATAGCATGCGAACCCGAGCTTATTGTCAGAGCGAATCACAACCCGAGCCTGGATACACACACAAACGTTCACACTGACGTTTAACAGACAACAAGCAGACCCAATCTTGATACCCGATCCAGGTTGGACCTGAATCAAAAACAAACTCTATATTATCGCTATTACTGCACCGAATCTCGCCAAAGCAATAGTCGAGATGGACACCGTCGATTGTGTTTTGTTTCTGACATGGACTTAAACCCATAACGCGACATCTCAAATCACATGAGAACTCAAAACCAAGCTCAATGTTAGGGCCTGTTCATAAACTACGTAGACAGTTTTTTGGGATTCTTGACCCCCCCCTCCCCCTGCGTAGACAATTGTCCATACAAAAAATTTAAAATTTGTATGGGCCGTGGATAATTGTCAAACCCCCCCCCCCCCTAAACTGTCTACGTAGTTTATGGACAGCCCCTTAGTCATATCGAGTACCAAGGTTCACATTGGCCACACCAGGACATGTTTCTGGTACCCCCGAAGAAGTGATCAGTTTCTGTTATGGACCAAAACTCATTATGCGGCACCTTAAATCACATGCGAAATAAAAAAAAAACATGTTCAAAGGTAGTTATTTCGAGTGCTCAGGACAACATTGATCATATCCGGACATGCTTCGGATGCCCCGGAGAAGTGACCAGTTTCTGACGTGGACCAAAACCCATCATGCGACATCTCAAAGCAAATAAAAAAAATACAATAAACACGTACAATGGTAGTTATATCGAATGCCCAGGACAACATTGTTACCATCCGGACATGTTCGGGGGAAGTGGTCAGTTTCTGACATGGACTAAAGACCATCATGTGACACCTCAAATCACATGAAAAATCAAAACCAAGTTCGAGTACCAAGGACCACATTAATCGCATCCGGACACGTTTCGTTAGCCCCGAGGAAGTGGCCAGTCTCTGTTCTGGACCTAATCTCGTCATGCGACATCTCAAATCACATGAGAACTCAAAACCAAGTTCAATGGTAGTCATAACGAATGGGGCCCTAACCATTGGCCAACACAAAATACCTAAATCACATGAGTACTAAATAATTGGCAACTATTAACTATAAAAGATGGTTTCAAAATTTTGCAATCTTAAAATGCATTTATTTAGCGAACAAATTATTTCAATAAAATCTGGTTAATGATACGTTAGTAGAAAACTTGAGGGCTACTCAATAAATGTTGGTTGGTTTCTTTTCCCATTTTTAGTTGCATACATAGGTTTCAGCTTTTCTATCACCAGATTAACCAGATTAAGAGAAATGCTCCATTTACAAAATAAAAACATTTTAAGATTGCACTCGTATACCTCCCCGTGGACAATTTTGAAATCATGAGCACTTTCATAGTATTTCTATTATCCACGGGAACCAACTTTGAGTTGCCAATAAGATCATTAGCGATCATAACGAGATCCCAGGCCCAAAACTTTTCAAACGATACGTCAAATTGAATCTCTTCCCAGAATGCGAACTTGAACAATTTTGTAAGAATTTAAATAAAGGACTGTTCATAAACCACATAGACACTTTAGATTGGGTGGTTCGGCGTGAAAAAAAAGTATATGGACGAGTGTCTACGCAGGGGGAAGGGGAGTGTAAAACCACTCAAATACTGTCTACGTAGTTTATGAATGGCCCCTAAATTGGTAAGATATAACCACAGGTGGATAAATTCAGGTTTTATTCTGTATTAGCCTTTATATTATTTGGTTGGGCCACTACAATTGTCTAGCGGGGTACTGCGGACTCACTCAGTGTGCTTGTCACTTGGGATCCAGTGTGAACTGTCAAACGGGAGCCAAACATTCAGAAGCAAAGAATGCGGTTATTGTTCTTATGGATCGTCAAGCATTGTAATCTCATAATTTTTTTATACTATTTATTTGTTCCAAATGTGACTACTACTAGTTTTCAAAAAGGAAGCTCTAGGCTTATGTGGAAATATTTTAAGTTGAGTTTTGGAAGCATTGGGAGAAATCTTCGATTTTTATAAATAAGAAGAGCAAATATCCAAACTTTTCTGCAGTCTGCTGCAAATAACACGAAGACTTCTTGCTTGTGTCATCAGCGAACAATGATTTATGGCAACCCTGAGGCAAATCAGGGAGGTCCGAAGTGAAAATGTTATACAATATAGGCCCAATAATGCTCACCCTGAGGAACTCCTGCTCTAACAGGTAGTCGTTCATTCTTGGAATTTTGATAATTTACCTCCAGAGTTCTGCCAGTTAAATAATTTTGTAGTAATTTCATAATATAGAGTGGAAAATTAAACTTTTTCAATTTAGCAATCAAACCTTCATGCCAAACACTGTCGAGTGCTTTTTCCATGTCTAGAAGAGAAACTCAAGTTGAGCAGCCTTCAGATTTGTTTGAACGAATTAAATGGGTAAATTGACGAGTAGTTGAATGCCCATGGCGAAATCCAAACTGCTCATCTGCAAAAATCGAGTTCATATTGCATCATTCTATTCAAAATTATCGTTTCAAAAAGTTTACTTATTGAAGAAAGCAAACTTATTGGACGGTAGCTAGAAGTTTCACTGGATTTTTATGCGGCTTCAAAATTGGAACAACTTTTGCATTTTTCCATTTATCAGGAAAGTATGCCAAATGGAAACATCTGTTAAATAATTTGACCAAGAAATACAAGGTACGCTCTGGGAGTTTTTTTGATGAGGATATATAAAATTCCATCATCACCTGGAGCTTTCATATTACGAAACTTTTTAGTTATAGATCTTACTTCGTCCAAATCCGTCCCCCAGGATTCATCAAAAATATTTTCCCGTGAGAAAATATTCAGATAATCCCGAGCAACCTGATTCTCAATGGGACTAGTAAGACCCAAACTGAAATTATCGGAACTCTCGAATTGCTTAGTAAGTTTCTGAGCTTTTTCCGTATTTGTGATCAAAATTTTACCACCTTCTTTATGCGCTGGAATAGGCTTTTGAGGTTTTTTCAAAATTTTTTGTGAGTTTCCAAAAGGGTTTGGAACTTGGGTCTAATTTAGAAACATTATTTTCAAAAGTTTTGTTCCTCAGGGCAGAGAATCACAATTTGTTTTTGCAAATCCCGCCAGATAACTTTTATGGCAGAATCGCGTGTTCTTTGATATTGTCTTCTACGGACATTTTTAAGACGGATCAAGAGCTGAAGATCGTAGTCTATTATAAGTGAATCGAATTTAACCTCGCATTTTGGTACTGAGGCAGCTCTTGCTTCAACTATAGAAGT